>NC_141094.1:11012082-11332082 GCF_041138505.1 Cibotium barometz | reverse complement strand
GGGAAGGTTGAAATATGAAAGGTTGTCCTAATTTTGAATTTGAAGGCCATAAATCGGTTGACTTTATTTGTGAAACGGAGATAAAATTTCAAAATAGATAGTGGCCCTCAAGGCTTCAAATTTCAGCACTGCTGGCACTCGTGCCCAATAAAAATAGAGCCTATTTTCTTAAGCATTGTTGCAACTTGCAAAAGTCTAGGTGAGTCAATTTCAATTTTCTTAAGCATTGTCTCTTGAAAAGACTTGATTGCAAAAGTCTAGGAAGAGAGAGAGAGAGAGAGAGAGAGAGAGTAGAAGAAATATTTTGTTTTTAATCAAAAGAAATGCTCTTTCTTTTGTTTTAAATAAATAGAAAAAATAGGGAGAATAAGAGAGAGGGGAAAGTAGTATGATATAATTACTTCGGCCTTGCTAAGCTGGTCGGCGGGCGGGGGTCGGCGTGCGGGACCACCAGAGCTTCGCCATGACCACCCTCAAAGGAACGAGAGGCTACCTGGCGCCGGAGTGGCTGCAGGACGCCACCATCACAGCCAAGTCGGACGTCTACAGCTACGGTGTCGTCTTGCTGGAGCTCATCAGCGGCAGGCGCTCCCTCGATGCCGACTACGGCTACCTGCCCACGATGGCCTTCCGAATAGCAACCACGCCATCGAATATGATGCAGCTCACCAGGCTAGTATAGGCTACATGTCTTGTTATGCTACTGTGTCCTGTATTCATAAAGTTCGTTGGCTAAGCCGCCTGGTGTCCGTCACTCGCCTCCGACTCCCCTCTGTGCAGATCAATGCCTTTCGCCAGTTCTGCCAACCGATCGATGCCTTCTGCTAGTTCTGCCAGCCGCGTAGTGTGCTGACTCATTGTCGCCCTCCGCCACCCGCCTTTCTCTGACTACAGTCATCTTCTCCGTCCTGCCTCTAATACAAGAAGCTGAGCAAGGTGAGGTGCCCGAGGTGGAATTCCCCCAAGTCAGCTCTGTGCATTCGCCTCCTCCACAATTGGAGGAGCACAAGTCATCAATCAACATCGAGCAACCAGATGTGATAGCATCTGATGAACTATACTCGATAAGTTAATAATCCACAGTTGTTTACTTCTATTCATGGCATGATTGATTACTAAATTGTGGTTTGCAGTATGTCATGGAGTTGGATGCTGCTTGGGCACATCGAAAGGGTGGCATAAGCGTTAGGAGAAATATTGACTCCCCATTTTGCCCCTTAAGGGGTTTCTCTCATTTCTCTCTTTAGAAAAAGATTCTAAAATAATGTTATAATATTAGTTCTTGTAGAATCAAGTAGATCTCTTTATATTATTTTTAAAAGAGATTCACCTATTATTTTATTCTAGTACTGTCTCATCTCCAAAGTTAGGACCACTTGTCCTCAAAATTGTCAAATCTGAAATAATAATATTCTATTTGATCTAAAAACGTGAAACATCTAAGATGTGACACTCTTAAATGTCCACTTGACTTTTAGCTTCTAAATTCTTCCAAATAGATTGCATTTACGTATTTCAAAATAAAAAAAGTTAAAAAACGGAATAACTTGATGTAGATATCAGATTTTTGAATTTTTTTTGTACCCACGCCTATCTCTATGCTCTAAGAGTATGACTGTTAATTTTTGTCATTTTTCATTAAGTATACAAGGGTTTATGAATTTTTTCTTCATTTAGAGACTTCTCTATATTTTTTAGAATAAGAAAAGTAGGGTTTTCAGTGTACGGCGATTTTAGTTTGCTTTTATGAGATATTGCTTTAGGTTTTTTATTTTCCCTCCTTTGTACAGAGAAAATTCAAAAACACTATTGCGAGCAAAATAGGTAACTGACGAGGGTTACCTAATCTCTCAAAATGTGTGAAATCTCAAAAATGGCTTAAAAACATAGTTTTTTGAAAACACAACTAGAATTCCATGTGTAAATTTAAAAAATACATGAATTTTGCTATTTTTTTCAAGATTGAAAACACGTGTGACCTTCATAGATTTATAAACTGCTGTTGTTTGTGACATAAAAATAAACTTGACTTATAAAATTACATAGGAGTCTACATAACTTAAAGAAATATCAATCTTTTTCAAATAAAAATTTATTTTATAAATTTCATGAATATAAGACACTTTTTTAATGGACTTTTTGGGGCAAATTCTACCACTACGCATAAATATGCACATTATTTGATAAGCACTCAAAAAATATTAGAGTTTAAAGAGGTCAACTTATAAGGGTGCAAAGATAGACTTGTATTCATATATATATGTAAAAGATGGTAACTATGGTGGAGGCTCTGAGTAAACCTAAGCATGTTAAAAGAGATATTTTTTCAGTCGGACAATCTTAGAGACAAACATCATATAGCCTATGGGTGTAAATTTTGACCCACATAGGCATTTGTTTTCATGAAGGGAATTTCTATTATGCAATATGGATAAGGGTGGTGGGAAGAAATTGTAGCCTATATCATGTACATATGACATGGTGGTGGTAAAAATTCATAGTATGCATATATTGATGTGATCCAGATAGCCATTATCATGAACATAGGTGATGGTATATGTTATGACCCATGTTATTTGAATGATAATCATGGTCATTTAATATTTGATTTATATTTTATGATGATGCTTATTTCTCATGAACACGTTAGGATTGATTGATGTGATGTCAATTGATTGTTACTACTGACGTGGTTTATGTTTATGAGTTTAGGTGATGAGGTGTGCAAGGGTACCGATTTAGGTGTTGCACAGTGCGAGGGTACCGATTTAGGTGTCGCACGGATGGTGGATTGAGTCATGGCGTGTGGACCGATCTCACAATATTTTGTGGCTGTACTATGGCATTTGATATTATTTTAATATCAGTGTGATGTGTGTGTGTGTGCACGCGTCAATTTATTGTACAGTGTGCGTACGAGCATTAGTTGATTTATTTTGTAATGTGCATATATGCACAAGTTAGATTATTGTATTTGAAAAATTGTGTAAACCTTAGAAGGTTTGAGGACAAAGGTTAATTAAATGGCAAAAGTCCAAATATGGACGTATACTTTATTTTTGGCTGAAAGCCTACTTTTGGGAATATATATAAAAAAATACCCACGCGAGAAGAAGCCACTCACGTTGGGGGGGGAAGATTGCACCCAGTCTTGTGTTGCCTTGTGGATAGTGATGTATTTCTTTCTCTTGTCTTATGTTTTGATATGTGCTTTTAATTTTCAATTTAATTCAAGTAGTTGTTTTGATATTTGATATAATTTTTATGATTCTTTTGATTATTCTCTTCAAGAAAATTAAAGGTCCGGTTGCAGTGGTATCAGAGCCTTGGTGTAATTTAATTTTCTTGAAGGCAGTCAAAAGAGGTGAAAGAGACAAAAACAGAGGTGATTTTGGGTAATTTTCTTGAATTTAAATGAAAGAAGAACACGTTTAGGGATTTTTGTTTATGTATGGATCAAATTAAGCTTGTTTTTGACCATTGGGTAATCAATCTCCATCAATTTATTGTCCAAAAGGTAAAACTAGGTGAAAAACCATTAGTGGGTTTCTCAAAACCATGAAACCACTTCCTCTTCACTAATCTCTCTGTACGGATTAAGAAAGCAAGCAGAGGAGCATGGAGAGCATGGGTTTCTCAAAACCATAAAACCACCTTCCTCTTCACTAATCCTCTTCCTAATCTCTCTGTACGGATTGAGAAAGCAAGCAGAGGAGCATGGAGAGCCATAAGCAGAATTGCTAAACCTTTCCTTTGCTCAATTTCTATAATAGAGGGTTGAGAATTATTCAAGAGTTCAAGAATTACTTTTGATTTTTTAATTTCTTTTTCCTCCTCTGCGTTGGGCGCAAGCTTAAAGTTAATTTAATATATATATAATATATATAATTTTCCTCTCTCTCCCTCCTTCGTACCGGGCGGCGACGGCTGCAAATCTCTCTCTCCCTCCTCGGCGGCGACCGCTGCGAATTCAAGGAGGGCAAAAATTTTTCAGGCTGCGTAGGAGGCGTTTGAATATTTTCTCCTTTCTCCATCCGACCCACGCCAAGCGCTGCGAGGGGCAGAAATTTTCAGACCATGATTTTAATTAATTGTGCTTATTGAGGCTTAAAAAGCTTTGATTTACAAAGCTATATTAGCTAAAAGCTTCATGATGCTTAAAATGCTTATTTTTATTTTTTATATTTTGATGCTGTTGTGGGTGACTTTTTTCTCCAGCGTTGGCGTTGGGCATTGACCAGATTACAAGCTTTAATAGTAAAGCTTTCATAAGCTCTTTAGTAAGCTTAATAAGCCTAATATTAAAAGTTTTATGAAATAAAGCTTTGATATAAGCTTAGTAAAAAAAAAAGATACCATATCTATAAATATACCACCTCTTCTCTAAATTTAGGTTAGCTGAGTTGACAGTTTCAGGCTGAGAAATGCTTGAAAAAGCTTTTATTATAAAGCTTTGTTAAGTTTTTCAAATAATCTTAAAGCTTTACAAATGAGATTAGTAAAATGTTTTACAAAAGAAAATATTTTTTGACTATTCCCATCATATTTTATGGAAAAGAATCTCATGTGCATATAGTTAGTTTGGATTTCTTCTACAGATTTTTTTTTAAAATTTACCTCAAGAGAAATTTTGAGACTTTAGTCAAATTCTTATGAATAATGTTGTTTTTCTAAATCCTCATGAAGTCCAAATAATATAAACAGCTTGTTAGTGAAGATATCATTAAAATGTTGCTTTAACCTACGGCTAGTTTTCTAATTTTAAAGAGTATATGGATTATTTCTTGAAAAATTTTACATTTGTGTATTGAGCTAACTTGGCAGGACTCACATCTAGTTCGACATTCCAAATGAGATAAGAAACCCTATCTTTTCTCTTGTTTTAAATTTTTCCTATTCTTTTTAATTGTCAAGAAATGGGTGAATATCCGCACCATCGTACTATTCAGGAACAGCTTGACACCGAAGAGGTTAACGCACTCGACACATCAACCAAAGGTGGAGGTATGTGTGAAAAAATTATTTATTGTATACAATTTCTTGTTTGCTTTTGTATCTGTTTTCTGAATATTCTTTCCTTCTAGACCTAGTTAGAAAAACTTCAGCTCCTGAAAAGAATTTTAGATACAGTGACCTAACTAGAAAGATAAAGAGAAGATTAGTAAAAGTTATCTTCAAGATCTAATTGCCCAAATTCAAGTAAAAATGATTACTAGACATTTCATAGAAGATTAAGACCAATTTGAAGATTCAAGAACCAAGCAAGTTTCTCCAGTCTTTGATTCAAGTTATCAATTGCTTCACCATCGAATTTAGTGATGATGAGAAAAATAAAGAAATAGCTCTCAAGTGATTAGAAACCAAGGTTAAGTTGTATGCCAATCACAATTACAAAGTTTATAACAATTCAAGTAAAGTTTTATCTAAATTTTCGAGTGTTCTAGTTTAAGATCTATCCAAGTACAAGATTCTTTCTAGACCAAGAATTGCTAAGTCAAAGATATATTCAACCACAAGATTTAAACCCCTTAAGAACAAGATTTATTCAAGAATTGTAATTATGATTAATTAAAGACTAATCTCTCAATTTTTTATCCAGTCAAGTATTTTTAATCTAAGCCAAGATTCATTACTAGTATATCAAGTTCTTGCTATCAACTAGGACGCAAGATGTCTATCTTTTTTCAAGTTCTGATTTCAAGTATAAGATTAAGCTTAAGATCAAGATCCCCTTTAGATTTCATTGTTTACAAGTAAAGATTCACAAATTCAAGAATTATAGACCTATTCAAAGATTATAATTTTTGAATTTAGTTAAACAATTATAAGATTAAGATCAAAAACAAATCTCAAGAATTCATCAAGATTAAGATCAAAAACAAATCCCAAGAATTTAGTTAGACAATTACAAGATTAAGATCAAGAACAAATCCCCAGAATTCATCAAGTTATTGACAGTAAAGTAAGTGATTATTCTTCAATCTTAAGTTGATAAGAATTTTCATTTCGACCTAATTCATTTTTGGAATAAGATTTGTAGTCTAATTTTGAGGATAGAGAACAGTTATGTCGGAATGAAAGTTTCAGAGGAAATTAGCTACTCCGTCTCAAACTTCTATTCTTAAGGTAGTGTCGTGTGGAATTAATCTATGGTATGGGACATTAGATTGGTTTTACATACCTACCCCAGACGTATCTATGTCTTCTATCTTTTACTAGCGAGTGTTTGTATGTGGAAGGTACCTATGTGGTATGGGACACTTAGATCCCTTTTACATGCGTTCATTTGTTTGGTTTTATTTTCAGAAATTGTTTGATGTGTTGATCTTTTCCTCCACTTGTACCATGATGCCATCCACTCATTGATTGCACAACTGAGGACAGTTGATTCCCAACAGCGAGGACTGTTATGACCCATGTTATTGGAATGATAATCATGGTCATTTAATATTTGATTTATATTCTATGATGATGCCTATTTCTCATGAACACGTTAGGATTGATTGATGTGATGTCAGACGTGGTTTATGTTTATGAGTTTAGGTGATGAGGTGTGCAAGGGTACCGATTTAGGTGTTGCACAGTGCGAGGGTACCAATTTAGGTGTCGCACGGATGGTGGATTGAGTCATGGCGTGTGGACCGATCTCACAATATTTTGTGGCTGTACTATGGCATTTGATATTATTTTAATATCAGTGTGATGTGTGTGTATGCACGCGTCAATTTATGGTACAGTGTGCATACGAGCATTAGTTGGTTTATTTTGTAATGTGCATATATGCACAAGTTAGATTATTATATTAGAAAAATTGTGCAAACCTTAGAAGGTTTGAGGACAAAGGTTAATTGAGGACAAAGGCTAATTAAATGGCAAAAGTCCAAATATGGATGTATACTTTATTTTTGGCTGAAAGCCTACTTTTGGGAATATATAAAAAAAAATACCCACGCGAGAAGAAGCCACTCACGTTGGGGGGGGAAGATTGCACCCAGTCTTGTGTTGCCTTGTGGATGGTGATGTATTTCTTTCTCTTGTCTTATGTTTTGATATGTGCTTTTAATTTTCAATTTAATTCAAGTAGTTGTTTTGATATTTGATATAATTTTTATGAGTCTTTTGATTATTCTCTTCAAGAAAATTAAAGGTCCGGTTGCAGTGCTCTCATTGCACAACTGAGGACAGTTGATTCCCAACAGGGAGGACTGTTATGACCCATGTTATTTGAATGATAATCATGGTCATTTAATATTTGATTTATATTTTATGATGATGCCTATTTCTCATGAACACGTTAGGATTTATTGATGTGATGTCAATTGATTGTTACTACTGATGTGGTTTATGTTTATGAGTTTAGGTGATGAGGTGTGTAAGGGTACCGATTTAGGTGTCGCACGGATGGTGGATTGAGTCATGGCATGTGGACCGATCTCACAATATTTTGTGGTTGTACTATGGCATTTGATATTATTTTAACATCAGTGCGATGTGTGTGTGTGTACGCGTCAATTTATTGTACAGTGTGCGTACGAGCATTAGTTGATTTATTTTGTAATGTGCATATATGCACAAGTTAGATTATTGTATTAGAAAAATTGTGCAAACCTTAGAAGGTTTGAGGACAAAGGTTAATTGAGGACAAAGGCTAATTAAATGGCAAAAGTCCAAATATGGATGTATACTTTATTTTTGGCTGAAAGCCTACTTTTGGGAATATATATAAAAAAATACCCACGCGAGAAGAAGCCACTCACATTGGGGGGGGAAGATTGCACCCAGTCTTGTGTTGCCTTGTGGATGGTGATGTATTTCTTTCTCTTATCTTATGTTTTGATATGTGCTTTTAATTTTCAATTTAATTCAAGTAGTTTTGATATTTGATATAATTTTTATGAGTCTTTTGATTATTCTCTTTAAGAAAATTAAAGGTCCAGTTGCAGTATATCTAAGAGTAGTGTAGGAATGAACTCTAGTTATAATTATTTATAGTGCATGTGAAGGATGTTGAAAAATGGTATGTCTAAGGGTAGTGTAGAATGAACTCTGGTTATAATTACTTAGAGGACATGCAAAGGATGCTGAGAGATGTAACCTTCACTCCCGACATTGTCTTTGTGTACAAAGAGAAAAGAGAGGAGCTTAGGGCTTCTGGAATGGTGGTAGAAGAGCTTAGAGCTTTCACGATGACGGTAGATTCAAGGTCCCCTATGCTGGAGAGTATACTACTACACATAGGCATGGCAGAGTCCAAGCTCACATGCACCCCTCTCCTCGACATAGATGGTCGCACCACGTGTATTTTCTTATAGTTCTTCAACTTTAAAATTGAATTGTAGAACAAAAATCAGGATTGACAAATCAATCGACTTGTGGTATTCCAAATCAATGGAGCCTTGCACATTTGGATTAAAACCAATGGATTATAGGTCATCATGAATTATCTCATCTAGCTCTTCTGTTATCATGATTTTTTGGCATCTACTATGTAGAGATATTATTTATGATACAAAGGTTACATGGCTACATAGATAAGCCATTAATGTGGTTTAAGAGGGAAAGAAAGCTCTTGAGCATAGTTACGAAAAAAAACAAACACAGATTTGAACACTGTTTGCGGACAAAATAGGTAATATTTCTTAAAAATGAAAAACACTTGGCATCTTTCAAAGATTCCATCAAAAAAGTTTAATTTTTTACCTCTTTTTAAAAAGTGGTCTACGCATGCGTACAAAACTGTCAAAAAACGATAATATTTTGGAAACTTTACATGTTTCTTACAAAAATTGACATGGAAAAAAAAGATTTCGTTTTGCTTACTTTTTGAGATTATAATTAAAAATCTAACAATAAGTTTTCAAAAAACATGCCAAAATAGAGAAAATGTTTATTATTTTCATCTTCAATCCATTAAAAAAATGATACAACTGTAAAAGAAGCCATTTTCTAAACATATAGCTTATGGCATAGGTATGGTTCCTCATAATCATTACTACACCATCACTAGTCGATGTGCCTTTTCTTGAGAAAGTAGACGAGGCATCCTCTTCTTCACTATCCACAAATATATTTTTTTTCTTCTATGTGTACACTTGAAGCTTAGACTCCTTGGGTCATCTGCCATGTTAGCATGATTGAGGATGTGCTACAGAGTGCAACTATAAAAAAAACTATTTGTATAATTATATCACAAAAGCGTTATCTTGATACAATTATTATCTTAATTGTAAAACCCTAGTTTGACTCTCGAGGTGAGAGTAGTATTAAAATCCATTTTGAAGCTCTTGAGCATCATAATTTCTTAATTGATAATATATACTTTTTTAAAAAGAGTTCGTTACTACGTACATATAAATTTTAAAATATCATGAATAAGCTATTTAAAAGTTGTCTAATTTTAAAAAATAATTCCCAACTCATTTTTAAAGAAGATGTGTCCTTGATGTGACAAAAAAGAATTAAATGGTAATTTTATTTATTAAATGAGTTTAGAAAGTATGAAAAATGTCTCTTTAAGAAACAAAAGTTTGTACTTTCCAAAATACTTTTTTGTAAAATATCAGGAAGGGACTTAGGTTCGAATCATAAATGTTACTACACATAGTAAGGATGTTTTAGCTATAACATTTGTGGCCAACTTAATACTGAGTAGGAACTTCTCAACTAAGAGTTGATGTTTTCCATCAACTTGATACAAAACATCAACTTTTATGAAAATTTGATATTTTGTATCAAGTTGAGGTAAAACATTAACTTTAGATTCAAAACATTAACTTTCTATGCAAAAGATCAACTTTTTTACAATACTTGATGTTTTGTATCAACATTATACAAAACATGAACTTCTCACAAAACTTGATGTTTTACATCAACTTTGATGCAAAACATCAAGTTTTATGGAAAAGTTGATGTTTTGCATAAAATCAATGTAAAACATCAACTTTTTCATAAAACTTTATGTTTTGTATCAACTCGATGAAAAACATCGAGTTGTGTGAAAAGTTGATGTTTTGTGTATCGATGCAAAACATCAACTTTTCCACACAACTCAATGTTTTGCATCAAGTTGATGCAAAACATCAACTTTTTCACACAACTCAATGTTTTGCATCAAGTTGATGCAAAACATCAACTTTTCCACACAACTCAATGTTTTACATCAAAGTTGATGCAAAACATCAACTCTACCACAAAACTTGATGTTTTGCATCAAGTTTTAGATGCTCCGGAGAAGAAAGTTGGAGGATCGGAGATCGATTTTCACAAACGACCTGTTTTAGCAATTTCGGCTTGTTTTTAGCATACTCAGATTGACCTATTCCATAAATTTTGAGTACCAACACGACTATGTTCTTATGCGATTTGCAGACGTCACAAGCGACTTGCTGCATCAGTAAGTCGCTTTATGACGTTTGCGAATCGCATCGAAACATAGTCGTGTTCGTACTCAAAATTTATGGAATAGGTCATCTGAGCATGCTCCGCGGACAAAATCGCTAAAAAAGTTTGTTTGTGAAAATCAACCTCGGATCCTCCAACTTTTTTCTCCCGAGCATCTAAAACTTGATGCAAAACATCAAGTTTTGTGGTAGAGTTGATGTTTTGCATCGTTGATGCAAAACATCGAGTTGTGTGAAAAATTTGATGTTTTGCATTAATTTTGATGCAAAACATCGAGTTGTGTGAAAAAGTTAATGTTTTGCATCAAATCGATGCAAAACATCGAGTTGTGTGGAAAAGTTGATGTTTTGCATCAACTCAATGCTTGATGTTTTGCATTGAGTTGATGCAAAACATCAACTTTTCCACACAACTCGATGTTTTGCATTGAGTTGATGCAAAACATCAACTTTTCCACACAACTCGATGTTGTGCATCGAAATGATGCAAAACATTAAGTTTTATGAAAAAGTTGATGTTTTACACCAATTTTATGCAAAACATCAACTTTTCTATAAAACTTGATATTTTGCATAGAATTAAAGAAAAAATATACCTAAGATAAGGTGATATAGGTAGAACATAGGTTTACGGCTAAGGACGTGAAAAACACATATGGTCGCAACCTTTGACTACAAATTTGAGAGGAGGTTATAAAAAAAATAGTTTAGATATTCTCAATCATGGGATTTCTTCTCTTCTGTAGAAGCAGAGAAATTTAAGGGTAGGTTGATTATTGGGTGTTATTTAGTTGAAACCACATATTCATCTTCCCCTTCAATCATCTTTCTGTTCATCAATTTCTGCAAAATAATCAAGAATAACAGAGCAATGGAGGTATGATCATTATTACTGTTATGTGTTATGTTGTTTTGTTATGGTTTAATTTTGTCAAAGTTGTTTTCTTTTCTATTAATGTTAATCTTCTTATTCTAAATGTGATTTAATCATGTGTGAAATAGAAGATAATAGTTGAGTTTAATGATGTTATTTCTATGCTATTTGGATTGTTTTGTTATGATTTAATATTGTCTGAGTTATTTTGTTTTCTTTTCTATTTTGATCATCTTATTGTTCTAAATGTGATTTAGTCATGTATAAAATAACAAATAATAGTTAAGTTTAAGGATGCTATTTTTGTGTTATTTATATTGTTTATTAGTGATTTTTTGAGTGAAGAAAGTGTGAAATATAATTGTTGATTAATTGTTATGATTTAGTTTTAGGATATATTGAAGTCTATATGTTATGTTCAATAATATTATTTCTCATTTATGATGTTATTGTTGTGTTATTTGGGTGAAACAAGTGTGTTATTTTGATTACAGGTTATGATTTAGTTTTAAACACCATATTGGAGAATATGGAAATTTTTTATAAGTTTGGGACACATGGTCAAATCTTTGGATTAATCATAACTTAAACATCGTTAGTCCAAATTGAGCGCTCTATAGTTCACTAGATTCCATTTTTCAAGCGCTTTCCAACAATAGGTCACATGATATGGTTTTGAAAAACTTATAGGCATGTTATCCAAGTCCCACCTTTTTAGTATTCAAAAAATGGGAGTTGGGAAATTCCCAAACTCACGAATATAGTGTTTTTAAATTATATTGAAGTTATATCTAGTTAAAGTTGTGTTCAATAATGTTATTTCTGGTTATATTTTTGAGTTGTATAAATATATAAAAGCTACTTTTTTTTTGTTAATAGTTGTATTTTGTTCAGAGCTAATTTTTAGTTAATAGGTGTGTTTTGTCTAAATGCTAATTTTAGGATGCAGGGGGCCGCCGGAAAAAGAAGAGAGACATTCACTTCCAATTAGAGGCCGAGTACACACCACTAGAAAAGAGAATGGCAACAAGTAGAACGCAACCAAAGATTATGCAACAAGAAAGAAATGCAGGGAAAAAACATGTTGATCTTTGGGTTGAGGGGTGTATTTATTCACCCGATCCAATTACCCAAACACCTCTACAATTTAGTGGGCTTACATCTTCCATCTGTGTGTGTGAAGGTAATGCAGGGTTATTAGGATATACACTAGGAGGCTAGCAATGCTTCCTCATAGTGTTTACACATCTATTCAGCACACTGTGATGGGCATGGATAAATTACTAATTGAAAAGAAGAGAGAGAGAATCAGAGTTTGTAAGATGCGATACATGCTATGGAAAATGCGGTGCATGTTGTTGAGCTAGACAATGCAAAAATACATTACGAAATACAGGGTTTGGAGAAGGACAACAAAAAGATGGCAGCAGCAATGCTTTCAAAGACTGTTGCTGCTAGACTCTCAACGAAAACCAAACAAGCACATGAGCGTGTGAGGTTGCTTAAACCACTTCATGAGTTGACTAGAGGGAGTGAGCAATACAATTAGCGGGTCTATGCACAATGTGCAAACATGAAGAATATGTTTTCCAACCCAAGTGAAGAGGTTGATGATGCAATTACAAAGGTATGATGAAGTATGCATTGGAAAATCCCAAATTGGAAACCATTGGTGATGATGTTGCAAGAGTACGCTTGAAGGAGGTAAACAATACCTTCACAGCTACAAATGCTCAAAACACCATATTGGGGAATATGGGAATTTCCCACAAGTTTGGGACATGTGGTCAAAACTTTGGATTTTCTATAACTTGTGGGAATTTCCCACAAGTTTGGGACATGTGGTCAAAACTTTGGATTTTCCATAACTTGAACACCATTAATCCAAAATGAGTGGTTTATGGCTCTTTAGATCCCATTTTTCAAGCACTTTCCAATGATAGGTCACATGATAGGGCTTTGAGAAACTTACAAACATGTTATCCATGTCCCCCTTTTTTAGTATTCAAAAATGGGAATTGGGAGATTCCCAAATTCTCTAATATGGTGTTTCAAGGCATATGTGACAAGGTAGGGATTATCTCCGAATCCTATGCCATGATTTATAAGCAATTGGATGTAGGGTTTAAGGTTGTTCTTAACAAGAGATGGGTGGTGCCCATCCCTAAACCGTTCCATGTAAAGCAGGCACGAAAAGATCTTAATGCAAAAGTTTGACAGAATTGGTGAGCCAATGCATTTGGAACATACATAGATGCTTAAGTCTTGATCAAACTAAGTGCCCTTCAAATTGCATGTAGACAATAACTTTGTATTGAATGTATGTAAGCTACAAGCAGCAATGGTAAAGTTCTACAGCATGTCTATCGAAGAGTGCAGAGGTAAGCTTCAATTTGTTTTAAAGCTATGAGAGTGAAGTCATTTTTAAGGGCCAAAATCTTGAACGTGTTAGCTTGACACTAAATAGGGTATTGGATCCTAGCATCAATTCAAAACATCCAAAATATTTCAGTGTGTAATAAGAGAATGAAAAGTGAGGAAAGCAAGATATGAAAATAGCATGGCTAACTTGAACATCATGCAGAATGGTTGACAACCCTAGAGAGAGTCGGTAGCAAATGGAAATATTGATAGAATTGTAATTATGAAATAACATTTTATGTTTATGAGAGTATTGGAGCAATCCAATGTTTTGAAGAAATAGGTGTTTGCTAAAGTCAACATGACATATAACTTTTTCAAAATAAGTGTTTACTAAAGTCAACATGGATAACTTTTTGATAGTGTTGATATTTGTTAAAAGTAAATGTCAATAACTTATAGTAAGTTCATTTATAGATAAAGGTACTTCTTTCATTTATCTCCATTCCTCTCCATTCCTTCTAGCTTGTGAGTATGGCGCGTACTAAGTAAAGAGCAAACAAGATGCCTTCCAAGACACCGGTTCATTCATTCGGATCTAGTGAACATACTGACACCAACAATGATGAAGGTCAAGCTCCTCCCACTGCTCCAACTAGGAAATCTGCTCCCACTGCTCCAACTGGAAATGCTCATCCACCTATGCATAAGAAGAGAAGATGGAGAACAGGCACCGCCGCTCATGAAATTAGAAGGTTCTAAAAGAGTGCTTAGTTAATTATACCCAAAGCGCCTTTCTCGAGGTTGGTGCGAGAAATACTACAAGATCTACAAAGGGGAAAGCACTACAAGTACTTTTCAAGAGATCAAGCATATAATGTGGAGCGATGGTCAGCCCAAGCGTTGCTTACTCTTCAAGAGGCAATTGAAAGTTACTTGGTGGATCTCATGCATGATGGCCAGCTGTTAGCCATCAATGCCCGATGCATCACTCGAGCCCTCACATCTCACTCTTGTTCCTAGGATTCGTAACAATAGTGATGCATTCAACCTTAACCATGACATGGTTTGAAGAGCTTTGTAAATGCTCGTGTATCGTTTTGTGTTTTCATGTTTTCCTTCAGTTCTACTCAACTAGTTGTACTTTATGCGATGTACTGGATTTGGATATTATAAGTTTCCTTGTTTTCAATGTTGTATACTGGACTTGCCAATTGATTTGAATATTTTGAGTTTTCTTTATTTCTAATGTCAGTGTATATTCTTATATTTTCCTGGAAATTTTTTTGCAAGTGCATGTGCATGTGTAGGAAAAATTAACACATGGTGTGCATAGATCATAATGGGCTGAAATTTATTATGTGCATAGATCATGTGGCTTGAATCATGAGCATGCATGTGCATGTGCAAGCAAGTCCATGTGCATGTGCAAGTGCTATTTTTTACGATAATAATTTTTCTCGCAAAAAAAATTAATGCATGGTGTGCACTGATTAGAATGGGTTGAAATTTATTCCGTGCATAGATCATATACTTTACATGTCTTAGATAAAATATCACCCCTATAAAAAGCCTATAGGGCCCTTGTCCTAAGGCTCACGTGTAGAGGACCTCTTTTTTTAATACTAGGTCTATACACGCGAGCCTTAGGACAAGGGCTCTACAGACCTCTGATGGGGTTGATATTTTATCTAGGAGGTGTTACATGATACTTATATGTACACATAAAATTAGAGCTCATTTTGATAAGGAAAACTATTTTTAAAAATTAAAAAGTGTAAAATTTATGTGTTGAGCTAATTTGGAAGGGACTTAAGGGATAATAGCTGGAACCCCATAATTCCTTTCCCTCTTAGGAATGTTCACTTTTGTACTTTGCATAATTTCATGTGTATCTTTGACTGCCTCTTAATGTGTTACATAGATTATGCGTTCACTATGCCTAGTAAAACATGACAAGATGAGGTGATTAATGGAGTGGAGAAGATTTTAAATGACATTGGTTGCCATGGGAGTAACATGGAGATACGAGTTAACCAAAAGGAATCTGGAGTTTCATATATGGTTTCTCAAATGGTTTCAATGAGTGGAGGCAAGACTAGAAGGTTTCTCCAGAATCCTGTCCATCAAATGGAAGAAGGTTCAAATAAATGCAAATAGGCAACATGTTGAGGAAGGTGAAAATGTTCCTACAAAGAGATGGGAGCTGTGGAAAGGCCTTTGTGCTTATACTACTTTGGATTGCTTGGATGCAAACATTGTTGTTTTGCGTGAGCTAACTTTTCCATAAAACTCAATGTTTAGTTTTGTGGGAAGTTGATGTTTTGCAAAACGTTGATACAAAACATCAAGTATTGTAAAAAAGTTGATCTTTTGTATATAAAGTTGATATTTTGCATATAAAGTTGATGTTTTACATCAACTTGATGCAAGATATCAAATTCTCAAAAAAGTAGATGTTTTGTATCAAGTTGATGAAAAACATCAACTCTTAATTGAGAAGTTCTTACTCAGCATTAAGTTGGCCGCAAATGTTGTAGCTAAAACATCCTTACCATGTGCAGTAACCAGTAGGATTTGAACCTAAGTCCATGCCTGATATTTTACAAAAAAGTATTTTGAAAAGTATAAACTTTTATTTCTTAAGCGAGATTTTTCATGCTTCCTAAACTCATTTAATAACTAAAATTACCATTTAACCCCTTTTTGTCACATCAAGAACACATCTTCTTTAGAAATGAGTGTGCAATTATTTTTTAAAATTAGATAACTTTTAAATAGCTTATTCATAATATTTTAAAATTCATCTATATGTAACGAACTCTTTTTAAAAAAGTATATATTATCAATTAAGAAATTGTGATAATCAAGAGCCTCAAAATGGATTTTAATACTACTCTCATCAAGAGCCACTAATAGGGTTTTATAATTAAGATAATAACTATATCAAGATAACGCTTTTGTAATATAATGGTATAAATAATTTTTTATAGTTGCACTCTTTAGCACATCCTCAATCATGCTAACATGGCAGCTGACCTAAGGAATCTAAGCTTCAAGTGTACACATAGAAGAAAAAATATGTATTTGTGGATAGTGTCTTAAGAAGAGGATGCCTCATCTACCTTCTTAGGGAAAGGCACATCAACTGGTGATGGTGTAGCAATGATTATGAGGAACCATAACTATGCCATAAGCTATATGTTTAGAAAATAGCTTCTTTTTATAGTTGTATCATTTTTTTAATGGATTGAAGATGGAAATAATAAACATTGTCTCTATTTTGGCATGTTTTTTGAAAACTTATTGTTACATTTTCAATTATAATCTCAAAAAGTAAGTAAAACGAAGTCTTTTTTTTCATGTCAAATTTTCTAAGAAATGTATAAAGTATCCAAAATATTATCATTTTTTGGTAGTGTTGTACACATGCATAGACCACTTTTAAAAAGAGGTAAAAAAACTGAACTTTTTTATGGAATCTTTGAAAGATGCCAAATGTTTCTCGTTTTCAAGAAATATTACCTATTTTGTCCACAATAGTGTTAAGGGATAAAGGAACCTGTGCAAAAGAATAAATGAATGAATCATGTTGTAACTTACATCAGTGAAACAAAGTGCTTAGTAATTTAGGTAAACCTCATAGATGAACGGTTCTAATCACTGGTAAGCGGGTGGTTGGGTGGATCTAATGAGTCAGGTGTTTCCTTTACAAGATACTAGAAACCGAAAAGAGATCCTTGACATTTTAGGTAGGACCCCCAAGCCTATGGAGATCGCTTATAAACCAGATCATCCAAGAGAGGCACTGATGAGATGGATTAGGATTGATCTTACCGAGCTAGGTGCCTCACTATCCCTAGTGACGGGATGGCTGGTATCTTACAGGTGGTATCAGAGCTTTGGTTTGTGGGAGTAAAGACTCTTAAATTTATAGTCTAAATTGACGAGTACGGCCTTGTACTAACGTTAGTGTTGACCACATTGGTATAGTTTAAAGAGATCTTTGATCATCTGTTTTGGTAGTCAAACCACTTGTAGAACGAAAGGGCTGGGGAGAATACTTCTTGGATCATTACCAACCATCATCATCATTGATTGACTAGAATCAAATTTTTTATTGTCCCCATCTACTCGTTATTAATGAAGTAAAGTTAGGAACCTAGATGCTAAAATATACATGCTCTGAGTTTTAGAAAAAAATATGGTTTTGAAATACTTTATATTTTTGGACTCCAGGTAGTGTGGATGAGACCTTGTAATTGGAAAACCAATCTAGGACTACTTTTCACATAACATCATTAGAGATCTATAATGGCAATCTTGCCATGGATTGGCTAGAAGCAAATAAATACCAACCTCAATTGAGAGACTAGAAAAGTCTTAATAAGTAGTAACCTCAAGGAAAATTGGTAAACCCAAGCCACAATTCATAAAATAGGCAATTCAAAAAGGGCCTTAGGACAAATCAAAGGATGTTTGTAGTTAAAACTCATCAAAACCAATGACGATACTAAAAAGAGGAACCTAGACTGCCAACACGATTACATAGACCATTTCCTTGTCATCTTCTCCCTCCATGCATAGCGACGGTTGACATGCCTCTGTCTTATGCGTACATGCTTTGGCCGCCTCTTGCTCCTATAGAAAAACCCCTCCCTTGCCTCTCAATCCAAGGGACACTCCCCCTCTTGTGACCTCGCTACCCTGTCTTGCAATTCGCTCAATTGCCACAGCAGTAGGCGTCCTCTCACCACCCTTTCTCTCATCTCCTTGCCAGCTCTCACCCCCTCTCTCTCTATGGCTTCCCTCACCTCTTGGCCAGCCCACTCCCTCGCTAGATCTCACCCCTGCCTTCTCTCATTTACTTGCCCAACCTACCCCTCACCACCCTTGACAGGCTCTCTTCTTTTCTAAACCCTCTCTCTCTATGGCTTCCCTCACCTCTTGGCCAGCCCACTCCCTCGCTAGATCTCACCCCCGCCTTCTCTCATTTACTCACCCAACCTACCCCTCACCACCCTTCACAGGCTCTCTTCTTTTCTCAACCCTCGTAGCCTCTCCCTCCCCCTCTAGTGAACCCCTCGCCAGCCTTACCCTCTATGAAGCCCTCGCCCTTGCGCACCCTCTTGTCACCCCTTCTTCTCTTAGTAGGTGACACACACACACATGCCACCTGGAGAGACAGAAAACTCTCTCACTTGTAGCAAGAGTAATATGATCCACATGTAGCTCAATCCAATGGGATTTGCATCCCTTTCAGAGCTAGGGATTCAACCCATACACCGGTGCACAAAAGCTTATCCATTTGATGGAGAGAATGCTAAGAATACTACTACTATTGACATAGACTTAACACACACACAAGCTCAATCTTGCCATTGTTCACTCACTCATCATCCCACTCATTCATGCATCCAACACAAGAAGAAAGCTAAGCTAATGCATACACAAGCTCAAAGCATCCTTCATTCTCAAGCTCTTCTAGCATGCACACAAACCTTGAAGCTATCAACAAAGAAACATGCACACAAGAGAATAGACATGAGAAGAGAGACAAACGTACATCATCTCATTGCATTGCATTGAATTAAAAAAGGAACATTGCTCATACCATAATGTAGATGGGGAGAGAGAAGAGCTTGCACCTCTATGGAAAAAGAGGGAGAGCTAGTCTCAAGAGAGCTCAAACATGAGTTTAGCCCAATGTGTCTAAGCTCTCAAATGAGCCACTTTTTATACAAAAACTCTAAAACTCCCAAAAGTTCCCATGTGAGATTATTCTTAAGCCCACTCCCACACTCATCTACAACTTGGAACTCTTTATAAGAGCCCTAGATAAGAATGTCACTTGTTTTCCTGCTTGCATCTTTTTGTTGCATCCTTGCATTGATCTTCACTTGTCACGCAACACTCCCCCCTTCCTATTTTGCGCACGTCCTCGAGCGCGGTAGAAGCAAGAGCTGCAAAAAACAATGGATACAAGTAAAGCCTTTTATTGAAGAAAAAAAAACAGCAATGACAATTTCACACGTGAGCATACAAGTGAAAGGCTGATTAGAGTTTTAAAGAGTGCTAAAAGAGGTGAGTAAAGACTAGTCAAAGTGAGACTAAGTGGTAGATAGTGCTATGCAAAGGCAAGTGTGCTTGCACACCACAGGTTATGACCGCAGTCTCAATGTCCTACAAGTATTTAAGTTATTCCTAAGTGGCAAACCTACTCCTAAATATGAGCAAAGGTGATTGGACCTTTTTTTTTTTGATGTGTGTGTAAAAGATGATAAAGAGGAAGGTTCCATCCCAATGAGACCCAAGCAATGGCCAAGAGACCTCTGCCAAGAGAATCTAAAGACCGCTAAAGGGCGACAGACCCTTTTCGTTCTTTTTGTCATAAGGAGTACCCCATGAAGATGAGGGCATCGGTCTCGAGGGCCCATAATGTACCCCAGAGTCCTACCAATATCTATCAAGGCAATAGAGTCCTTGAAGGTCTTTTTTTCTGAATCTGTTAGACGTCAGTGTTCACCCCATGGAAACCAAGGCATTGGCCCCAAGGTGCTAAGACAACCCCAGGTCCTACCAAGCATTCCACATGGCTGTAGACACGTCATGTCTCGATTCACTTGTATATATTTTTTAGGACATATTTTTCGTAAATCTCTTTATTAATCCTAGCACCTAGCCCATACCTAAGAGATAGCTACCACTAGGGATAACTAATATACCTTGAGAGCATAAGAACTTGGCATACTCTGTTGGTATATATCCTACACCGTCTTCAAATAGAAATACCTTCTACTAAGTCCTCTAAGAATCTAGAAATTACTCACCACATTTTAACAACTAATCTAAAACTTAAACCAACCAACTGTGTGTGAACATACAAACAATGTATCCAAAAGATAAAAGCACATAAAGAACAAAAGATTATGATTTGAATACACCTGTTGTAGTGCTCATTGATGTTGTGTGTTTGCATTGATGCATTGCTGATGTTGTGCAGATTGCTTCTCTTTGCTCTTTGTAGTCATTGCATGTCTCCCCCCTTCCTAATTTGTGTGCACGGTAGGTGGACTATTGGGGCGTGGTTGTATGCTCTTGTTTAGCTGAGATCTCTGCAAAATGTTTATTAACAAACAAGAAAAGAAAAGAAAGGAATAAAATTTGTTAT
This sequence comes from Cibotium barometz, assembly GCF_041138505.1. Classification (NCBI taxonomy): domain Eukaryota; kingdom Viridiplantae; phylum Streptophyta; class Polypodiopsida; order Cyatheales; family Cibotiaceae; genus Cibotium; species Cibotium barometz. Next base: position 11,311,276 of record NC_141094.1, on the reverse strand, counting down.
TGGTGCCAATCACCGAATATAGCCGAGGGGAAAAACCAAGTGTGGGAGAAAAGTGCCTTGGCTTGTTGATCTTATTGTGGAGTCGCTGAGCTTACCCTTGCACTGGTGGTGGATCCGTGTCCACTTCTGCTGGAAAGATGGTATCAATGACCTCAGGATGCAAGGACAACCCTGAACAAAAACCGGCCTCTGGAGAAGGTGGTAGAGGAAGGAGTGCTTCCTCACTAAAATATGGCATTGGTTCTATGGGAAGGTTAAGCAAACAATTCCAATTTTGGAACTGCTCAATATAGGTACTCATAGTGATCCAAAATTGACATGTTGAGGCTGGGGGAAGGAGGGCTTGCAAGATAGGTGGTTGCATGTCATTTAAGCATGTATCCCTCCATTGTTGTGCTTGAACCTCCTCAGGTAATCTACGTTGATTTGGTCCTCTCTCTGTTATTCTCACATTAAGAAGATTATGGCGTTGGGGTGTAATTCCCACAATTTGTTTCATTAAGCCCGTGCCATATCATCTAAAGTAAGAGCGGCATATCCAACAAATGTGTGAAGCTTCTCCTAATACGAGTCGTGCACACTCTTGACAATGTGGAAATGGGTGATGCTGTTGATAGAATAACATGACAAAGTGATGCCCATAGCAATTTTCACCTAAGGGAGCATAAAAGTACCTAGAATGAGTTTGAAAAGGAGGAGCACTATAACCCCCGCGATGTTCAGGTCGAGTACTATCAGGGTCAATGCATGGTGGACATGTATCGCGCCAAGTATCCATCAGGAGGTATCTGGGCATAGAACAATGAAATTTAGAACACTCATATCCATCATTACAATCCCATTGATCAAAAACATTGTAGACAAGATCATCTCAAAAAGAACACAATCCTCTAAAGGCATAAGGAACCACATTATTAAATGTGAGACTATTCAAACACTGATCTACCAAAGAGCTTCAATTGTAGTGTTAATGTCTTATCTTTGGTTTTGGGTATGTCCTTCTTAAGAGGTGGGAAGGTTAGCAATTGTCAAGGAATTTGAGCAAGATAAGAGGATTTAGGCATTGAAGTGCTAGAATCTATGCTCAAAGGAGACTCATGTAAAGTTGGACTTGTCTTAGGTACACAAGTTGATGGTGGAATTGTGCAAGGAGAAATTGGGACAACTGGTGATTCAATACATGTTTTGGAAAGGTCAACACAAGGAGATTTGTAGGTGCTATCACAACCACCTATCCTATCTTGAAGAGGTTGTGTTGATTTCCTTTGCACCCACTGATATGGAAAACCAAGGGTGGCTTTTGGAATCTTACTGATACACTCTTTTACCTCTAGCAACCCATGGCATTTGGGAAGCCAAAGTGCTGTTGAACCCTCATAATAGCCTTGTGCTTTAAGAACAGGCTTTGGGACCCAACGAGTAACAATCTGAGGTTTAGGCTTGGAAAAGATGTGCTTTTTAGGAGGCTTAGCAACTAGGCTAGATGGTACAAGTTTGTACGCATCTTTGGGTAGCTAAATTAATAATTCCTTCTTGCCTGGCCTTCTTTGAGCAGTGACTAAAGTAGTTGGAACATGCCAGCCATGGCCCTCACTTGAGGACTCATCGATTATCCACATCATTTGTGTTGGAGCTTCAAGAGCATATTTTGAAAGTGGGTTGTGTAAGGTAGAAACACCACCCTTTTGACATGATAAATCTCGTGGAGTAGCAGATCCCAATACGCAATCAGAATCAATTTGCAATTTGTATTGTCTATTCTTCCAATCTAATGAGCAATTGGTAGCACTTAACCCCACGATTGACCAAGAACCGCCTCTACCACTACCTTGGACTTACTTGCCACATAAAAGGGAACTGACATCTGGTGATCCTGAATGGATATCATAATGACACATTTTCCCTCTATAGGGTTATCTTCACCTAAGAAGCTTCGTAAGTCAATAGGAATGTGCACAAGTGTTGGTTGTCCCAAGGCTATCCATGTGTCAAACGAGAGAACATTATAATCTGCACCAGAGTCAATTAAGGCAGAGACAAAGTAGGTAGTCTCATGAAGATGAAGACACACTTGAATATTGAATGGATCGACATATTGTTCATCAGTAGCCAACTGTAAGGTCAACATAGAAGCCTTGCGACGCTCCTTGGCTTTTGCAACTCTCGCTTTAGCCTCTTCTTGAGCCTGACGTTTAAGTAGGTCATGTGCTTCTTTTCGTGTTTGTGCAGCATGCATTTGTTGAAGCATGGCTTCAGTTAATGGTTCATTGTATTTCTTGAGACGACTTCCATTAATGAAGTTAGGCATTTGTTCACCTTCTAGTGTCTCTAAATGCACTGCACCACTTGGATTAAGCTCATTAATCACAAACAGTCCTAGGCCACGTTTCTTGAGCTTTCGCTTATGTTTCTTAAGTGTGTATAAGAGCACAAGGTCCCCTTTTTTGAATCGGCCAGTTGTTACATTTCTATCATACCATTGCTTTTGTTTCCTCTTCGCAGCATACATCCCCATTACCGCCAATAAGCGGGTCTCATCAAGCTTTTCCAATTCATCAATGCGTTGTGAAAGCTCATGACCAGTCCAGTCCAATTGTTTAGCAACTCGTAAAGTAGGTACAAGAAATTCAATGGGAAGAATTGCATCTAACCCAAAAGCAAGCTCAAATGGGGTTGTGCCCACAGATATTTTATAGGCTGTCCTATATGCCCAAAGAACTGAGTGCAACTTTTGCTCCCAATCAATCCTATGGCCCTCAACAATCTTTGTGAGTGCTGTGCAGAGAATCTTGTTAGTACTCTCAGCTTGTCCATTGGTCTAGGGATGATAGGGTGCAGAACGCTTGTGAATTACCATAAATTCTTGAAGCAAAAACTCTATGACCTCATTCACAAAGTGCACACCTTAATCACTAACGATTTCAATAGGTAAGCCATAGCGTATAAGCACGTACTCATACAAGAACTTGGCTGTGGTTCTGGCATCATTTTTGACTGTTGCCTTTACCTCTACCCATTTGGTCAAATAGTCAGTTGCGACTATAATATATTTGGCATGCGTGTGACGAGCTGGAGGTTTAATGGGACCGACAAAATCAATACCCCATTTTGCAAAAGCACGTGTGCTTAGCATAGGCCACAATGGCATATTGTCCTTAAACACCATATTAGTGAATTTGGGAATTTCCCAATTCCCATTTTTGAATACTTAAAAAAAGGGACATGGATAACATGTTTGTAAGTTTCTCAAAACCCTATCATATGACCTATCGTTGGAAAGCGCTTGAAAAATGGAATCTAAAGAGCTATAAAGCGCTCATTTTGGATTAGTGGTGTTCAAGTTATGGTTAATCCAAACTTTTGACCACGTGTCCCAAACTTGTGGAAAATTCCCATATTCCCCAATATGGTGTTCTTAGTGATGGGAGGTTTGGTCCTTTGACAATCGTCACAACGTTTTACATATTCTTCGGCATCCATTTGTAAGGTTGGCCACCAAAGCCCAGACCACCTAATCAACTTAGCTGTGGTATTGCCCGAAAAGTGGCCACCCCCAACACCTGCATGTGCATGAGTCAAGATTTTCAAGTAGTCAGCTTTACATACACACATGCGTAAGTTGCCATCCTTGCCCCTCTTGTAGAGTTGGCCCTCTATCAGCATATAGTTTGCCGCTTCAACTTCAATAGCACGCTTTCGATGTTTAGCAATTTTTTGATCAGTATGACCATGCTGAAGATAGTCCACAATATACTTACTCCAACTTGGTGTAGTTGAAATTTGGAATAATGTGACATTATGAATTGGCTGTTGAATTTGACATGAAGCACAGTTGCGAACAAATTTTTCAGCATCCGCAATGGTAGGCCACCATTGCCCATCTTGAGATATACGTCGCACACAAGTAGTAGCTGATACATGGATTCCACCGATACCTGCATGTGCCCATTCCAAGATTTCCTCATATTGGTCAAGGTTAGGCATAAGCCACAACACTCCATCATTACCCTGACGATATAATCTTCCTGAGATTAACTTGAATGGTCACCATAGGTCCACATTAGGACCCGCTAGTTGTATTTGCCCACTTGTCAAAATTTCTAAGATGGATTCAGACCATTTAGGAGCTGTCTCTACAAGGAAAAGTGTTGAATCTAACATATCATCATCCACACCCACAGGAGCTTCGCCAGAGGTGATTCGAGACAAATGATCTGCCCTAAGATGAGTTGTTCCTTTTCGGACTGCCACTTCAAAATCAAACTCAAGAAGGATGATAAACCACCTCACAATCCTTCCAGTTGCACAAGGCTTATTGACCAAATATAGCAGTGCTTGATGGTCCACAAAAAATATGAATTTGTTTGCCAAAAGATAATGGCGAAACTTTTTCACTGCATATATCATGGACAAACCTTCTCTTTCTGTTGTGGTATAATTCTTCTCAGCATTGTTCAATTGTCGACTAGCATATGAGATTGGGAAATCCTTATTATGTTCTCCCGATTGAGCCAAAATACATCCAATTGCAAAGTTTGAAGCATCAATATGGACATGAAAGATTTGGTTCCAATCTGGTGCCCGCCATAAGATGGGTGCAGTCACTAATGCTTGCTTCAACTTTTCAAAGGATTCCTCACACTCATCAGTCCAATTAAACTTTACAAGAAGAGCATATAATGGTCTGGCTAGGACAGCGTACATGTAGATGAATCGACGATAATAGCCACAATGTCCCATGAATGTTTGTACCCCTTTAGGGTTGATAGGCCAAGGTAATGAGACAATGACATCAATTTTATCCATATCTGTTGAAATCCCATTTCGAGAAACAATATGGCCCAAAATTTTTCCTTGTCTTACCATGAATTTGCACTTGTCAGGATTCAAGCATATACGATAAAGCTGACACTTTTGAAACACAAATCTGAGGTGTTCTATATGATCATCACGCTCTTGTGAGTGAACACATAAATCATCCATGAAGATCTCAAGAAATTGCCTAAGGTACTCCTTGAATACATGACTCATTAACTGCTGAAAGGTTACTGGTGCATTTGTTAGACCAAATGGCATAACACGATAGGCAAAGATGCCATCTTCAGTAGCAAAGGCTGTCTTGTGTTGATCCTTTGGATCAATTGACACTTGATTGTAACCGGAGAATCCATCCAAGAAACTATATGCCTTTTTCCCTGCAACTCATTCCAGAACATGATCCGTGATTGGAAGTGGGTATTGATCATGTACAGTAGCTGGATTTACCTTCTTGAGGTTTACACATACTCGAAGTTTTCCATTTTTCTTGGGCACCACTACAATAGGGGAGACCCATTCAGTGTGTTCAATCTCATAGATAAATTCTGCCTCTAAGAGCTTGTCTATTTCTTCTTTTATCTTTCGTGCAAAATTCTCATTATAAGTATAAGGACGTTGCTTGGAAGGCTTTGCATCCTCTCGCAATGGAATTGTATGCTGACATATGCTTGGATCAACTCCTTTGAGGTCTTTATAACTCCAAGCAAAAACATCACGATACTCCTTTATTGTTTGAATTAATAACTTCTCCTCATCTAAGGACAAGTCTGTGGCAATCCACACATAGCGAGGCTCTTCTCCTGGCTTAGCGATATCAATCTTTTTTGCATCTTCGAGGCCATCATATGAAACCCCTGGCACGCTTGGTTTTTGTCGCATGGGCTGTTGAAGAACAATCTTCCGATCTTGAAGAGTGTACTGTGTGAAGTTAGGGGGAACATTGAGACCTTGTTCTTGTCCACTTGAGTCTTCACTCATTGAAGACCATGTGGTTTTGAGCTCTCCTCTGCAATCTTGCATTAGATTTTTTTGTTCAACCGTTATCTTTGCACTTCCGACATTCTCTTTTGAATCGGTTTTAGACTTGAGTTTTAGTTTTTGTTTCTTCGTTTTTTTACGATTTTTGCTAACAGTTTTTAGCTTTTCTCCTGGTTGGAATCCATCTGATCGTTTTACTTGGTCTTTGATACTATCTTGTGCTTGGACATAGTATAGATATCCGTTCTTTCCTGAGAAGTGAGGTGGTGGTCGAGAGTGTTCATTCTTAAACTCCTCCTTTTCTTTTTGTAGTCTCTCACGTCGTTCCCTCTCATCTTGTTTACGGATTCTCTTATGGCTCTTACAGCATTTACGTTTGGGTCGGCTTCGAGGGATCTCTACTTGAACCTCCCTTCCTCTCAAGAGCAGGCGTGCCTTTCCTAACTCTTCCTCAGGGATTATCACATCATTATCAAAATCAGAGTCCCATCCATCTTCCTTATCAGCATCATTAGCAGATTCGAGTGTTAAATCCTACACTGAGACTTCCTCTACATGCAGTGCTATTGTGGATGCATCCCCATAGTACAAAACATCTAGAAGGTCTCGTGGTTGTACCATTCGTATAGGAATAATGTCATATCCATCTGAGTCACAAAATTGAATTGGCTTAGGTAAAGCACAGGTTGATAATGTTGCAAGGACATGACTCCATTCTAGTGGATCAATTAAGTGCTCAGGGAAGGGTTGTGGAATGTATGCCTCATCTGATACACTTCGATTACCCTTAAGTCTCTCAGTGTTGAAATCCTTACATGAGGCTCCACACATCCACAGATCTTCTCGCCCATCTGTCAATGTAACTCTTGAGCCCTCAGATGAAGCAGAATCAAACTCATCTATTGGAGACCTTGTTACATCACGATATGAGTGATTCTTTAGGTTGACCCTTGTGATGACAGAATCATGTCGGAGGTACAAATAATTGTATCCCCAATCTTGAATCATTTGAAATTGTCGCATGAATGGTCTACCCAATATCACTTCATAGTTTGGATGTTTTCCAAAATCCACTACTGCAAAGGCGTGCTCATATTCAATCCCACATGTGGTGACCAATATGTTCTCAAGCAGCCCAAGGGGATGTTCTAAGCTTCCATTTGCTAGCTGCAAGCGCATCTTGGTACTCCTAATAGCTGGTTTGCCCCACTTTTCCCAAATGGACCTTGTCACAATGCCCACTCCTGCACCACTATCAAGTATTGCAGTTGAAGCTACTTTTCGCACTTCTAATGGAAGGGTAGCATTTCCCTGATCGTCCTCACAAAATTTTCCTACTTTGTTAATAGGAACATGCACAACATGCTTTGTCTCAGGGTGTATAGTACAATGATGGTGACCCTTTTCTAGCAATACCTGCTCTGACAAACATGTGGCAATATCATTCCACAACTCTGGATGAAGCTTTATCAAATCAAGCAAAGGTAAGGTACAAGCCACTGGTGCTGACAAAATAGCTTGCACGATACCCATATCCATCTCCTTTGTCAACCTTCTATGCATGGAGGGTATCCTCAAGGTTTGAGAACAGTTCTCATATTCTCCCAAATATGATGGTAAGGTTTTCATTGTATGCTTACTTCTAGGAGAAACAATTGTTTGAACTTCCTCCTGGATACTTGGGCGTCTAAAGTTGTTTTCTGTGCCCCTGGTAAAATCCACCTCAGAGAATGGAGGTAAAATAATAGAGGACATATTCTCATTAGCTTTCTCATGAACTGCTGCCCACATCTCATTTGCCATGTCCTCGTTAGCATCAATAACTTCATCATTGCATGGGAAGACAAGGCTAGGTGGTGGCAGAATACCTTCTTTCAATGGGGTGGCAATTGTTGCAGACTTCTCGCTATGAGATTGTGAGATGAGCTCACTTTTCCTTTCCCGACTTGATGACACTTCTGGTATGGTTTCTAATGTTGGCTTAAGAGAGGTTGGGTCCCGAGGAATAGGTGGAGGTGGTCCCTCAAGTATTGATTGAGCTTCCCTAATGAGTTGCTGATGTACAGCTAGATTGATCTTCTCCTCACGAGGGTTTGGGTATTCTTGAAGCTTCTTGGGTAGCTCAGATAAAGCTGCAATGCGACTTCTATGAGCATCAATGATGGCATCTAGAGTCTCGTTCACCTTATCCACAAAAACAGAACCCCTAGAGCTATCCTCGGTCGTACTAGCCTCATCTTGTTTAGCACTAGGCCCAGGTTGAGGTTGATGCTCCTCATGCACTTCTTGGGATGTAAAAGTTTGATCCTTCATGTTTTGTTTAGAGGCTTCTTGAGAACTAGTGGATGTACTTTTTGTTCGCTTGTTGCATTTCTTTTTCCTCCTAGTGTCCTTTTTCTATTGGAATGTAGGGTCTTGTCCACTAGATTTGCCTTTGCATCCCTAGTTTGAGGTGTCTCATCAGTTTGCATTTCGGCATTTCGTGTCTGTGATCTAGTCATGACTCTAAGTGGCACGACATCCTCATTCTCTGATGAAGGTGGCGATGGAACTGCCCCTACAAGGTTGAGTGAGACCTTTGGTTGAGAGGTGCCTTCCTCATGTGGTTTCAGTAAACAATCCTTTGGGAAGTGTTCTACACAACACCCTAGACAATATCTTTCAATTGGTGGAAACTGTGGTACTATTGTATTGGATCGAGCTGCTTGCCTTGAGCGATGTGGACAATCATGAGCCCAATGGCGTTCTCCGCACTCATAACAGGGGTTTGGCTTCTACTTTCCTTTGCTGCCATTGACCTGAGGGGCCTGGAGTCCTTGGTTGGTAGCCGCCTAGCAACATCAAAGAATTTTGTTCCCCTGGTTGAGCCTCCACTGCTTGGCTTGGATATGCGGGACTTTCAAAGAGATTTTCCTTGGATGAATATGATGTCCTCCACATAGCCTGGGTTTACCAAGTCTCTCCACATAGCCTGGGTTTACCAAGTCTTTACACATATTTGAATTGTCGTAGTCAATAGCCCTCTCAGGAGCAGTCCCAGGAGCAGGAGGTTGAGCTCCAAGAATAGGTCGTGCTTGCTCTTGTGCCATCGGTGGCTTACGTTCAAAATTAGTATACTGTTGATGCATTTGTGGAGCCACTCCACCCCTTTGCTACTCACGCTCATGTCTCATTCTTGCAATGCGAGTACATTCCTATGTGGTGTGGGTAAAGTTCCAAGCACAGTCTTGGCACCACTTCTTTGTGGGTTGGTTTGTGACTAGAGGAGAAAAGGTATTACATTCTTCGATTTTATGGTTACCACCACATGCTCCACAAAGATGAGGACTTGTAGGCAGTACACTCCTCATTCGCTGCTGCTGTTGTTATGGCTATATGGGTGGGCGATAGGTTTGTCCCAATCTCCTTAGTACTAGGTTAGCTATCTGGTCTGGATTTACTAGCGCACTAGACCCTGAGCTTTGGTCATCACCCCACTGATCTCTGGGTTTCACTTCAAGTTTAGTACCATCTTGGAATTTGAAGTTATCTGTGAAATCCATAGCATCATGGCAACACACATTGAAATTTGTATGCTTCTTTGCATAGAGATGTGTATGCAGTGTTGAATTTTTGAGTCCTTTTAAGAAGAGAGAAATTAATCGACTCTGGGTGGGCTTCTCATCTTCTGGGCAACGATTAATGTACTACTTCATTCTATTTACACAGTCTCTAACACTCTCAGTCTTGCCTTGCTTGAAAGAGTAGATGTTTGCTACTGTGTCATGCTGAATCCCCATCAAGGAAAAAGCAGCAATGAACCTCTCTTCCAGAACTCGTAAAGAAGATTTGTCTGAAGCTTCTAGTGCCTGAAACCAAGCAAGGGCCTTTCCCTCAAGAGTGAGCCCAAATCCTTCAGTATGCTTGTCAGCCACTTGCTCAGCTCGAACTGCTTGCCTAAATGCTGCTACATGGTTATATGGATCTCCCGACCCTTTGTACTTCTTTACCAATTTTTGAAGAGTTGATGGCCTTACTTGTCTTGAATACTCATCATAGGGCCTACTGCCTCTCACTCTCAGTGTGGGAATTGTTCCTCTCTTTGGTAAGATGGTCCACATGCATCCCAAATTAGTGTGGGTCCCCTATTACCTGCCTCACCAACCCCTTCCAAAGATCTTGTTACCCGCATTTCAGGAGGTGCATTTATGGGAGGCCGAGTTGGCTCCCCTACCCTCCGATTGTTATAGTGAGAGAAATGTTGTGGTGTGATCTGTGGTTGCACTTTTGGTGTAGGATAATGTCTTGGTGCTAGAGTTGGGCTACTAGCAGTGGTCCACTTTGATGTTAAGGGTCCCTCTCTAGTGAACCCTCGTAGGGGAGGAGCAACGGTTTCTCCAAGAAAGGCTGTCTCTCCTGGTTTAGCTGTATTTGTTGAGAACACTTCCATGAATAATGGTTGTCCTTTCCACGTGAGCTCCCGAATCTCCTTCCAATCTAAGGTTCGGTATTCATTGGCCCATTTATCAACGATTCGGTTCATGTGTCCTGCAAGCTTCTCAACTATCACCACAAGTGCTAGAGGAAGATCTAGATCTGGCATTCTAGTTGTGGCATAATATCCTTCTAAAGAGTCCTTATAGACCTCTTGAAGTGGGTCACCCTGTAAGACCTTTGTCACTGGAATTTGTCGTACAAACTCCCATTGGTTCTCAGCCCCCTGATCCATTTTTCTCTTGCCTTTCCTATCCCTTTCCAAATTTAAATCTACAAGAAGTAAATCATCTATGGATGGCTTTGAAGGCTGGGCATTGGATGGTCCAAGCATGTCCGGCTCAATGAGCCAATCATCTCTAGACTCCCTTGCTCTGGAAAGCTTTGATAAGTCTAAGAACTCACTTTTAGAGAGCTCCCCTAATTTGTCTACATTTTCTGGATGATAGGTGACTTCGTAGCGAACACCATCTCCACCCATGTACATGTTACCCTGGTCATTGACTAGAGGTGCTCTATCAAGTTCTGAGAAAAAGTTTGCGATCTTAATAAGATATCGTTGTTCTAGATCCCTAAAGATCTCAGCTCCTTGAGCATTCATGTAGACATATTGAAGTCTCACATTGAGTGTTAACCCCATGGTGTCGGCTTCAAATGGATTAAAAGATCTTGTGGGTGTCCTATTTGGGGCTAAGGGATGACTATTTGACGGCCCTAGATTGTCCATGGATAATGAGCTAGTTGTTCTGAAAAGGGTATCAGATTGGGATTCGGAAAAGGTTTCAGCAATATCTGCCAAATTCCCTACCGATTGGGTCCCACTTTCTTGCGTAGGTACTCTAGAAGGTGCCCTAGGCCCTATGGCAGTGTCTAAATGACGTCCCGACTACAAGTGCATAAGGTCAAATTTTTTTGGTTTTTTTTTTGTTTTTGTTTTTGTTTTTTTAACAAATATATATATATATATATTTATGTATATATATATATATTTTACCCTACCTAACCACTAAATGCAACTAACATGAATATGTGTGTAACTATCTATCTTATTTTTTATGATTTTATTTTTTTACTTTTTTTACTTTTTTCCTAATTACACAAAAATATGAATTACGCTAAAAAAATACTACTTATGCACAAAATTACAAAAAAAATTTAAAAAAATGCAAGTTACTATAATTATGCAAAAAATTATAAAAATTTTAAAATAAAAAAATTACAGAATATGCAAAGAATATGGATTCCTTAAAAAAACACATAATTTACAAAATTTTTCTATTTTCTATTTCTTTTCTTCTTTTTTTTTATTTTTATTTTTCTTTATATATATATATATATATATATATTTTTATTTCTTACTAATTACACAAAAATACTAATTATGCACAAAATTACAAAAATTTAAAACAATGCAAGTTACACTAATTATGCAAAAAATCACAAAAGTTTTACAAAAAATGCAAATTATGCAAAAAAAATATTATTTTTTTATTTTTCTTTCTTTCTTTCTTTTCTCTCTTTTTTTTTATTATATATATTTTTTATTTTTTTTATTTTTTTTTATTTTTCTTTTCTTTTTATTATTATTTTTTTTTAATTCTTTTTTTTCAAAAAAAATAAAAAATGCACAGAACAAGGAAATTAACAAAAATAAAAAATAAAAAAAAAGGAAAAAACACTAACCTTATCTTCGTTTATCCCTCCGAATCATGCGCCGGCTCCGCACGTGCCTCCTCACCGCTTTCGTCTGCTACAGCCGGCTGTCGCCTTCTTCTTCACCACCACCTTCTCTGCCCGCCTAGCAGCTGCTCTTGCAGAGCAGCAGGCCTTTGGCTTCGCAACCGCCTCTCGCCTTCTTTTTAGCCAGCTGCTGCTGCCGGTCGCCTTTTTTCTTCGTCTCCTTCCTTTCTTTGCTCTTCTACAGCCCCTGGGCTTTCCTGTGGCCCTTCAGCGGCCACTTCACACCGGCCTATGCTCTTTCCACGTTGACTTTCGCACCGCCAACAGCAGCAGCTGAGGCCCTCTTGCTACAGTCACCTTCAACGGCCTGCGTTCGCCTCACAGCCGCCTTCACGCTTCCCAGGCGCCCTCCTATTTTCGCCTTCTCGCTGCCGGCTACTCTACAGCTACAGCCGGCCTCCTTGGCTCCAAGCACCCCGCCTTCACGCTTCCTAGGCGCCCTCCTATTTTCGCCTTCTCGCTGCCGGCTACTCTACAGCTATACAGCCGGCCTCCTTGGCTCCAAGCACCCCGCCAGCCTCTTCTCCTCCGCCTCTGCTCGCTGCTCTCAAGCCAGCCACCTGAGACGAGAGCCCATGTGGCAAGCACAGGTCCAGGCCGAGATGGAGGAGGAAACTAAGAACATTGACCTGGCCTCTGGAGAACGGTGCACCAGGCATGCACAGCCAGCGGTTGGGAGATGTTAGTGAAGTTGGCGGTGGCGCTGTTGCACTAGTGGTCAAGGTGTGAAGTTACCATTCGCCGCCGATACAGCAGATGCAGCACTCTCCACGCGGCCGCCTTCCACATCTGTAGCCCGTCCTCTTTTTTGTTCTCTTTCCACGCGGCCTCAGATGCAACCGGCCACTCTTGCCTTCTTTTGATGTAGCCTTCAACGACCACCAACCTTCGCTTCTAGTCAGCCAACAGCCAGCCACCCACACGGCCTTAGATGTAGCCGGCTAATATTGCATTAAGCATTAATCTATTGCATTATTGCATAATGCAATAAGCTTAAGCCATAACGCATTAATACTTAATGCATAATACATAAGCTCACACATAATGCATTGAGCTGCTTAATGTATTATTCAGATTTTCGCTTCTAATCTATGAACAAAAAATGAACACAACGATGAAAACAACCATGGAAAGCATATACATGAATGAGAAAACATTAGCGGGAGTAGATGTCAACCGCACAAGGAAGTGTTAATCTATTTTTTTTTCTCTTCTTATCACTAGCTCCAAGATTCCACACTCATGCTAACCCTAAACCTAAAGACAAAAAGAAATAGTGGTAGTAATACAAGCTTCTCAATCGGTTTTGAGTCTTTTCCCCGACAGCGGTGCCAATGGAGAGACGGAAAACTCTCTCACTTGTAGCAAGAGTAGTATGATCCACATGTAGCTCAATCCAATGGGATTTGTATCCCTTTCGGAGCTAGGGATTCCACCCGTACCGGTGCACAAAAGCTTATCCATTTGATGGAGAGAATGCTAAGAATAATACTACTATTGACATAGACTTAACACACACACAAGCTCAATCTTGCCATTGCTCACTCACTCATCATCCCACTCATTCATGCATCCAACATAAGAAGAAAGCTAAGCTAATGCATACATAAGCTCAAAGCATCCTTCATTCTCAAGCTCTTCTAGCATGCACACAAACCTTGAAGCTATCAACAAAGAAACATGCACACAAGAGAATAGACATGAGAAGAGAGACAAACATACATCATCTCATTGCATTGCATTGAATTAAAAAAAGAACATTTCTCATACCATAATGTAGATGGGGAGAGAGAAGAGCTTGCACCTCTATGGAAAAAGAGGGAGAGCTAGTCTCAAGAGAGCTCAAACATGAGTTTAGCCCAATGTGTCTAAGCTCTCAAATGAGCCACTTTTTATACAAAAACTCTAAAACTCCCAAAAGTTCCCATGTGGGATTATTCTTAAGCCCACTCCCACACTCATCTACAACTTGGAACTCTTTACAAGAGCCCTAGATAAGAATGTCACTTGTTTTCCTACTTGCATCTTTTTGTTGCATCCTTGCATTGATCTTCACTTGTCACGCAACACCACCTTAGGAGTTATTTGGGTAGTCTTTACTTATTCTTCAGCCTTTCGTGAGAGAGAGAGAGAGAGAGAGAGAGAGAGAGCACCTTATTTTCTATATGTTCGGAGGTTGTGCCTCTTCAGCCCTTCTACTAGCTTAGTGATAGCTAATAAAGTTGTTTGTTTGCTTTTGCGAAAGACCTTCCACCTTTACTACAGTAGATTGGCCCCAAAGTACCAAGGCAACCATACGGGTGGGCTTCTTCGGGTTGGATGAGAGCCAAGACAATTGAATCTATCTTTGAGAGTTCACACACAGATGATAACTATCATGTCGGCAGTGGTCAAGTGAGTCTTGTCCCCGAGCTATTTAGATTCTTGGATATGGACTCTAGTGGCTTCTTAGTGTGTCGATAAGTATATCACTCTCCACTACTTGCTTGATGCCAACCTCCATGTGTGTGACTCTTGCAATGCCCCCATCATGATGTTGGGTTACACTTTTTAGACTTGCTCTGAGAGGAGCGCACGTCCGCCCGCAATGCTGGTGGTGACACCTTCCAACTACTCTGTTATAATTATTATGCATCTACAACCTTTGCACACCACGATGATGCCCTCATTGACACCAACACCATGTACAACTTGCTCTTGTCCAAGACCAACAAGACCCTAGTATACAACTAGGCCAAAGGTATGTTATGAAAATCCAAGGATCGTCAAATGAATTTATATTGCAAGTACAAGGTGGGATGATGCGAAACGATGAGGGAAATGAAAAACCACACCAAGGCAATGTATAAAGGAAAATGTAGATTGTCAGGTACTACTACCTGCTTGCAAGTTAGCCATCTTCATTTCAATTCGGAATGGCAAGTAAGTCAATCTTAACTCAAAACCATTTTAGTTCACTGATTGAGATATTTTATTTTTGAAAAGTGAGGATTTAAGTTTATTGATGAAATGATATAAAATGAGGTTTTTGCCCTCGTTAATCATCTTGGGTTGTGACTAAATTATCCCTAGTTGGCTTGTGGCCATCACACACTAGAACGTGAGTCCATCTAGTAACAGTTATTTTGTACCGAGGCCTATGTGACTTCCTAAGGGTTAGGATTTAGCTTGGGAATGCAATTGTAAAAATGAAATAGAGACCACTTTGACCATATAGTGTGTAATGCAATTTGAAGTCCATGCCTAATAACACAAAAATAGCATCCTATCTGCTATTTTATACATGACTAAATCACATTTAGAACAATACGATGATCAAAATAGAAAAGAAAACAAAATAACTTAGACAATATTAAATCATAACAATACAATCCAAATAGCACAAAAATAACATCATTAAACTCGACTATTATCTTCTATTTCACACATGACTAGATCACATTTAAAATAACAAGATTAACATTAATAGAAAAATAAACATAATAACTCAGACAAAATTAAACCATAACAAAACAACATAAAAGATAACAGTAATGATCATACCTCCATTGCTCTCTTGTTCTTGATTCTTTTGCAAAAATTGATGAACAGAAAGACGATTGAAGGGGAAGATGAATATGTGGTTCCAACTAAATGGCACCCAATAATCAACCTATGCTTCAATTTCTCTACTTCTACAGAAGAGAAGAAACCACGGATTTAATATTCACGTGATCACAAGATTTTTTGTGATAATAACACATGTGAACAAGTTATTCACATGTTCTCATGTTACCGTTCACAAAATAATAGGTCACTTGCCATTTGGGAACCCCTTTAAAAGCTTGGCTACACATGGGAATAAGCTATTCACATGTTCTCATGTTACCATCTTCACATAATAGCAGGTTAGTGGCCACCTAAGAAGATTTTTAATGCCCGAAAAAGGTAAATTTTTTAGGCCCTTGTCAAAGCTTTGTGAATATAACATGTGATCACAAGATTTTTTGTGTTATTAACATATGTTATTAACATGTTCACATGTTTTCGTTTACGTCAGTGAAATCCCTGGAAGAAACCCCATGAGTGAAATCCCTGGAAGAAACCCCATGATTGAGAATATCTAAACGCATTAATGTGGTTTAGGAGGGAAAGAAAGCTCTTGCGCATAGCTACTAAAAAAAACAAACACAGATTTGAAGTGAAAAACCTAAAGCAATATCTCATCAAGGCAAACTAAAATCGCCCTTAACTGAAAACCCTACTTTTCTTATTCTAAAAAATCTAGAGAAGTCTCTAAATATAGAAAATATTCATAAACCCCTGTATACTTAATGAAAAATGATGAAAATTAACAGTCATACTCTTAGAGCATAGAGGTAGGTGTGGGTAAAAAGAAATTCAAAAATCTGATATCTACATCAAGTTATTTTGTTTTTTGACTTTTCCCATTTTGAAATACGTAAATGCAATCTATTTGGAAGGATTTAGAAGCTGAAAAGTCAAGTGGGCATTTAAGAGTGTCACATCTTAGATGCTTCACATTTTTAGATCAAATAGAATATTATTATTTCATATTTGAGAATTTTGAGGACAGGTGGTCCTAACTTTGGAGATGGGACAGTACTATAATAAAATAATAGATGAATCTCTTTTAAAAATAATATAAAAAGATCTCCTTGATTCTACAAGAGCTAATATTATAACATTATTTTAAAATCTTTTTCTAGAGAGAGAGAGAAGTGAGAGAAACCCCTTAAGGGGCAAAATGGAGAGTCCATATTTTTCCTAATGCTTGTGCCACCCTTTCGATGTGCCCTAACATTCAAATCCATGACATGCTGTATACAAACCACAATTTAGTAATCAATTATGCCATGAATAGGAGTAAACAACTGTGGATCATTAAGTTACCGAGTGTAGTTCATCAGATGCTATCACATCTGGTTGCTCGATGTTGATTGATGACTTGTGCTCCTCCAATTCTGGAGGCGGCGAATGCACCAAGTTGACTTGGAGCAAGGTAGCTAACACTATATTCGTGAGTTTGGGAATTTCCCAACTCCCATTTTTTGAATACTAAAAAGGTGGGACCTGGATAACATGCCTATAAGTTTCTTAAAACCATATCATGTGACCTACTGTTGGAAAGCGCTTGGAAAATGGAATCTAGTGAGCTATAGAGTGCTCAATTTGGAGTAACGGTGTTCAGGTTATGATTAATCCAAAGATTTGACCACGTGTCCCAAACTACTGAGAAATTCCCATGGGCAATCACTGGATGATTTTGTGAAGGTATTTACATGTCTGTGGAGTAAGTGGTGTATGACATTGAAGCAAGAAGTTCCTCCTATGTTTCTGAAGAAGAGCTTGTTTATTGATGGTTTGCTACCCCATTTAAAGATCAGGGTTGAGTTGAAGAATCCCAAGTCATTTGATGATGCAGTTAGGGTTGCTAGGGAAAAGGAAGGCAAGATTTTGAAGCTGATGGAGATGGGTATTTATCCGTATGAAGGTGTTGTGTTTGTAAGGGATATGCATGTAAAGTTGGTTGAGGTGGATAAGAGTTCTATGCAAAGTTTGATTAGACAGGAACCTCAAAGGCCTATACAGGTGCAAAGGGGAATGTTCATGTGCCTTCTGATTTTTTTCCAAAGTCTTTAAAGCAGGTGAAGGTGGATGAGAAGCAGGTGAAGGAGCAAAGTGAAGATGAGGAGTTGCCAGTGGATTCTTCTTTGGATTTGGACGTCATAGCTGTACATGACAGTGATTTGGAAGGCTCTATTGGAGATCATTTGCATTCGGATCTGGATGATATGCATGCACATGGAAGCAATGAGGATGATGCCTTGGGATTGGCTGATGATAAGAAGGAAGAGGAGTTGGATACAGGATGCTTTGAGGATGATTCTTTGTCAGATTCTATAAGGGAGGAAGATGGGGTAGAGACTTGTGATGAAGTGAAGATGGTTTGTGATGTAGATGTGGAGAGTGTGGAGGAAGATCCTATTATTATGGATTTTCTTGGACAGCTTGATGGTAGTCTGGTACCTGCGATGATTGATGTGGAGAGTGTGGAGGAAGATCCTATTATTATGGATTTTCTTGGACAGCTTGATGGTAGTCTGGTACCTGCGATGATTGATGTGGATGTTCTTCCGTTTGATGCATTATGTGCTGGAGAGTCTTTGGACGATGATACCAGGGGAGTTGGCAACACTCAAGAAGGTATGCATGTAGATTTGGCTGATGAAGAGCATTGTAATGTGAGTAGTGTGCTTGAGGATGATGGATGGGAAGTTGCTAGCCTTGATGAACAGGAGCAGAGACAGACATGGATGCAGATATGGTTGAGAGTGTAGCTAAGGCTTCTATGCATGTTGCTGAAATGCTAAAGGCAAAGTCCATGGAGGACAAGGATTCTGAACCAGCTGAGCTGTATGGTTGTGAGGAGATGCCTGAATTATAGGAGTTGGAAGTGCTTGGGGACACTGCTGTTGGAAAGGATCTGGATTTTTTTGTGCAAAAAGGTCAAAATGTTGGAACCTGGCCTTCACTGGTATTGATGAATTGGATGCTAGATGCTGCAATGCCACAGGTTTTAAAGACAAGGAGGTTTGGTGTGGGTGAAGTGGACAGAAATGATTTTGTGGTGCATATGGTTGATGTTTGGTATGCAGTGATGCAACCATGGTGTTTCAAAGATGTTGGGGAATGGGATGGTGAGTTGCTGTTTCCTTTTCATCCTGGTGGATAGCTATTGGATTTTATCTTTTGCTGCTGAGCATGAATGCTCTAGCAGATGGGGGGGTTGGCAAAGTATGTCAGGCTAAAATCTGAAAATATTTTGGGTCGGTGTACATATGGGATGCATGGTTTGCGAATAAGCTTTGCCGTGAATGCCCTGGCAAATGTACAGGCTGAGTGGTTTTGCACAGTGAGCTGGTACATGCGTGTTGTTTTTTTCGGAGCAGATGCTGGAGGTTTGGAAGTTTTTTATTGCAGCAGTGTGGTGTGCGGGTGGTTGCTAAATGCAGGGCACCGACTGGGAAATGGTCGGGTTTTGGTAAGTTATGATGCTGATGATTATGGGCCGTGGGGGGCAGCTCTTGTTTTGGAAGGCTGTGGGCATCGTTTGTCCAGGAAAAATACAAGGAACAGGAGGAGCCATTGTAGTGTGGTGGCCATCATTGAGTTTTAAAAATAAATAAAAAATATAATATAAGTGGAGCCACATGAAGACTTAGTATGGCTGCCACCATGATCATCTAGAAGCTGGAGAGAAGCGAAAGGTGGCGCCTTGCTGGAGTTGGCCAAAAGATAAAGGAGACCGCCTCGTTGATATGGGGCCCCCCGGGTTCTGCAGACAGGTGAAGGTGCGTGAAGCAGTGTTGCTGCCTTGTGGTGCTGGAGGTGGCTGGCGGGTGAGCGTGCAGGCGAAGACAGAGGAGCTGAAGCGGGAAGAGGTGGCCGCTTTGACAGAGGGGGGCCTCTGGTCTGCACAGACGCAAAGGTTTCAAAGGGTGGCGGCCTCGTTGAAGGGCTGGTGTTGGGTTGGTGATACAGAGCTGGCTGGGCGCTTGTGCAGACAGACGCGGGGGTGATACAGAGCTGGCTGGGCGCTTGTGCAGACAGACGTGGGGGTGTAGATAAAGAGACGGCCTTGCTGAGTACGCAGGCGCAAGGGCAGAGGCTGGTGAGTTTGGGGCTGCTAGGGCAGTTAGGAGATGCCAAACACAACGAGTAGAGGGGCTCTGGAGTGCAGCTGTGCAGACTCTCGTGTGGGCGACTGACGAGTGGTAGCCGTCGTGTGGGAGATAACGAAGAGCTGCAGTGCTCGGGTGGAGTTGCCGCCTTGTGAAATGGAGATCTCTGGTGAGCCTAGCTGGAGTGCAGCCGCCGCCGCAGGTGTAAAGGGATATAGCCACCTTGTGAACAGCAAGAGGGAGCTGGGTGCGCAGGTGTAGACAGTGAAGAAGGGAAGGCTAGGAGCTACCTTGGTACGAAGGACTGGTTTGGTCAGTTGAGGAAGGCTGGCTGCAGGCAAAGAGACGGGCTGGTGTGGGCCGCGTGGGTGATGAGCCTTGGGCGTTTTGTGTTGGCTGTAGTAGAGGTGCTGATGTGTGGGCTGGAGACAAGTGGGACTAGCCTATGACACTTGGCAGGTAGCAGCTGAACAAAGAGTATCCAGGCTACAGAGGAAGCTGAGGGTTAGCTGGTGGGGCGCCCTCTGAAGAGAAACAGAGATCGAGAGACAGAGGCTTGGTTGTCAAACGCAAGGGTGAATTCCCTTGGCAGTAAATCCTAGCCAGAGTCCTAGTTTGTGGTGTAATTGCTGTGTTTGTACAGTGTGGATGGTGCTGTGTATGTTTTTTGCTGAATGATCATCTGTTTATCATGGTTTTGAGCTGTCTTTCTGGTGTGGGTGGGTGGTGAATCGTGAGAAGTGTTCCAGTCGGTGGGGCTGGTGGTGCCTCCGTTGTGTTGTTATTTTCCAAGTTTGGGAGGTGAAGGGCTATAGAGGCAGTGGTCTTTTTTCTTTTTTTCACCTCACACCACCCTCGACTGAATCAGGGCTCAGATTGGCTACATCCAATGACATGGCGGGGATGGAGTTTGCTGCATTCAATGACGTGGTTACTATTCGGCCAACATGGGCCGGTAGCCATAGTCAGCATCGAGCCAGATCTCACCCCCGCCTTCTCTCATTTACTCGCCCAACCTACCCCTCACCACCCTTCACACACTCTCTTCTTTTCTCAACCCTTGTAGCCTCTCCATCCTTCTCTAGCAAATCCCTCACCAACCTTACCCTCTATGAATCCCTCTCCCTTGCACACCCTCCTGTCACCCCTTCTAGGTGACACACACACACGCCACCTTGAGGAGTTGTTTGGGTAGTCTTTACTTCTTCTTTGGCCTTTCTTGGGGGAGAGAGAGAGAGAGAGAGAGAGAGAGAGAGAGAGAGAGAGCACCTTATTTTCTATATGTTTGGACATTGTTCCTCTTCAGCCCTTCTACTAGCTTATTGATTAGCTGATGAAGTTGTTTGTTTGCTTTTGCAAAAGACCTCCCACCTTTACTACAGTAGGCTGGCCCAGAGTGCCAAGGCAACCATATGGGTGGGCTTCTTCCGATTGGATGAGAGCCAAGACAATTGGATCTCTCTTTGAGAGTTCATACAAGCAGCTCTGATAACTACAATTCGGTGGTGGTCAAGTGGGTCTTGTCCTCGAGCTATTTAGATTCTTGGATGTGGACTCTAGTGGCTTCTTAGTGTCGATGAGTATATCACCCTCCACTACTTGATTTATGCCGGCCTCCATGTGTGTGACTTGCAATGCCCCCATCATGATGTTAGGTTACACTTGGTTGTAAGACTTGCTAAGAGGAGCGCATGTCCGCCCACAATGCTGGTGGGTGGTGACACCTTCAAACTCTATTATAACTCTTATACATCTAGAACCTTTGCACACCACCATGATGCCCTCATTCACAAACAACACAATGTACAACTTACTCTTGTCGAAGACCAACGAGACCCAAGTATATGACCACGCCAAAGGTATGTTATGAAAATCCAAGGATCATCAAATGAATTTATATTGCAAGTAGAAGGTGGGATGATGCGAAAAGATGAGGGAAATGATAAACCACACCAAGGCAATGTATAAAGAAAAATGTAGATTATCAGTTACT
Source organism: Cibotium barometz (assembly GCF_041138505.1). NCBI lineage: Eukaryota > Viridiplantae > Streptophyta > Polypodiopsida > Cyatheales > Cibotiaceae > Cibotium > Cibotium barometz. Next base: position 11,289,589 of record NC_141094.1, on the reverse strand, counting down.
ACTACCTGCTTCCAAGTTAGCCATCTTCATTTCAATTTAGAACGGCAAGTAAGTCAATCTTAACTCAAAACCTTTTTAGTTCACTGATTGAGATTATAGTAAATTGATTTTGTTTTTGAAAAGTGAGGACTTACATTTATTGATGAAATGATATAAAATGAGGTTTTTTCCCTTGTTAATCATCTTGGGTTGTGACTAAATTATCCCTAGATGGCTTTGCCATCACACACTAGAACGTGATTCCATCTAGTAACAGTTATTTTGTACCGAGGCCTATGTGACTTCCTAAGGCCTAGGATTTGGCTTGGGAATGTAAATGTTCTCTTTAGTACTCAAAAAAGATCTTAATTGTTATCCAGTGACAAAAATTAGGATTGTTTAGTATAGAGAAGTGACTGTTATTTTTATAGAAAGGTGGTATTTCTTATATGGAGTTATTTATTTGGTGACAAGCATGGTCTCAAAGTGTGAATGATGATGGGGGTGAGGAATTTGTGAACTAGCAAACTTCCCCTAGGATAACCATTTTGATGAGATTGGTTTGGGACAACCATTCCGATATAATCTGTTTATTGATCGGTTTGGGACAACTGGGGGTACTCCCCACCCGAGGCAACCGACTCTAAAAATGCTTAGAGATCGGGGCAACCACCTTCATTTTTTGGTGGGAAACCCACTATCGAGTGGGGCGAGGGTTCTTTCTAGTAGTTACAAGCCTGAGTTGGAAAAGTCTTCCATATTAAGAAGAGGGTGAAGGGGACACCTCATTCTACTATGCGAGTGATTTTCCGCCATGCCGGTTGTCGGCTCTAAATTGTTTTATGACTCAGTGAGACAAGGAATTGGAGCTGGATGAAACTCGGGACGCTGGGGGTTTGAAATTACAATGGTTCTTATTATGAATTTATTTATGTGTGTAGGCTAACTTGATTAGAAATGAATGGATTCATTAACGGATAAAAGAACCTGTGCAAAAGGATAAATAAATGAATCATGTTGTAACTTCTATCAGTGAAACAATGTGCCTAGATATGTAAACCTCATAGATGAACAATTCTAGTCACTGGAAGCGGGTGGTTTCCTTTAGAAGAGACTAGAAACCGAAAAGAGATCCTTAACATTTTAGGTAGGACCCCTAACCCTATGGAGATTGCTTATAAATCAGATCATCCAAGAGAGGCACTGATGAGATAGCTCTCACAATGGGTTGGGATTGATCTTACTGAATGAGGTGCATCCCTATCCCTAGTGATAGAATGACTGGTATCTTACAGTGCTCAAGGCCTTTTCCACATAAAGAAAACTACCTAGCCACTTGGCCCACCACCCCCCTTGGTAAGAGATGATAGGAACTGTATTGCACCAACACAGTAAGGGCTCATTTAATGTGAGGCTCGAAGTATGCCTAGGGGAAGGCTGTGTTGATGTGGCCTTCCTCCCATAGGAGATGAGACTAAGGTGACTATGGCTAGAACTCTCTCATAGAGGGTATCAGTGTTGGCCTTCCCATCCTTTCTTGGTCAGTTGATTTGGCACGAGCATCACATGAATCAAGGTCTGTGTGGTGGCCACATGGAAAATCAACATAGAGTTTCAGTCATGTAGGAGTCCCAAGATGGCCAAAGAACGGTGAGAAGAAGGAAGTAGAGAGGGTTATCAAAGGTATCATGTCTAGCATAAAAAGAGAATACCTCACAAATTAATTTCTCCTGGTGAAACAAGTTACAAAGAAAACCATGGCCTAGGGAGTTTTTTCACACCTAAACCTAGATCACTTTATGAAGGCCATGAATTTCTAATTGGCACATGTGTTACTGTATCTACATGTATCTATTCTCTTGGTAATCCACCTCATAGAAGTCTATAATGATGTGGACTTCCTCCCAATAGACAATATTAAATCAAGAATAGGCTTGGATATCTTACCTCTTTGCTCCTCCAATATTTATTCCCCTCCAAACTTCACTCGAATATTTTCATTACTCCAAGATTTTTTACCCTCCAAGATTCTATGAGATAAGGGAAAACCCTAGTGCAATAGACATAATGGATGCAGCCTTTCACACTAAGGTGTATGTTCATCACACAAGCAACACCCAAGGAACCATTCACACTAAAACCATTAGACATCTTGCTACCTCTGAACATTAAATAATGCACTGAAATATGATTGTATTTTATCAAGCACCCAAACACAATGCTATCTTCCCAATTGATCGAATATGACCTTGAAATTAACTTATATAATACAGCATTTATTAAAATCATGTGGTGATAAATGATATTTTATGTTTAAAATAATTGCACATTAAAAATAAATTTTGCTCGTGAATTTCGATTAGAAGTTTTAAAAAATGAATAAAAAATAATCTAAAATTGAACCAAAACTCATTAGTTTCATTATTAACTTTAAAACAAGATATGTATATTTTCTATGAAAAGAAATTGTAAAATATAACTAATTGAATATAAAGATGCTTCTATCTTAATTTCACAATGAATGTCATCTTTACTGAGATCAAGGATGGATAATATCAATAATTTACTTATCAATATGCTGCTACCTTAATTTGACAATGAATGCCATCTTTAAAGTCACCTTTTTGGCATTTTGAATTGATGGATAGAGATTCTTATTTACATAACTAATTAAATCAAACAAGGACATGTTAGCCATCTACTTTGTGCTTTAAATCTTCTCTCCTTTGTCCTATTGTTGCTTCTATCATCTATAGGGATGGAAAAAAAATTCTTGTTTGAAATTACATACCAAATCAGTGGGAAGATATGACACTAAGCTTTGTGAAGCATCCTTGAGAGACCTCAACGAACATTTTCAATTGGAAGAATGTGGCCTTGTTTTATTATACGGTGGAGAATCTTGTTTTGTAATGAAGATTACCAAATTTGGTGGTAGTGAAGGTATGCATTGGGGATGGATGTTAGTTTTTGAACTTTAGAGTGGTGCCTATACTATCATCATCTGCTATTGGTAGTGGTAGTTCACCAATCCTTATAGTAGATGGTGACAAGAAAAAGACTAATGGGATAAGAGAAAAGAGATGCTAATACTAAGAGCATTTTGTGGATGATAAGTAATTTACCATTGCGTAGCTCTTTGCATGTAGCATTGACATCTACCAAAGACTATGAAGAATTTTGAAGAGCTACCAGTTGCCTATGATGATGGATATATTTCTTTTATGTTGCCACCTCAAATAAAAGATTCTTCAATGTCTTGTATAGAACACAAACATGACCATGTTTGGGTGGATTATGTTACTTGTTCTATGGATTATTTTGATGGCAAAGGAAGAAATTGAAAGATCCCTGCCCCTCAGCGGAAGTAGCACTTCTTACACAGGGCAGAGCCTCTCACTCGGGGTCTCGCCTATGGATCCAGACAAGAGACTAATCCCTCTGTTCTTCCAAAATCGAACCCGGAAAAACTTCCCTCGCCCAACAGACATAGGCGATTCCTCTAGGATAGTTTTTTCTAACGTAGTCATCAAGAGCCTTAACTAACCAACCTGATCCGACAGAACCTTTAAGTCACATGGTCAGATCAAGGGAAGAGACTTGCACTTGGATCATAGAGACCAACACTTTTTTCCTCATCAAGAGGCACAGCCATTGATTCTTTTCCATAGAACAAGGATTATTCGGGATTTACTTCAATTATCTTAACTTATCAGAATTGAGTCTAATTTTAGGGATCCATCAGTCCAACCTAACCCCATCCAATTCCTTGGGTTAGCCAACCGCCCAACCACTGTAGTGATAGGATCCATTTAGAAATTTGGTTATGTTTTGCCCCAGGTACCAGGGAAAAGAGTTCCCAGGCCCCCTAGCCAGCGCTTCAAGCAAACTTCAAGATAGTCACACCACTTACACACCCAACATGAAATTGTTTGTTTCACAGATTTAGCTGTCTTTAAAAAAATCTTTTAATAAAACCATAGTATCACTGATCATAATCCTCCAAAATATCTAGCTTGAGTTCTAATTTGCAATCATTCCTTTATCGGTGTATCTATGGCATCATTGTTGGTAAACCAGAACACTCACCACCTGTTCATTCAGAGGCCTTTTCAATAGTTCTTCTAACTCATAGTACCTGGAATTATAATCACATAAGAAAAATTCAAATGGACTCTCCGTTGAAGATCAGCATGATCAACCACACAGATCCATATAAAAGAGTCATGGACTCATCCGTTGAGGACCAGCAAGGCCAATCAACCAAATCCATACCCAAGTTCAAACAACAACTCTAACTCCTTATTCCATTTTCTTTCTCGACGCACATGTGGGTATCTTCAGCGACCCAGAGCCCGCCGAGCACCATATGGTCAGCACCCTCTAGGCTCCTTCGCAAGTCACCTAGCGCTTCACTCATAGGCCGCTTCCTTGGTCCCTCATCCACCATATCAAAAGCTCACCATTTAAATCAAACTGAGGCTGGTCAAGACCTCGGCCGACCTTGCTACGCGAGACGTCCTCTATTGACTCTCCATCAGCTATTGCAACTTTATCACTTAGGTCTCCACGATCTCATTCACAAGATGGTCAAAATACTTCCCCAACATTCTTGACATAAAACAATCATTTAAAAACAGGTTTCATAATTACAGTTTCTAAGGAACTCTCATCTTTCCACATTGTTCCACATCATTTCTGGGATTTAGCCATAAAGATGGTTATTCTTTTAGAGAGAGACATTTACTTAAAGAAAGCATTACAATTTAAGCATAATGGTTAACTTAATGCTAATAAAACCTTAAGAAACTTAGGGAAAGCTTGATTTGAATTAAAACAATCATTTTGAAAGCTTTTCAAGCTTGAGAGGGGTTGAGAAGAAGAGAGTTATTGAGAAAATTAGAAAAAAACCATAAAATTTGATTTTACCTCCAAGTTTGGCTTGATTCTCTAATTGCAGTGAAGCCCCTGACCAATCAATTGGTCCACCAAGAGGAGAAGAGCAACTCCAAGAGTTGTTGTAGAGAGAGAGAGAGCTCCAAGCTCCCAATAGAGAGAAAAATTTAAGGGATAATAGAAATTATAATTATTTTAATATAATACTAGCATGGTATAGCTCTAATATAAAAATACAAAGGAATGAGGGTCCATTTATAGATGAGGGAGGCCACTAACCAAGTCCAACTGGGTTCTAGAATTTTCTAGGTTCAGCTTGACTCAATTTTGGACAAGATTTGACCAGTTTGGCGCCCTTTTTTATTTGGTTTGATCCACGAGAGAGGAGAGATAAAAATATCACAATTTTTTTGAATTAAAAACCCTTTCACACATGTGAAAGGGTTGCCTACCTCAAGAGTCCCCCTTTCCTTACCAAGGTGTCAAAAATGCATTAATATTCTAAAATATCTCATTTTTTTAGTAATATCTCATAATTTTTAACTAATAAACTTGTACTCAGTCAACTCTTCATCTTATGTGAGAATTTACTCATTTTTGGGTATTTTATTTTATTCTTTTGGATTTATCTCATCCCAACACTTGGATTAATCCAATTGGCCCATTGGAACCTTAATTGGACCATAATCCAAATTTTTTTGAAAATGTAGACCCTTAGGTGGCTAAGGTCCCTTATACCATTTTTAATTAATTCCTAATGCACATTGGAAAGTTCATTTTAAACTTCTGTTTCAGGGGAATCCATTCTAGACACTAGGGGGATTTTTATATCAAAAGATATCTCAATTTTGGATTATCTCTCTCTAGACATTTTCTCTCTCTAGGCCAAAACAGGGTAAAACAAGATCTTTCTTCTATTTCAGAGAGGGGAATAATTACAAGAATAGAAGGGGAGGCTCTTACACTTTTACACCTCAAAAGCTAGAGGGAGGAATCTTACATCCTATCGCACTTAAAAAACGCGAGATGTCCTTATCTCGCAGGTGGAGTATAATCTCTTTCATCTTCTTCTTCTTCAATCACTTCCAGCGATACTGCCTTGGAAGTGGACGGTCGATTTGGAAACATCTCTCTTTTACTTCCCCTATTCTGAGGCGGAGGGCTTGCACTACTTTGGTTTGAAACTGAGGGTTGGTTAGAGGGTCTACCTCTGGGATTTCCCTGATTTTGACGGAAAGGAACCTGATTACTCTTGAAGGAAGGAGCTAGAGTCTGGAATCTTGGTCCCTGACTTCCCTGCCCCGAAAACCTTGATCCAAAAGGAGTTGGGCAAGCCATACTGCGATGTCCAAATCCTTGACAGTTATAGCATTTCATTTCTTTGTTTAAGGGTGGAGCTTCTGAAGTTAAATTCCAGGGGATTGCGTTCCAGGAAAAAGACCTTTCTTCCATTCTAGAACTTCCCATATCCTGAGTTTGACCTTGTTGTCTCTTAGGTGGTGGAAAGTTGGAATTACCTTTCGGAGCTAGAAATCTTTTGAAATATGAAGGTGCTAGCTTGGGCAGGACCTTGACATCAAAGGCCTTAGCGAAATCCTTTGCCATCTGCACTGCTTCGGCCATGGAAGCTGGCTTGGAATTCTTCACTAGGATATTCAAAGGTTCATTCAGTCCCCAAATGAACCTGGCCACCATCAGCTGTTCTTCATCCAGTGGGTGGCGGGGTGAGTACTTGAGGAGGAGAGCGAACGCCTGATGATATTCTTCAATAGTTCTACTCCCCTGGGTTAACTCTAAGAATTCGTTCATCTTGGTTTGCAAAAAGCCAAGAACACAGAATATCTTCCTTAGGTAAATCTTGAGATCATTCCTTGTCTGGGTGTTCCGATCCATATAGTTTTTTGCATAGTGGTTTCTCCATGCCACTCTAGCTATTTCCACTATCTTCAACCTTGCAAGAGCCATTTTACTCTTCTTATTGTACCCAATGACATCAAAGTATTCTTCCATTGCTTTTATCCACTTCTCCACAGCCTCGCCCAAGTTTTCCCCTTCACCCTTGAAAGGTCCAGGCTGCGATCTATGAAGAGTTTTACGAACATCCGGGTCGAGCTCTTCCTCATCGAGTTGGGGATTAACATTCCTACCACGATGATCTATGAAGAGTTTTACGAACATCCGGGTCGAGCTCTTCCTCATCATCGAGTTGGGGATTAACATTCCTACCACGACGACCTCGATCTATGATCCTATCAATACAAAAATTCTTGTTAAGTCCCTTTTTCCCAAATTAACCAAGACGCTCAGGTGAAAAGACCACTTTATTTATAATTCAAATCTGACTTTAGATCCAACTGATTCTGGGGTTCTTTAGATTGGTCAGCCCCTCACAGAATCCTGGGATAAAGATCCCTTTTACAAGAAGAACATATAGAACTCATTTACCAGAGAATAATTTATTTCATATTCTTATCACAATGATGGTCCATCAAACCAAAAATTCCATCTGGACATTCCTCCATGGGAATTTCAGTTATGGAGGTTCTCAATTTGTCATTCCTTAATTAGATCCACTGGGTGAAAGGTCAAACAGCAACAATCTGTCAGCACAATCCATTAATCTCATAGTGATTTGCTGAAATCATAATCATCATTCCAGTTACTAACATCATCACTGGGATTCGTCCCATTCATCTGAAAAGATGCAGGGGGGAAGAGAGCTTGAGCTCTTGCAAGCACACACACACTCACAAAACCCTAATAGAGAACACACAAGGTGAGAGGCTGAAAATCTTCTTCTTCTCTACTCAACACTCAACACACCATATACAAGATAAGAGTACACAATAATATGAAAGGTACTCAACCAAATACATACACGGGTTCTCTATAGTGTGAACCCGACTAAATGAGCTGGCGCTATAACTATGCCAGTCTCTAGAATGGCTGTCACACAGCCTGTCATCCCACTGGCCGCATATCACCCAAGATCTCACCAACCATGCCAGTGGTGTAAGTGTAGGGCCTATCCCCCAGGTGGGTCATCAGTGTCACTAGACGAGCTCGATATCTCAACACTCCCCCTTGAGCTCAACTTCATCTCATGTACACCAAGCGAAGCCCTGAATCTGCGGAGCTTCTCTGTACCCAATGCTTTGGTGAAGATGTCAGCTACCTAATCCTCTGTGCTGACATAAACAAGGTCAAGATCTCCTGCCAAGACCTTCTCTCTGACGAAGTGGTAGTGAACCTCTATATGCTTCGTACGAGCATGAAATACTGGGTTCCTGGCCAACTGTATACTGCTAATGTTGTCACAGAAAATGACAACTTGTCTATCCCCACTGATAGACCCAAATCTGCAAGTAGCTTCCTCAACCAAGCTACCTCACATGCTGCCATAGCAGCTCCTCTGTACTCGGCCTCTGTACTCGATAGAGCAACCGTAGGCTGCTTCTTGCTGCTCCAAGTCACAGCAGCACTCTCCAAAGAAAACATGAAGCCACTGGTAGATCTTCTGTCTGAGATACTACCAGCCCAATCAACATCTGTGTACCCATGTACACATATCTCTGTCCTAGTCTCATAGAATAGTCCACAATGCAAAGTAGACCTCACATACCTCAGTATGCGTCTCACTGCATCCAAATGCGGTTTCCGTGGAACCTGCATAAACTGACTCACCAACCCAACAGCATAGCTCAAATCTGGTCTGGTGATCGTCATGTAGATCAAACTTCCTACTATGCGCCTATACATAGTAGGATCCTCCAAGATCTCTCCTGAATCTGCATTCAACTTGCCATTCTGATCCAATGGCACAGAAATAGGCTTACAGCCTGTCATACCATATTTGGACAACATGTCCAAGCCATACTGTCTCTGTAGTAATCCAATACCATGTGGTGACCTAATCACCTCAATGCCCAAGAAATATCTGAGCTCCCCCAGATCCTTCATCTCAAACTTCTGTCTTAGCCAGATCTTTACATCAAAGATCTCTGCATCATGGTCCCCCGTAATGATCAAGTCATCTACATAGATGACAACAAGCACAACCCCTCTATCACCATGTCTCACATACAGCAAGAAATCTGCATTGGCTACATGAAAGCCAATAGTGACAAGATATTCAGAAATCTTGTCTGACCATGCTCTTGGTGCTTGCTTTAAGCCATACAAGGCTTTCTTTAACCTGCAAACATGCTCGGGATGACTCACATCCTCATAACCAGGTGGCTGCAACATATACACCTCTTCTTGCAAATCCCCATGCAAGAATGCATTCTTTACATCCATCTGATGTAAAGACCATTGCTTTGATGCAGCCACTGCTATCACAACTCTCACTGTTGCCATCTTGGCAACTGGGCTGAAAGTTTTCTCATAATCAATGCCATATGTCTGCGCATATCCTTTGGCTACCAATCTAGCCTTGTACCTGTTTATGCTTCCATCCCTATTATGTTTTACTTTGTACACCCACTTGCATCCAATGGCTTTCTTGCCTTCAGGCAATTGCACTGAATCCCAAGTCTCATTTCCATATAGTGCATCCATCTCCTCATCCATAGCTTTCTCCCAACACACATTTCCAATAACAGCCTCATCAATGCATGTGGGCTCAACAACCTGCACAACCTTTGCCATATATGCATAGTGATTTGCCACATAACCATCATAGGTAAATCTCTGCACAGGATTTTTCACTCTCCCCCCAGATCTTCGCAGCTTTTCATTCATGGCTTCCATAGCCTTCTTTACACCAGGTGTTCTCATAGCTAGGATCCCAAGCTCCTCATCAAGGCTCATGCCTGAGCCACTAGACTCTCCATCAACATGAGAATGCCCTGCAGAAATGTCAGGCATACCAAGGGGCTCAACCACTTTCTCTTTTCCTTTACGTGATGTACTAATCACATTTGCAGGATTGGTATTATGACGCAACCTCCCACTCCATGGTCTATCAACAGACCCACTAGATGAGGACTCTCCTGGTCCACTCAAAGATTGTGATTGCTGACTTGCATTCTGTGCAACCACACTTCCACTCACATCAGCCCCAATAGCTTCTTTTTCAGCAGCATACCAGCTGCTCATCTCATCAAAGACAACATCCCTGCTTACCCTCAACTCACGTGTAGCAGGGTTATAACACCTGTATCCCTTTTGCTCAACGGAGTATCCAATAAACACACATTTTTTAGCTTTCGGATCCAGCTTAGTTCTCAACTCATCTGGCACATGCACATATGCAATGCATCCAAAGACTTTCAGATGAGACAAATCTGGTTTTCTGCCAGTAAACCTCTCCTCTAGAGTTACATCATGTATGGCTGCAGTTGGAGTCCTGTTCATGATGTATACTACTGTAGAAACAGCCTCAGCCCAATAGCTATGCGGCATATTCTTCTCTTCCATCAATGCTCGCGCAATCTCAGCAATGTGCCTGTTTTCCCGCTCATCAGCAACTCCATTTTGCTGTGGAGTGTATCTGCATGTAAACTGTCTCCGAATACCATTCTTCTTCAAAAATTCAGAGAACTCATTGGAGAAGTACTCTCCCCCTCCATCTGACCTTAGGCACTTTACATATTTTCCTGTTTGCTTTTCAACCAAAACTCTGAAATTCTGAAAGTGAGTGAACACCTCACTCTTCTCCTTCATGAAATATACCCACACTTTCCTTGTATGGTCATCAATGAAAGTCACATAATACCTGCAGCAGCCTCCCATAGATATGGTCTTTGTAGGACCCCATACATCTGAATGCACAATATCTAGTGCATTTCTGCTCACATATCTATTACGTGGAAACACATGCTTTGTTTGCTTTCCAAATTGGCATGCTTCACATATTTTCTGCATACCTTCCACTTTAAATTTTGGCAGCCCTGTCACAATTCCTTTAGTCTGCATAGACTTCAATCTCTGCACATTTACATGTCTCATCCTTTTATGCCAAATGTCTGTGTCTGCAACAATTCTTGAACCATTTGCAAACATTGCAGCACTCATTTCAGGCATGTCTACATTCAATGTAAACATTCTGCCCACTCTGTTGCCTCCACTTGTCTTTAAAGTCTTCAACATAACAACCATCAAACCTGCAAACCCTGCTCAATCATCTGGCCAACTGAAACCAGATTCTTTGTTATGTTCGATACATGAAGTACATCTGCAAGGTACTTCACTTTGCCATCCTGCATAGACAATGGCACATCTCCAACATGGGCAATTGGATGAGCAGTGTCATCCCCTGTTTCCACAAAACTTGGTCTTTTCGGGTTTTTCATCTCCTTGAACCACTCCCCACCATGACTCGTCATGTGGTTCGAAGCGCCTGAATCCACATACCATACATTATCTTTTTGTGCTGCATCAACATTTTCAGACATGGCATTCACGACATGCTGCATAACAAACAACCTTTCATTATCCTCATTATTTCTGCTTGAGGATGCATAGTTGTTTTGTTGCACTTTCCTATTTTGCATGTCAGCCTGCTTCTTATAACATTCTGCCTGCACATGTCCAGGCTTACCACAATAATAGCATTCACGTGCATCATTATACTGCCTTTGCCAATTTCCACGGCCTCTTTGACTCCCCCTGCCTCTGAATTTGCCTCTTCCACCTGCGTGTTGTTGTTGTTGTTGTTGATTCTGGGACTGTTGTTATTGCTGTTTGCTGCTGGCCATAATTCTGATTACCTGTTCGGCCACCTCCTTGACCGCGTCCACGGCCTCCTCTACCTCATCCTCTTCTTGAACTCGTGTAGAAGGCCTGTTGCTCTGAACTATTTTTGCTTTGTGAAGACTGTTGGTCTTCACCCAAGCTCTTCTCTTCGATAATCAGCATAGACACCAAATCTGTATAGTTGGGAATGTTTTCCCGAGTCTGAATAGACGTCTTGAACGCCTTGTATTGTGGCCCGAGACCACGTAGACAGACTTCCACCTTGTCATCATCATCTACTGACACACCAATAGATGCAAGGGATTCCACAATACCCTTTATCTTCAGCGCATAGTCATTCACAGACATGCTCTTTTTCTCCACAGTATGAAGTTCATTCTTCAACTGTATCTTGCGTGCCTTGGTATTTGTTTCATAAAGCTTTACCAAGGTGTCCCATGCCTCCTTGGGGGACGTGGCATCCTAAATGTGCCCAATCATGGTGTCCTGTATACTAATGGATAGCCAATACATAACCTTCCTGGCTTTACCAAGGTGTCCCATGCCTCCTTGGGGGACTTGGCATCCTAAATGTGCCCAATCATGGTGTCCTGTATACTAATGGATAGCCAATACATAACCTTCCTGGCTCCTTGGTTCCAGTCTTTAAACTCTTTCACATCTGTAGCAGTCGGATTTATATCCGGTGTCTCCGGTGCCTCTTCATGCTCACCTTCTATGTAGTCCCAATAGCCTTTTCCCATCAGGAAATTCGTCAACCTGAACCTCCAAGCATGGAAGTTATTCTTATCAAGCTTCTCAGCCACAATCTGAGTTATCCCATCATTTGACATCTTGCTAAACACACAATTTTACCAGAAACTGCACTCTGGTTTTTCTCAACAAACTGCTGTATTTTCTGTACAGCGGTACTGTAGTACTCTCAAATGTCACAACCAGTGACTTCAATTTGCATACATACACCCAATGGCAACTGTAGACCTCTTTGCAACACCCACAGTGTCTACACAGTCAATCTGTCTTCCTGTAGTTCTTAAAACAGAGTTTTGCAAAGAATCGATGACTCACCCGCAGTACTCGAAATCGCCTGCTTTCTGAAAAACGGAGGTCCAGACGCGCCCGAAACGCGGTTTCGGCCCAGAAAATTTGGTCCAATAGGACATTGTAGTTTCCCTATAGCTTTACTCCCGCGAAGAAAGCTCCTCAATCAGAGATCGTTGCTGGTGCCTCCCGTAGAGCTCCCGACAAGGGTGTAGTCACCAATACAAATAGGGAAGAGTAGTTGCAGCTCTTACCCTCGTACCACTTCCTGTGGTTCTCTTGCTTGCAGCTCAGCCCTTAGCACGCACGAACCAGGCTCTGATACCATGAAAAGATGCAGGGGGGAAGAGAGCTTGAGCTCTTGCAAGCACACACACACTCACAAAACCCTAATATAGAACACACAAGGTGAGAGGCTGAAAATCTTCTTCTTCTCTACTCAACACTCAACACATCATATACAAGATAACAGTACACAATAATATGAAAGGTACTCAACCAAATACATACACGGGTTCTCTATAGTGTGAACCCGACTAAATGAGCTGGTGCTATAACTATGCCAGTCTCTAGAATGGCTATCACACAGCCTGTCATCCCACTGGCCGCATATCACCCAAGATCTCACCAACCATGCCAGTGGTGTAAGTGTGGGGCCTATCCCCCACTAGGCGGGTCATCAGTGTCCACCGCCTCACTAGACGAGCTCGATATCTCAACATCATCCTCATTGTGGCTTTGTTCAACTTATCTTCTTTCAACCAAAACTCAGAAATCATCATCTTTTAATCAGAATCCAAATCAATTCATCAATTTTCAACCGGAATTCAAAAATCATATCAACCAACATTCAAATTCATCCTCTAGATAGCATTTTTGGTTATAACTTCAAGGTCTTAGATTTACTCGTATATATTGCTTGTAAAAAGCTACAAATATACCCATGGTATATATGGGTAATCACGGTCCTTGGAACTATAAGGTAAATACCATCATATCTAGGCCTCAAGCAAGTGAGGAATTCCATACAATTGCGGTACTTCCATCTGAAGACCCAATTTCCAATTTATGAATCTTCATTCTAAATATCAATTTGTATGAATTTCATCACACAATTACAATCTTTTACTAGTACTTCATAAAATTTTGACATTTGTTGTTACTCGGTTGATCCACTTTAGCCAAATCGCTCTGATATCAGCTAAAAGATCCATGCTCCCTCCGCGCAATGAATTCGGGGGTGCTAGCAGCAGAAGTAGTGTTTCTTGCGTAGGGCAGAGCGTCTCACTCGCGGCCTCACCCACGGATATCCGGACAAGAGACTAATCCCTCGGTTTTTCCAAAATCGAACCCGGAAAAACTTCCCTCATCCAGTAGACAGGCAATTCCTAAAGGATATTTTTTTTTCTAACGTAGTCAAGAGCCTTAGCTAACCAAACTGATCCGACCGAACCTGTAAGTCACATGGTCAGATCAAGGGAAGAGACTTGCAATTGGATCATAGAGACCAATGTTTTTTTCCTCATCAAGAGGCACAGCCGTTGATTCTTCTCCATAGAACAAGGATTATCCGGGATTTACTTCAACTATCGTAACTTATCAGAATTGAGTCTCATTTTAGGGATCCATCAGTCCAACCTAACCCCATCCAATCCCATGGGTTAGCCAACCGCCCAACCACTGTAGTGATAGGATCCATTTAGGAATTTGGTTATGTTTTGCCCCGGGTACCAGGGAAAAGAGTTCCTAGGCCCCCTAGCCGGTGCTTCAAAACTTCAAGATAGTCACACCACTTACACACCCAATATGAAATCGCCTATTTCACAGATTCAGTTGTCTTTAAAACAATCTTTTAATGAAACCATAGTATCACTGATCATAATCCTTCAAAATATCTAGCTTGAGTTCCAATTTACAATCATTCCTTCATCGGTGTACCTATGGCATCATTGGTAACCAAAACTCTCACCACCTGTTCACTCAGGGGCCTTCTCAATAGTTTTTCCTTACTCATAGTACCCGAAATTATAATCACATAAGAAAAATCTAGATGGACTCTCCGTTGAAGATCAGCAAGATCAACCAACAGATCCATATAAAAGAGTCATGGACTCATCCATTGAGGAGACCAGCAAGGCCAATCAACCAGATCCATACCCAAGTTCAGAAAACAACTCTAACTCCTTATTCCATTTTCTTCCTCGATGCATGCGTGGGCATCTTCGGCAACCCAGAGCCCAAGCACCGTATGGTCAGCACCCTCTAGGCTCCTTTCACAAGTCACCTAGCGCTTCACTCATAGGCCACTTCCTTGGTCCCTCATCCACCGTACTGGAAGCTCACCATTTAAATCGAACCGAGGCTGGTCAAGACCTCGGTCGACCTTGCTACGCGAGACGTCCTCCATTGACTCTCCGTCAGCTATTGCAACTTTATCACTTAGGTCTCCACGATCTCATTCACAAGATGGTCAAAATGCTTCCCCAGCATTCTTGACATAAAACAGTCATTTAAAAACAGGTTTCATAAATACAGCTTCTAAGGAACTCTCATCTTTCCACATTGCTCCACATCATTTCTCGTTATTCCACATTCTTCTACATCAATTCACATTGCTTATTCCGCATCCAGTCATATGTATTCTCATCGTCCTTCATCCATTCTCATCCAATCACATCATATTACATCTCGTCGCATCTATCCTGATCACATCACATTACATCTCATCGCATCTATCCTGATCACATCACATCACAACATATCCACATTGCATCTCATCCATTCATATCACATCACATCCATCTACATTCATTCAGATCCACATCACATCCACATATCATCACATCACGTTCACATCTATTTACATCATCTCACATCCATTCACATCTACCCAAGTCCACATCACATCACATCACATCTTATCTCATCTATCCACATCATATCTCATCCATTCATATATCTAAGGCTAGATCCACATCACATTACATCCATTCACATCTCATTACATCGCATTCACATCTCACCACATCCACTCACATCTCATCATATCCATTCACATCCATCACACCCATTCACATCCCACATTCATTCACATGCATATCTATCTTATCACATCTCATTCTCATCCACATCACATCCTTTCACATATCATCACATCTCATTCTCATCCATTTACATCACATCACATCCTTTCACATATCATTACATCTAATTCATATCTCATCACATTCACATCCACATCCATTTACATCACATCACATCTCATCCACATCTCATCACATCCACATCCACATCACATCTCATCACATCCGCATCCATTTGCATCACATCACATCTCATCCACATCTCATCACATCCACATTGACATCCATTTGCATCACATCACATCACATCTCATCCACATCCACATCCATTTACATCACATCACATCCACATCCATTTACATCACATCACATCTCATCCACATCTCATCACATCCACATACATCTTATCACATCGCACTCACATCTTATCACAGCACATTCACATCTTATTCACATCGCATTCACATTTAGTACCGTTTTCTACTTTCAGTACTGATAGGACTTTTCTAAGTTTCTGCCAATTGCTTGGCCTAGTTAAAGGTACTTTTTCTCAATGGATATTTTCATATTCTTTCTCAAATTTTTTAAGTGAAATATATTCAATATTCTTCTTTTGAGTAAAAGATTCATGGGATGTACAAATATCAATTCTACCCATATTTCAATCTCATCCAATCACATCATATAGCATCTCATCACATCAATCCACATCTATCCTGATCACATCACATCACATATCCACTTGCATCTCATCCATTCATATCACATTACATCCATCTACATTCATTCAGATCCACATCACATCCACATATCATCACATCACGTTCACATCTATTTACATCACTTCACATCCATTCACATCTACCCAAGTCCACATCACATCACATCTCATCTATCCACATCATATCTCATCCATTCATATCTAACCATATCCACATCACATCACATCCATTCACATCTCATTATATCACATTCACATCTCACCACATCCACTCACATCTCATCACATCCATCACACCCATTCATATCTCACATTCGTTCACATGCATATCTATCACATCAAATCTCATTCTCATCCATTTACATCACATCACATTCTTTCACATATCATCACATCACATTCACATCTACATTCATTTACATCACATCGCATCTCATCCACATCGCATCTCATCCACATCTCATCACATCCACATCCATTTACATCACATCACATCTCATCCACATCTCATCACATCCACATCCACATCCATTTGCATCACATCACATCTCATCCACATCTCATCACATCCACATCCACATACATTTACATCACATCACATCTCATCACATCCACATCCACATCCACATCCATTTGCATCACATCACATCCACATCCACATCCATTTACATCACATCACATCTCATCCACATCTCATCACATCCGCTCACATCTCATCACATTGCATTCACATCTTATCACATTGCATTCACATTTAGTACCGTTTTCTACTTTCGAATACCGATAGAACTTTTCTAAGTTTTTGCCAATTGCTTGGCCTAGTAAGATATATTTTCTTGATGGATATTTTCATATTCTTTCTCAAATTTCTCAACTGAAATATATTCAATATTCTTCTTTTGAGTAAAAGATTCATGGGATTTACAAAAATCAATTCTACCCATATTTTTCAATAAAATTAATAATGCTCAAAATTTCCAAAGAATATTCAATATTCTTCTTTTGAGTAAAAGATTCATGGGATTTACAAAAATCAATTCTACCCATATTTTTTAATAAAATTAATAATGCTCAATATATTCAATATTCTTCTTTTGAGTAAAAGATTCATGGGATTTACAAAAATCAATTCTACGCATATTTTTCAATAAAATTAATAATGCTCAAAATTTCACTTTTGATAAATACTCATAATTTGCATTACACCAAAAATTCATCTTTTACCATTTAATTACTTGGATCTCAAATATCATGGGAATTCCTCTTTTTGTATAAAATTAAATTTACCAAAAATTCTTCTTTTTGCAAAAAAAAAAACTAAACATTTACTCTTTTCTCATAGTCAATTAATTATGCATAATTATGATAAAATTATTTCTCATGAATATGATAAAAATCATTTTTTTTGCATAGGATGTCCAATCCTAGAATATGGTAGGAAGTCCTCTTTTAGCATTATGCATAAAAATAAGATATGTATTATTTTCTTAAAATTTTACCATAGCTTCACCTGCTATTACTGATAATTCTCAAATTTTTTCTAAATAATAAAAGCTTGTAATGAAAATATGATAGTAGTTCCTCTTTTATGCTTAAAATCAAACTATGAATTTAAATCATAATTTTAAACATAAAAGTAAACATAACTATGATTATCCCACTAGATTAAGCTAATTTCAACATTCCCCTTTTTCCAAATTGTTAGGATAATCCATTTCTCATTTAGAATGAATTAGAGTAATTTTCAACTACTCATAAACAATCTAAAAGAATTTACCATTATTTTAATAATACAAAATCATGAAAATATCATTTTCTTAGTCTCTAGCTTATCAAGCCTAGAGTTTAGCTTTGAATTAAGAGACTATCATTGAGAAGCATCCTTTTTCAAGGGATTTAGCCATAAAGATGGCTATTCTTTTAAAGAGAGATTTACTTAAAGAAAGCATTATAATTTAAGTATAAAGAAAGCATTATAATTTACTTAAAGAGAGATTTACTTAAAGAAAGCATTATAATTTAAGCATAAAGGTTAACTTAATGCTAATTAAATATTAAGAAACTTAGGAAAAGCTTGATTTGAATTAAAATAATCATTTTGAAAGCTTGTCAAGCTTAAGAAGGGTTGAGAAGAAGAAAGTTATTGAGAAAATTAGAAAAAAAACATAAAATTTGATTTTATCTCCGAGTTTGGCTTGATTCTCTAATTGCAATGAGGCTCCCGACCAATCAATTGTTCCACCAAGAGGAGAAGAGCAACTCCAAGAGTTGTTGTAGAGAGATTTTATCTCCGAGTTTGGCTTGATTCTCTAATTGCAATGAGGCTCCCGACCAATCAATTGTTCCACCAAGAGGAGAAGAGCAACTCCAAGAGTTGTTGTAGAGAGAGAGAGAGAGAGCTCCAAGCTCCCTAGAGAGAGAAAAATTTAAGAGAATAGAAAATATGATTATTTTAATATAGTATTGGCATGGTATAGCTCCAATATGAAAATACAAAGGAATGAGGGTCTATTTATAGATGAGGGAGGCCACTAACCAAGTCCAACTGGGTTCTGGAATTTTCCAGGTTCAGTTGGACTCAATTAGGACAAGATTTGGACCAGTTTGGCTCCCTTTTTGATTTGGTTTAATCCAAGAGAGAGGAGAGATAAAAATATCATAATTTTTTTGAATTAAAAACCCTTTCACACATGTGAAAGAGGTACCTACCTCAAGAGTCTCCCTTTCCTTACCAAGGCTTAAAAAATGCATCATTATTCTAAAATATCTAATTTTTTTTAGTAATATCTCATAATTTTTAACTAATAAACCTTGTACTCAATCAACTCTTCATCTTATGTGAGCATTAACTCATTTTTGGATATTTTATTTTATTCTTTTGGATTTATCTCATCCCAACACTTAGATTAATCCAATTGGCCCATTAGAACCTTAATTGGACCATAATCCAAAATTTTTTGAAAATATAGACCCTTAGACTAAGGTCCCTTATACCATTTTCAATTAATTT
Organism: Cibotium barometz; assembly: GCF_041138505.1. NCBI lineage: Eukaryota > Viridiplantae > Streptophyta > Polypodiopsida > Cyatheales > Cibotiaceae > Cibotium > Cibotium barometz. Next base: position 11,270,160 of record NC_141094.1, on the reverse strand, counting down.
TTAATGCACATTAGAAAATTCATTTTGAACTTCTGTTTCACGGGAATCCATTTTAGACACTAGGAGGATTTTTATATCCAAAGATATCTCAATTTTGGATTATCTCTCATTTTCTCTCTCTAGGCCAAAACAGGGTAAAACAAGATCTTTCTTCTATTTCAGAGAGGGAAATAATTACAAGAACAACAGAAGGGGAGGTTCTTACACCTTTACACCTCAAAAGCTAGAGGGAGGAATCTTACAGAATGAGTAGATGTGGTGTGGGCATCTTAGATGTTATAATGTGGAATGCTCATTCCTTGAGTGCTTTGATGGCAAAGGAAGAATGAGTAGATGTGGTGTGGTCATCTCAGATAATGTGGAATACGCACATTATAACATGAAAGAAAATGGAATGAATATTTCTTAAGCACTTTGGAATGGTTGATGAAAGAAAATGGAATGATTATTTCTTAAGCACTTGGAATGGTTAATGAAAGGCAATGGAAAGGAAAATTAAAGAAGGTATGCTCTCCAAGGCTAGTAACTATGAAGTGTGGGACTTTGATGTGCCACCACTGTAATGAGTTTCTTGAATGTGTTTCATCTTGCCCAGCCTTAATTTAGTATGCCTATTGTCTCTCTAGGGATAGAGATAGAACAACTAGATGTACAATTTATCTTGGGCTCCATAATCATACTTACGAGGAAGATATTTCAAGAAGAAAGGAAACGATGATACAAGAACGCTATCGTAACCGATGTTAAGTCAAGCCCTCATGTTGTTACCAGTAGATAATAGAAGTTTATATTGTTTGAGAACCAAGGAATGATGGTCCAGAACAAGGAATTGAAGTTATAAAATTCGGTGATACAGAATTAAAAAATGATGGTGTAGAACCAAGTAATTGAAGTTGTAGGATTTGGTAATGCACAATTGAAAAACATCCTTAAGAATTTTACTCCATTGAGGTGAGAGACTATGAAATAAAAGCATGCCTTTAATTTGAGTTTGTATGTGATTTTATGTGCTTTGAGTGTTTTTATTCTTATTTTATCTAGGGTTTAAAGAGGTGTCCAAGAGGCTAGAAGAGATATACATGGGGGTGAGAAGGAGTTTGTTAGCCTTTCACAAAACTAGCATATTAAAGCACTTCTCCTAGGCTACATTAGGGAAAAACGGAGCTCATTTTGGGACCCTGTAAGAAATTTACTATTTTTTGATTTATTTCTCTCCTAAAAGATCTCAAAAATAATAAAATATGGAAACGTGGCTCAGAACTGTCAGTAAGGACCACTGAACTGTCAGTTCAGAAAAGAATAAGATAATCTTTTGTCTAACTAACACGATTTTGCATTAAATATCTCCTTAATTTTTTTTGTTTCTCGAAGATTTCGCATCTCTTTTGACGACGTGTGCAGGCCTCTCATAAAGAATCCATCACTGAACTTAATGATTGTATGGATACCGCCACACTTCCACAATTCATGTTACAAAAGACTATGAGATTGACAAGCCAACTTTGCAACCTCAGAAGCACAAAAATGGCCAATACTAGTGAGTTACAATCTCAGAAGAAGCAATTATACGATCTTCACATCGACTTAGAAGAACAATATGCTCCAGCACAAAAAAGACGAAAGGATACGGTGCTAAATGCTCAACAACGGGAAAATATGAGAAGAGAAGGGCTCCAACATATTGACTTATGGTGTGATGGAAGTATATATCCAAAATGTCTAGTAAAAAACTCTACACCTCCATTTGTCAATCCAACCACACTACTGAGGTTTGCGGGCGATGGACAAAATGGACTTCTTGGTTATATTTCAGCACACTCTGCATTTGCAGAAACATATAAAACAATGTACCTACAAGAAAAGGGAGCCAGGATTCAAGAGATAGCTATTCGTGCAAAATTGGAGCAGCAGTTGCAGAATGAAATTGAGGAGCATTCAAAGAGTAAAAAAGAGTTAACAAGATCAAGAAGGAAGAGAACCATGCTTGGAGATAGACAACGAAGCAGGAAGATTAAAAACATTACAAATTTGAAGGCTGAGACTGGTGGATGCAAGTGAAGAATTTAGGAAGCAAGGTTAGTTTGCAATTTTTTATTTTTTAAACTCAAAAATGCTCTCAAATGACTATATCTATTTTGTCCGTTAATGCAAAACAGGATTGGAAGTGCTGAATAATATAGGCATATTGTGTTGTTACTATATTGTTACTATAGGAAATTATTGGAGCCTGCAAAAGAAAATATGGATCCCAACCTTCTTCCAGTTAAACAAATGAAAGGATTGCTTTCTTGTGGTGTAGCAAAAGGTTTGATTGAAGAAAAAAAATACAAAACAATCAAACGCAATGTTGTAGAGGACTTTATATCCAATAATCAAGTTGATGGTACTACAATCCAAGAGGCTCTTGATGTTAGTGGAGTTAGCAGGAAGGGATATAGTTCGATTTCCATGCGATATCCTCAACTTTGAGAGATCAAAGGATTAAACAAGTTTTACTGCCAAATCCAGCAACAGTGTGGAAGATAAGAGGTCATTTGAATGAAAGTATAGATGAGTTTATTGGACCATATATCCATATTGAAGAAATATTTCATGGTGCTAAAGGAACCACTATGTATGACCCTTGGAACAATATATTTGTAGATCTACAACAACTTCAAAGAAGAATGGTCGAGTTTTATGGAATAACATTTGAAGAGTACAAAGGCATTTTGAAATTTGTTATCAAACTGGATGAGTGTGAGGTTGTAAAGGAAAAGAAAATGGAAAGGATTACTATCACATTGATGAATGGAGCACTTGATACATCATTGAATGAAGCGAGTTCGAAGTATTTTAGTGTGCAGTCGAAGAAACACATATGGTGGTTGGGCTCATTCCAGGTATGATCATTTTTTATTTTGTACTTGATTTTAGTCAATGTTTGCAAATCTTTTATAGTAAGACTTTTGTTTTGTATAATCACAGGTAAAGACAGAAGACCATGAAACACTAGATTGGGTGTTTCACCACACGGAAATACCAAGAATAATTAAAAGACAAGTGCAAGGAGAGAATCTCCATGTTGCAGGAAAAGGTGATTTTCAAGTAGAGTGGCATATGGCGGGGGATCTTAAAACACTTAAGTGCATGTATAACGTTAGTAAAGGAGGTAACTCAAAGTCTCCTTGTCTTTACTGCAAAGAATCAGCTCAAGTAATGGATTCCAAATGGTGGAAGAGAGCACCTAATAGAGATAAAGTTGACCCTGACTTCAAGGCCATTCTTAACATTCCACTATGTAATGTTCACATATGCACATTGCATGCTCTATGTCGAATTATTGAGAAATTAGTATTTTTGTATATTGGATTTGCTTGGAAACTCCGTCCCAAAAGAAATAGAAAGGATGCTCTTCATGCATTGGAAAAAGTGTTATCCGTTGCATGGAGGTGATGTTCATATTACAAAGGATTTTAAAAAGTCTACCAATGGCAAGGAGGTACCAATCAAGCCCTCTATTGGTGGTGTTAAGGCAAGAAGATTCTTGTCTCGACCCAAACACAATAGTAAGCAAGTAAGGCAAGGTAGAACAGTTTCAAGGATTAGTTATGGATTGTGGATCAAGTCCATAATGCCGTGAAAGATCATGAGGCAGATGGGGAAGCACGAAATGTGAAGGCAGAGGTGTGGAGGTCTCTTGATCAACTCTTCATGTTCTGTGACAATGTAACATGGACAAAGAGTGATTACAAGAACTTTGAAGAGGCAATTAAACATTTTGGGAAGTCAATGAAAGACGCATGGACAGCCTGCAATATAACTCACTACATGGTAAAGTGATGTCTTCTTCTTTTACTTAAGTGTGATCCTCTTTTCTTTTATAACTTACTATGCATTCTTATGTCTTTGTGAAAACAGCATATCATCTACAACCACCTTCCCTATTTTGTCAAAAAGTATGGATGCCCAGCAATTTGGTCTACCCAAGGCATGGAGAAGTCTCACTACATGGCACGTAATGCATTTTTCAGACACACACAACACTATGGAGGGAGTCAAAAGGCAAATAGTCTGAAGGAAGTCTTCCAATGGTTTTACCGAGGCATTCTACAAAGGCTGCATGCTAAAAGAAAAGTTGCTAGTTCCAAAGTCAAGCTTGCTTTTATTCTAGCCCAAAAGCAAAGACGAAGACAAACTTTGGACAATTCAATGGCAGCAGAGAGACATAGACAGTGGAGGGATTCGAAGATATTTAGAAACCATAAATGGACAAGTAAACATGAATAGCAATTTGTAACTTATTGGTGTTATGTCCACATGTTTTCAAACTCAATCAATAGATTTTTATTATGTGGAACAAGTGACTCTTGGTGTTATGCCTATATGTTTTGAGACTCCATCAAAAGTATTTCTTTTGTGAAACATGTGATCTATATTAACAAGCATCAATACATCCATATATTAACACACAAAAAATTCAATCAATACTACTTAATTATGCTAGACATACTGTTGATCCTTACCAATAAAGTACTGAGTGTCAAACGCTTTTAGAAGCTTTTGAGTGTGGGAAGAGTACTGAAGTGTCGTGCGGTGATGGGACAAATGCAAAAGGGTACTGATCGTCCGTACGGACAAGGAACTGATGAGGATCAAAGACTTTGTACAAATCAGTTCAACTTCAACATAATGTTTGTGCTATATTTGATGACTAAATCCTATTACTCCCAAGGCTTGCGAGTCGGAACTCTCTTTTTGAACTTGATTGGACTCTTTTTCTTCCTTATTGGCTTGATGTCGACTTTCTGTTTATCAATGCTTGCCTCTGTTGCTTGTCTGAGAGGGGTATCCTTGTCTGAGAGGGGTATCCTTGTCTTCAGCTATCTCCACGTGTTCTTCTTCTTGGATTGTGTGGCCTGATGCAATCATGGGTGGCTCTCGAAACCTTATGAGCTTGTGTTTTCCATAGCCCTCTAGACATTTGGGCTCCTTAACACCACATGCTAATGCATAAGAAGTGTAAGACAAAAAGTAAGAGGCCCTAGAGGCCTGCTTATTCACATAATCCCCAAATATATCTATGGCGGACAACCTCTCTATTAAAATGATCTTTTCCTTTTACCATGGAAGATCATGTCCACCTAAAACCCTAGACAAACATTTAAAGAAGTAAACAATGGCTTCTCCATTGTTGCTCAACTGCCTATGGTAAATCAAGATCTTAGCACTGCCTAGATCATGAATATAATGAGCTAGGCTTGACATTTTGCCAAACCCAGCCGGCCTGCTTCCACTTAATCTCTGGAGGAATGTGTCATCCTCAATTTGTAGCTACCATGTATCAAAAGATTGTAGTGAGACAATGATACATAACTACAAAACATTTAAACACAAGATAAAGTATTTGATTTGAAGTAATAATATCATACCCTCTCATTTTCATCACCAACAAGAAGTTCATCTTTCCAAAGATTTATTCCTCTCCCCTCTAGTCCAGCCTCTTCTTTAAGTTTTTCCTTATGAAGTGCTGAGAGATTCATAGCTTCCTGGGTGAGCTGGAAGGCAGCTTCATCTGGCTCTTGGAAATTTTCAGCCTCTTTGAAACAAATAGTAAGGGCCTCTGCAGGATCAAAAGTTGTTTCCAAAGCTAGCAGTGAATGGTCATCCTCTATGCCAACCTCCTTGTCAAGCCTTGAAGCCTGGGCAATAAGGGAAATGGCATAGTCCTCCCTCAAATTGAACATACACTCTATATCATGGAGGAAAACATAATCTTTACCACCAATCAAGACACCTGGAAGCATGGGCACTGCATAGTTGCTGCTCTGAACATCAAAATCTTCAACTGGTTGTGCTGCCCTAAGAGTTTCAGTCCTCAGTTGAACAAGGTCAAGAGTAGCCACTTGCAGCCCCTCATCCTCCAGGTTGATATCTTCTTCCTGCTCTGCCATATCTGTTGCCATAGGAATGTCCTCTTTTACCTCCGCTACAGATATATCTTCTTCTTCAGTCTCCTGCCCTTGCTCTTCTAGAGATTGCTGTTGAAAGACAATGTACATAAGGAATGCCATGTTTTCCTCAAGCACTCTACACTTTCTGGTGTGCAAGTTACAGCTGAATTTATATTCCTCAGGCAGGCTGTCAAACCTTCTATTCACATGGTACCTCAGCCTGTCAATGGAGACAATATGATTTAAATGCACAAAAACCTTTTCACCTTCCACAATCCTTCTTGCCTCTGTCAGTTGTTTGAAGGTATCCCAATGGTCTGAAAGGAAATCTCTGTGATGGTCCAAAAGAGAGCTCATAGTGAACTCCCTGTTGAAAATAATGTGGTATATGTAGAAGTTCCTCTGAGCCTTGCACTTGTGAAGAAAGTCAAATAGGAGCAAATCTGGAGATTTGTCCTCTTCTGGTTCCCTTTGTTTTGAAAGGGAAGACTCACCTTTCTGCTCTAGTCTCTTGCTTTTGCCTGAACCAAAATTTATATAACATGAATTCTATGTGCTCACATATGCAATCAGATAATGTATAGGATATCACCAAACAACTCTCTCCATAAGCACACATGAATCACCTGGTGATTGCTGTGGTCTGAGTATAGCAGCAGAAAAGTCCAGCTTCCTCTTGAAAGGAGGGGCCTGAGAATCAACTGTTCCAAAGCAAAAACCTTTCTCATCATCAAGAAAGACATCGCCATGGACATAGAAAGCAGAACAATGAGTAAACAGTAAAAACCAAAAAGGGACACAAGAATTTGCAACAAAACGCGATGCAGATCCATTTGAAAAATGTCAAGTGCTCTCCTCGCATTTTGCTGCAAATTCTAAATTTCTATTGACATCCACCATCTCCAATCAAATGCTAGGGATATCTCACAATGTTCAGGACAGTAAATGATACCAGGAGGAATTCCCCAGGGCAAAAGAGAGCAAAAGAAAGAGAAAAAAATAAAAACTAAAACAAATATCAGAATTTGCAGGAAAACGCGATTTGGAGCATTTGGAAAATGTAAAGCACTATAATCGCATTTTGTTGCAAAATTCTAAATCCTATTCATATCCATCTCTAATCAAATCCTAGGGTGATCTACTAGATTTCTAGGCACTGAGATTCAAGAATTCTACAGATGGAAGAAATATATATCAGAAAACATTGGAAAGGGTATAGATCTCTGACCTTTCTTTTCGTCTTCCATACTGTTGGAGTAGCCCTGGAGATTCTCCTACTCTCTTCCAAACTTGAGCTGTAGCACTGGTAACCTGGAGATCTGGTAATGGTAGTAGTCTTCAGACAGGTTGCAGAGTGGATGGAGTGTGTTGGGTAGGAAGTGATCAGAGTGGGAAAGAAAAGGATGATGGGAGGGTGCTGGCAGGGATGGAAGACGGGGAGGGAAAAGTGTTAATGGATCTAATTATGAAATCATGATTGGCACAATTTTCAAGGCAAAAAGTGACCCACAAATTTCAAATTCCAAAAGATGTGGGTGGGACCCACACGTGTTAAAAAACGACTATATTTCACACGTGTGGTATTTAATAACTCCTTTATTTGTATTTTGCAATAATCTACTCTCCTAACTCAGTTCTCTTGCATCTCTACCTCCCTACTCTACACCATCAGCATCGAGACCAGCAGCAGAGGTTCATCCCCAGCACAGGATACTCTTCATCAGCACAGCACACTTGCAGATAGCTTCCAGGTTAGTAAGACAATCTATTTCCTTCTCTTCTTGTTTAATAGTATATTAGGGTAAGGAACTGATTGATGTGATGTAGGTTAGATATTATGATAAATATTATATGCATTTTTTAGATTTTCTCCACTGCATGTAGAAGCAGGAAGACTTTTTATTTGGGCCTGTTGAGTGAGAGCTTGATCACTTCTTGATGTCTATAGGCTCAATCCATGTTGCACCAAGCTGCATACACACTGAAATGACTAAAGGCATGTTGAAGTATGCTATCTCTAGAATTTGCAACAAAACGCGAGGAGAGGGCTTTAGAAATCTCAAATAGCCCAAATCGCATTTTGTTGCAAATTTGAAAATGCTTCTTCATCCACCCATTTCATTGTGATTTTGTAACTTTCTAGGCTATTCAAGGCCGCATAGTTCTTGCATAAACTCAATACATATTGTTTATAGTTGAAAAGACAGAGAATTCATTGTAGGGATGCAATAGCATGTTGTTTCAAGTATTTGCAGAAAAACGCGATGATGAGCTGTTAGAAATTTCAAATCATCATAATCGCGTTTTGTTACAAATTGTTCAATTTTGCTTTATCCAATTTGTCATCACCTTCTTTTATCATTCCATGTTGTCCATGGTTGTAATCTTTTTCTATTGCTTTGTATGGACCTTTTCAGAGTGATGGCAAGAACCAAGGCAACTGCAAGGAGGTCTGGCAAGGGGCCAAGGCTTGTAGCAGCAGCAGCTGGGGCTGATGTCAAGGAATCTAGTGTGCCTCCAAAAGGAAGAGTTGCACATGGCAGGAAGGGGAAGCCAATGAGCATGCTGCAGCAAAAGTCCAAGAGGTTAAAACATTCTGCAGGTGTGCTAAAGGAGATCAAGAAACAACAAAAAGCTATAGGCTTTGCAATCCCCAAGGCACCTTTTCAGAGGCTAGTGAGAGAAATTTGTGATAGCTGGCACCTTGGTTTCAGGTGGAACAGGACTGCCATTCTTTCCTTACAGGAAATGGCAGAGGATTACTTGGAGAAGTACTTTGAAGATGCAATGCTTGTAGCAGCCCATGCTCACAGGGTAACTCTGATGGCCAAGGACTTCAACACATTGTCCAGAGTGAGGTGGAGGTATGACAAGCTGGTCCATCCTGTGGAATGGCAGGACATAAAAATGAGAGACATATTATTAATTCCACCTACAAGGAAATTGAAGGCAGACAAGGTGAAGGTTGTTGAAGTGACCAACTCAATGAGCACCAGAGGGAAAGCTGCTTATGAGGAGTCACTGAAGCAGCAAATAGAAGAATCCAAATCTGCTATAGATGTGGAGACTGTACAGATGGAGCTACAGATACAGAGAAGGTTGCAGGAGCTGGGCCATAACATAGTTGTCCATATTGAAGATGATTTTTCAGAGAATAATTTTGACTTGACAAAAGCATGCTTGGCAGCATTGGCTCATAAGAATGAGTATTGCTCAGATACTATCATTCTTGCAATGCTCTAGTAAGTGTCTTTTATTTTACATTTGTTTGCAAAACAATCCTTATTGTACCTCCTCCCTTACACCTTACCTTAATTATTGTTTTGTCCAATGTAGCATGATGAGAAGCTGGCTGAACCATGCTGTACAGCATACAGTTTATATTATTGATCCTGCAATTTCCTTCAAGTTAAGAGATCCAAAGGAAACTCCCATGGATATTTCCAATTGGTTCAAACACTGTGATTTTGATCATGTTGATATTTTGCTACTTCCATACCATAACAAGTATGTGTGTGGCTACTTCTTTTGGGATTTTCCTTCAAGATTGAGTACTCTTGTAGCCTTTGATTTCTTAATGCTTTTTTCCTTATGTAGTGACCACTGGAGCTTTGCTTCTATTGACATCCAGCAGAAGCAATGCTTTTTATTCAACTCTCTTAGAAATACACATAGAGAGGTGAAATTGTAAGTGGTTTGTGTGCTATTTTTAACTTTAAACTTCATTATTTGGATTTAATGCACACTAATTGAATTATATGTATTGCAGTTGTATTAGAAGACTTCTAGATGCATTGGATCAGTGTCCTCCTAATGTCAATCTTTTGGATTCAATAGAGCCAATAGATTTAGAGGTAGAAATTTGTTCCCTCCTACTGATGTCTATTTCATGCTATGCCTTTGAACTTATTGAATAATTTTATTTTGTTCAGACATTAACAGTTTCTAACATATCTTTCCAACTATCCAGACACCACAACAAGATGATTCAAGTAGCTGTGGTGGCTGGAGAGTGCTGATTAGTGCCAAATATATACTTTCAAGCTATTTTGAGATAGGACAGCCAGAGCTTGTAAGAAAAAATAATTTTCATTTAGCTTCAAAAAATTTGATATTGGTACAAAGTGTTCTAAATCATCATATCTCATTGTAGATGAGAGAAGATAGCTTCAACTCGAGCTATGTGTATAGTTTCAGAGCTGATATAATTTGAAAGTTTTTGAAGTATGCCTTCCCCAAACCTATTGTACCAGCTACTGTCGAGTTGGGTGAGAGCTCTAAAGTCCGAGAAGGTGTCATACACCTTGATGACACAGATGATGCAGATGTGGTGCCACAAGAACAAGGACCTAGTGCTGATGAGGAGAAGCCACAAGAACAAGGACCTGCAGCTGCTGATGTTATTGAGGAAATAATGGAGCAGCAGCAACAGATGCTCCAGGGGCAGTAGAGGAGACAATGGAGCAGCACCAAGAGACTCTACATGACAGGATGGAGCAGCAGAAAGTAGATTCTCCAAATAAAGATGATACGGTGAGCTTGGACCATGTAGAGCAGCCTCTAGATCAGCCTGTAGATAAATAGAAAATTGTTGTCAAGAATATGTTCTACATATATAATTAAACACTTCTGTACAGAATTTTACATTTCTGAATATAATACCTTTGTTTATGGAGTCTGTGTTATCTCAATTTTCAAATTTTCAATGTCTTTGCATTTTATTGATCTCTCTCTTCTTTTGAGCACCTGCAAAAAAGCAATATGAAACAATAGGGTAAAGTAAACTAATAGCAGTGCTTAATGAGACTAGGATAAGTCACATGGTATACCTTCTTATTGTTGTAGATAAATAAAAAGTCCTTTGAAATAGAACCTTCTGTCTCAAATAGAATGTCATTGCGCAATTGAGCTAGGGAGCAACATTGTCTTAATGTGATATTGACTAGCACATCACCATTCTCAACAACATCAATATCAAGAATTTTATTTTTTGCACCAAAAGAATCTTCATCTTGATCCATTGGGACTAGTTTTGTACCCAGCATTCGACTGCGCTTATAATAAAAAGAAAAAATGAAATTTTGTGATGCAACCATGTACTTCAATTGCATAGAAGGTTGGACAACCTCACAAAACACTGAACTACATGTCTTCTTATCCCAACCTTTATCCAAAAATTGTGGCATGCATGCCAGACTTGTTGCTTTAACTGTGAACATTGTTTTTGAAACCTTCACTGGAAAGGTATTAAACAAGTCTACAAAAACTGTGAGAGGCATGCATAAAGAAATTTTTATTATCCTTGTGGCAATATTGGGCCTCAGAGCTTTCTGTACTTCTTTGAAAAGCTTGGCTCTATATGCCTCTGTAACACTAAAATGTGGGAGAGGCCAATCCACTGAATTCCATGCTGGAAGGTCTTGTTTTCTTAACACACCATGTGTGTGCATTGTCCAGCAAACTGATAAAAATGATCAGTAAAAAATATACCGGATTGAGCTAGCTCTGTTGCATATTGACCTTGGTATTGTTGTTCTCCTATCGATCCATGCAAAACATCTATAAATCCCAGAATACAATCGATGTTTTGCCATGTCTCTTACGATGAAGGGTATAAATCTGAAATAAAATAACACAAGAATATCAATAAGCAAAGAAAGAAAGCTTTGTCTTAAAAATCCATGCACCTCATAAAGAACAAAACCACAATAGAAAAATATACAATTAGGCCTGTGTTATGGAAGATCATTTGGATAGTCTCGCAAGACAAGTTCTTTATACATGTACACATGCTGAATCAAAACTTCTTTCACCGATATCTTTCCTCTGGTGATTTTAAAATCTCGTACTCTTCCCTTCCATGATGCCAAGAAAATGTTTTTTGTCTGGGGTCTCTTTCTTTTACTAGGTTGCATGAGCACCCATGCTCCTTTCGAAACAGTAAACCTTTCCCAAGTTCCTTCCGTTTTGACTTTACTTGAATTCTCTACCGAAGAAATAGAAGAAGCAGGTCGACGGGGTAAGGATGTGTGGTATAATTCTGCCTTCATAGCATTATCATCCACAGAGCGTCTTCCACAAGAACGGCCATAGTTTTTATTCACCATGGATACCTTGTGAATCTGTAACCACAGCAAAGTAATGTAAACAAGATAACAAAGTGAAGTTTCAAGAAAGAGAAAGTGGGCAGACAGATAGTTGACTAGAAACATCTTACTCTAAGCCAAACAGGATCAAGGGAGCAGTTTTGGAAAAGAAGAGGTTGCTGCACAATGAGGCAGTGGTGTAGAATGGTAGACCTTTCGAAGGAACGGCAGCACAACAATTCAAAGTTCAAAGGGAGGTGGAAGCGGGAAGGCCCTTGTCAGAGAAAATGTCAGACTAGATTCTATCTTCATGTCCAAAGATCTTGTGAGAATAAAAAACCAATCTCCACATTAATGTAGCACGCTTGTACCTACATAAAATATTGTTTCTTTTATCTATTTTCTTTTATTTTTGTGAATTTCCAACGTTACGTTGGCCCTCTATTCATTGGTTGAGAGCTTATTTTTCCAAACCGTAAAAGGCCCCAAAATGAGCTCCCTTTTTCCCTAATGGATGTGCTAGGCTAATAGCCCCTCTATATTATATTGGAGTTAAAGAATAAATGTTGGTACCCTTGGCAAGGAATGTAGAAACCTCTAATAAAAAAACTTATGGACGTGACACATGCTATGGCTAAAGAGGCAGGGTTTGTATCACGAGAAATGGAATGCATAGATCTAACGAGCATGAGAAGAAAGAGACCTAGACATGTGAGTCGAAGAGTTATTTTGGAGAATGATGGTCATTGCCCAGAATATGTGACTTTTACAGTGGACCCATTAAGTGAATCCATTGAAGAGTGCAAAAAGAGCATGCAAATAGGCTGAGCATCCATTAGCTTTTGAGATAGTGGTATGTGGCATAATATGGGCTATTCGTAACACAAGGCCTTAGAGCCATGTTACATGCTTTGGATATTTGTAAGGTTGTCAATGTGCATCACCCATAAATCCCACTAGGGAGGAGTGGTTCAAGGATGTGTGTGGAGGCGCTCAAGCAACTGTGAAAAGGCATCCAAATGGATTTATGGTGATCAATTCTTTAAAAAATTGCAAACAGAGAGGGACACATTTGTGCTACCTCACCATCATGACAAGTAAATTATAACCATAACCTTTTATTGGGTGGTTGCAAGATCAGGGTGCCCAGTTTTGTCCACTCAGGCACCCTGTAAACAGTAAAAAAACAGGCATTTGTTTACCTTTAGTGGCTAATCTCTCCTAGTAAATGAAGGAATTTCGTTTCAAGTTCTTTTGTTGGAACATCATATTCAAAGTTGGAAATATAGTTGCATAATTTGATTAAGCATTAGATGGTCAAAAGTCCTCATTTTCTTAGGTACAAGGTCAATGTATACACCCTGTCCCAAATTTGAACTGATTCCATAAAATGCTAATATCTTTTACATATAAACTCATATGAGATTCCCACTTTGTACCTTAGATCTTCACATAATATGGAGCTTAACTTGATTTTTCAAGAATTTTAAGATATTTGTCTATTTTCTTTAAATATTTCAAGGTCTCTAAAGTGTTATAATATACGCCTCTTTTTGTACCCACAATAGCTACCACTTAAAATCCTCAATCTTGTAGATCAAAAGAGTGGGTAGATACTAAGACATTAGTAGAATGTGGTGGTTAGTAAAAATTGCAAATCCAATGGTTGGATTTTTAATGATCTCTTTTTCAAAATTCTTCCAGACTATCAGAAGACCTGCAAATATTAATAATCTAATTAGTAAAATTACATTTTTGATGTGAATCATCTAAAACCTATAGGGACTAGTGTACTTGTAATGGTGCATCTATGGAAAAATAAATTGGATCACTCTAAGTATGGAAAGATCATTTGTTTATTATTTCATCATATTTTTTATTAATTTTGATTAATTAGACTAATTTATATTAATTTAAGTTATATTAGGTTAATTTAAGAACAAGTGTATTTTTTATTATTTGCTTGATCTAATTTTAAGTACCTTGCCCCCCAAAATTTGCTCTCCAAGCTATGTCCCAGTTCTGCATAAACTGGACAAAACTGGATACCCTGATCTTGCAACAACCCTATTATATCATATTCATGCATGTTAATTTACACTCGATGTGTTTTTTCTTACAAGGTTGTGTTTCACGCGGATATAAATGAGAAGAAATGGTGGTATGTCATACAAGTCCCTCTTCGTTCAAAGGGCATTTTTCAAGATAGGGATATTGAAGAGCTCATGGACAAAGTGGCAATAAAAAATGAACATGCAGAGGATTAAGTACAAGATAAAGAACGCGAGATACCACCAACTAATTAAGATGAAGGTTTCTTTACCCAAGATAATGAGGATGGAATTAATTTCGAGCATAATGATAATGATGTTGAGTCCATTGCTAGTGGGATAGGTCTTTTGGTTGATCTTGCAATGGGACATATGGATCTTGAGATAGACCAGTTAGCATGTATGGATTTGATAGAAGATGTAAGAGATATTGGGCCAAGCTCACCCTAATTCATTAAACAATTTCTCAATTTGCCAATCTTGATTCAGTCCATATTTAATTATATTATTACAATGCATTTATGCTTCTTCTTCTTCTATAATATTGGAATATTTTTAGCTCTCGGAATGCTCTCTAGATTTCTTTCCCAATACGCGACTCTACTCACGGCTATACATGTGGCTATAGCCGCATATTAGCAGCGCACGACTATAGTCGCATGCATAGTCGTGTACTATAATTGTGTACACCCTACGCACTTGTGTGAGTCCTCTCTCTCTACTCTCTCTCCTCTTCACGTGGCTATGATGTGCGCCTATGCTCCCTATCTCTTGTATTTCATGTGTCCACTGCCAGCATGCACAGAGAGAGAGAGAGAGAGAGAGAGAGAGGCATGAAGATTGAACTACCCATTAGTAGCTAAGTACTCTAAGGTTGGATTCATAAACATCTAGTCGAACCCTCTAGACTCTCTCCCTTTTTGAGATGGCAAAATTGTATTAGCTAACCTTTCCTTTCTACCTTCGCGCGCTTTGCGAACGGGCAGAGGGTAGACTCACCACCCTAGTCTAATCACAACCATCTTTTTTCTAGCATGGATACTCTTGACACCCCCAAGTCCATCAAGGTTTGAGCTCAAGGCCTTTTCCACATAAAGCAAACCACCTAGCCACTTGGCCCACCACCACTTGGTGTCAATGGTTGAGTCTATGGAGTGTTTGTGAAGATTGCTTGGTAGATTTTCCTCCGTACCAGTAGGCCCTTGCTTTCTTTTGCCTCTGAATGCTTGTGAATCGGGCCTTAAATCCAGTTTTGAAAATGCTTGAAGGAAAAATAGGTTGCTTCAACTTGCAATTGACGTTTCGCTTACTGGTGTGTAGCAAGCAACCTTCCAATTGCCTTTTATTGAGATTCTATCCATGCAACAAAAGTGGATTCTTTCATGCTTAGAAAACAGTAGCATAACAAGACATATGTAGCCTCATATGTAGCATATGCGTGGAAATTGTGTCCTGCCTAACAAGACAGGACACAGTAGCATAACAAGACATATGTAGCCTATACTAACCTCATGAGCTGCATTAGATTCATCGAGCATGGGGTGCAAGAAGCCATCAGGTGGGCGGAACAGATCCCTCCGTAGTTGTTTGTGATTGTGGATCTTCGAAATGATCAAAGGTGGAAGAAGACCTCGATACTGTTAATTTGAGCCGTTCGTAGGCCTCCAAAAAGGACGACTGGTCGTCGGATGAAGGGCTCTGAAGAGGCGGCGGAGGGATATCCGCCACGCCCTCCAGCATTTTGACGACGAAAGACATGGGCGGCCGGGCGGTGGGGTGTGGCTGAACACACCAGAGCCCGATCAAAACCATGCGCTCCAGGCTGGCGGCTGGCACGGCTGAGAGGAGGCGGTGGTCCAGCAGGGCAGCCATGCTGGAATTATGCTCGTACAGAAGGGTGCCGCTGCCACCCTGGACTGAAGCAGCAGGGGTCGGATTGGCTGCATCCAATGATATAGCGGGGATGGAGTTTGCTGCATTCGATGACGTGGTTACTATTCGGAAGGCTATCGTGGGCAGGTAGCCGTAGTCGGCATCGAGGCAGCGCCTGCCGCTGATGAGCTCCAGCAAGACGACACCGTAGCTGTAGACGTCCGACTTGGCTGTGATGGTGGCGTCCTGCAGCCACTCCGGCGCCAGGTAGCCTCTCGTTCCTTTGAGGGTGGTCATGGCGAAGCTCTGGTGGTCCCGCCCGACCAGCTTAGCAAGGCCAAAGTCCGCAAGTTTGGCGTTGAACTCCTCATCCAGCAGGATGTTCTCTGGCTTCACATCGCAATGCACGATGCGCTCTGCGCACTCGTGATGCAAGTAGGCAAGCCCCTTTGCCGTATCCAGAGCTATCCTGCACCTCTGCTCCCAATCCAGCTGCGCCTGGTCTCTCCCCGGATTAACGCCGAACAGCCACCTATCCAAGGACCCATTTGCCATATGCTCATACACGAGCATCCTGGACTCACCCTCGATGCAGAAGCCCTTGAGAGTCACCAGATTCATGTGTGACACGCTGCCTATGGTGGCCACCTCCGCCCTGAATTGAGCCGAGCTTTGGCCATGGCCCTCTTCTAGCTTCTTCACAGCTAGCTGCACACCAGACGGCATCACACCTTCATATACCGCCCCAAACCCTCCAGAGCCGAGCTTTGTGGAGAATTCCTTGGTGGCCATCTCCAGCTCCTTGTAAGTGAACCTAGGAGGAAGCCTTGGAAGCGCCTGCAGAAAAATCTCTTCACTTGCAGCTTCTGATCTTCTTCTACCCCTTCTTAATTTGCACCAACAATAACACAACACCATGATTAAGCACAAGCTGGCACCAATGACTGCACAGACAACTCCTATCACCTCGTGCGTTCTGGAAGAATGCCTCTCTCTCAGAACCTTGAGCAGCATCAACTGGCTGCTGTTCGCCCTTGTAGGCACAGTTTGCAGAACTGAGAAAAGAGAACAGGAACCGGTGGCCGGGTCATACAGCGCCGCCTTGCAAGTGCAATTCTCCACGCACAAGGAACCGCAAACCTCAGATGAGTGAGCTGGAAGAGCAGAGAGCTGAGGTTGAAAGGAGACATTTACAGGAACAAAGGTGTAAAGGCTGGAATCGACCATGGTTTGTGTGCAATTTGATGCATAAGAGGGCAAAGCTTTGAGAGGCTGGCAATCAGGGCCACTTTGTTGGAAACCTTGTGGGCAGCTGCACGCTCCCGTGGCCATGTCGCAAACACTAAAATCCCCACAATGTTCGGGATACTCGCAAGCACTTATGGAAGAGTTGTAAAAAAGTGTCCAATTATGTTCAGTCCGGTAATATGCTAGCAAGTTTGCTGAGGGAGGATCTATCAAAGCATCTCTCAAAGTGCGATTAGATGGTGGGACAAGAGTAGGAGTAATAGACCCAAGAACTGTTGCATGCTTATCATAGAACGTTAACCCATCCTCAACAGTCACATAGGCAACGGCCTCTGTATTAGCCGCTAGGCTGTAGCTCCAGTACACAAACCTTGAAGTGGAATCATTACGGTTAGTGAAAAGAATCAGAGTGCCCTTGTTGTTGAGCTCCATACCATAGCTGCCTGGGACACTGAAGTAGGCGTTGCCGCCCGGGACAGAGGACTCACTGTAGAGAGTGGTGTTAACTGTAAAATTCATTCTTGAGTAGAATTGAAACACTGGGCTCTGGTCGAAGCTTTGCCATACAGTGGCGCCTTGCTTGTTTTGCAAAACAAGGTTCCCAGAGTCTTGGAGGGTAAGGTTGTGGACACCCATTCGTGCTGTGTGGGTTTGCCAGGCCGTGTTGTTGCCATCGTATTGGAACAGTAAATCTCCGTCTGCAGACAAGTAGAGCCGACAAGTGGTTGCCGCAAGAGGCTGGGCGTTATTGGCGGCCCATAGCATGGAACCAGTGTTAATCTTACCGTTTCTTACACCAGCCATACAGTAAGAGCCGGGGGAACCCCGCCAGGGTTCAACATTGAGATTAAACATGCGATTGGGAGAGACAAGAACTACGTGGTTGGAGTCCTCCACAGGAGGGAGATAAGTGCCCAGAGGGATACTAGAGGGTACTGAGGACTCGGAATCATCACTAATAACAGCAGGCAGCATCGAGGAAAGGAGTAAATCTAACAGAAGCCAGTGCCAGAATGGCGAAGCCATGTTGGCGAAGCAAGCAGAGATTAATCAAACTACAGACACACAGACATATATATATATATCTGACTGTAGACCTACCCTAACGTAAGGCCATAGACCAGCTTGACTTTGAGAAAAGTAATCTAAATAAATATATCAAAACTAGCTTGACCTTCGAGAATCAGCTAACACATACT
This sequence comes from Cibotium barometz, assembly GCF_041138505.1. Taxonomy (NCBI): domain Eukaryota; kingdom Viridiplantae; phylum Streptophyta; class Polypodiopsida; order Cyatheales; family Cibotiaceae; genus Cibotium; species Cibotium barometz. The sequence goes on along the minus strand of NC_141094.1, from coordinate 11,251,771 downwards.
CTCTCTAAGATGTTGACTAGTTCCAACGTCCGGCTTTGAAATACATTATTGTGCCTAAAGGTCCAGGAGACAACAATCAGCCGAACGGTCCAGGAGTCAGCAATCAAGTCTTTTCAAGAGACAGACTGAAATTGACGCACCACCTAGACTTTTGCAAGTGGCAACAATGCTTAAGAAAATAGACTCTATTTTGCACTAGTGGGTAGACCCGCGCTTTGCACGTCTTTTGAGACCTTCAAACTCAAATTTTACCCAAACCTCCTCCTCCCTTTCCGGGAACCTCCAAATTCTTGCTACGTGGTAACTCTGTGAAACTCTTCTTTTTTTGACGGGTCGGTTATTGCGACCGATGTAAAGCACTCTACACGTGTTTGCATCTATGACACATGCATATGCACATAGAACACACACACACGCATATAAAACATGCACACATACATAGAACACACACATATACATAGAATACACATCCACATAGCATATCATGCACACACATGTGCGTACACATACATAGAATACACATCCACATAGCATATGCATGCACACACATGTAATGAACACACATGACTCGTACACATGCCTCCCTTAATGCAAATATATATATGCTTTTTTAAAGGTTTAAGAGAGACCAACATCTCATCAACTACAGCTTTTGGACCACGGTTAGTTTAGAAGAAATGGTGTGTATAGTACGTGTGTGCTAGCCTTTGGTAGGGTTGCTTCTCAAAAATACACTCAAATCCCATCATCTTATCCTATCACCTCTATACCCCATGAAGTATCACAACAGCTCACCCATGACATCCTTTATTTTGAAATTCCTCGTGAGGAGCATCTTCACCTCATGAATCCCACCATCATTGTCCCCTGTGAATCAAGTCATTATTATTGATGGCAACTACAATAATGCCCATGACGTATCGTAGCTCACGCAAATCCTTTTTTCAAACTTTCTCTTCGGAACCATCTTCACCTCATGAATGCCACTATCATTTGTTGAGATGTCAAGCTCATGAATATCCTTTTTTCAAACTTTCTCTTCGGGACCATCTTCACCTCATGAATGCCACTATCATTTGTTGAGATGTCAAGCTCAACATTAGCTGACACTCACAAAGCACCTAGGTGACCATTCGACATTCACATCTGGTGGGTTTGGTAGCTGGCATCGACATATCTATGCCAGAGATTCTACAACTGGACTACACCCACTAGTCCACATCTACCCACTCCACTTTAGCGTGTTCACATTATGGACCGCTTGTATATAGTCTAGTATGTGTATTAGTCACTTTATCTCCTTTGTAGACCTCTTTTGTTGAAGAAGAAGAATAACAATTTTCATCCTCTCATCTTGTGTGTTCTCTTCTAGAGTTTGTGTGAGTGTGTGTGCTTGTAAGCGATCAAGCTCTCTTCCTCCCTACATCTTTTCATGGTATTAGATCTTTGTTCATGCTAAGACGCTGAGTGTGATAAGTAAGAGAAGCATAGGAGGCGATACGAGGGTAAGAGCTTCATCTAAAAAAGACTTAAAATTTTTCCCATTACAAAAAAAATACAAACCTTTTTTAACTAATTCTACGCTCTCTCTCTCTCTCCCCTCTCTCCCCTCTTCCCTCTCTCTCTCTCTCTCTCTCTCTATTTTATACACACACACAACATCAGCAACAACCATCGTATTAGGTTCTTTATCTCTCTCTCTCTCTCTCTCTCTCTCTCTCCCCCCTCTCTTTCCCCTTAAAAAAAGGGGAAAGAGAGGGGGGGAGAGAACCATCGTATTAGGTTCTCTCTCTCTCTCTCTCTCTCTCTTTCTCTCTCTCTCTTTAAGGGAAAAGAGAGGGAGAGAGAGAGAACCATTGTATTAGGTTCTCTCTCTCTCTCTCTCTCTCTCTCTCTCTCTCTCTCTCTCTCTCTCCCCTTAAAAAAGGCTCTTTTTTTATTTTCCCCATTTTAAAGATAACAAAATACCTTTAAAAAAACTAATTCTACTATTTTTGTCTTCTCTATGTTTCTCTCTCTCTCTCTCTCTCTCTCTCTCTCTCTCTCTCTCTCTCTCTCTCTCATTTAAATTATGCGAAAAATTTCTCTTTTTCCATTTAATTTCTTGGATCTCAAATATCATGGGAATTCCTCTTTTTGCATTTAAATGATTGAATTCCAAATGTCATGGGAATTCTTTTTTTATCATAAAATAAATTTATCTAAAATTTCTCTTTTTTTTAATAAAAATATCCATTATTTCAAATATGCCAAGAATTCCACTTTTACCATTTAAATGATTGAATTCCAAATGTCATGGAAATTCCTCTTTTATCATTTAAATTTTCTCATACATAAAATAAATTTATCTAAAATTTCTCTTAAAATAAAAATATTTATTATTTTAATATACCAAATTTCTCTTTTTTCATTTAATTACATGCAAGATCTCCATTATCATGGGAATTTCTCTTTTTGCATAAAATTAAAATTACCAAAAATTTCTCTTTTCTTTAATTAATTATTTATACATAAACACTAAAAATTAGTTTTCCATTAATGTGATGAAAATCATTCTTTTAGCATAGGATGACCAATGCTAGAATATGGTAGGAAGTCCTCTTTTCACATTATGCAAAAAAATGAGCTATGTATTAATTTCTAAAAATTTTGCCATAGCTTTGTTGGTATTACTGCTAATTTTTAATATTTCTAAAAAGAATAAGACTTTGTAATACAATTATGATAGAATACTATCCTTAGACTTAAATCCAATTTATGGAAATAAATCATAAGTTTACCATAATTTTATTAGCATAAAAGCATAAAAAGCCATTTTCTTAACCTCTAGCTTAACAAGCTTAGAGATTGATTTTGAATTAAGAATTTATGAGAAGCATTCATTTGCTAAAGAATTAGTCATAGGAATGACTATTCTTTTGGGGAGAGAGAGATATACATAAAAAGCATCCTAATTAAGCATAAAAACTAACTTTTTTGTGATTAACATTAGAATTCTTATAGAAAGCTTGATTTGCATTGAAAAAAATTAATTTGAAACTTCTCAAGCTTGAGAGGGGTTGAGAAGTGAAATCTTTTGAGAATATTAAACCATAAAATTACCTCTTACCTCTTGATTTGGCTTGCTTCTTTATCTTAGAAGAAAGCCCCCAACCACCAATCAATTGGTTTAGTATATTGAGAAGAAAGCTCTAAGGATTGTTGAAGAGAGAGAGAAGCTCGAATCTCTCCAAAATACTGGCATAGTATAGCTCATAGATTTTTTTCAAAAGACTAAGAATCTATTTATAGATGAGGGAGGCAACTAACCAAGTCCAACTGGGTTCTAGAATTTATCAGGTTCAGTTTGACTCAGTTTGGACAAGAGTGTTGGATAAATGTAATCCCAACTCCTTAGTCCAATTTAATATGTGGTTGATAGGCTAGTGGTCTCAGTGTGGTTGGTGTGTAAAGCCTACAAATGGTTGGTGCATGTTGTTCATGCAACTCATACAACTAAAAATAGGGTAGAGGAGTCTCTAAATAAGGTACAAGTCATGATCAAGTGGTTATGTAAGTTTGGTTCATGTCTAATCACAGTTAGTGTCTTCTTGTGTTAATCTCATATCAATTTTCTGCATATACCAATTTTTGTCCCTCATATTCATGATGTTTTGTACAATCTTTGATCCACCTTGAGTATGTTTTGATCAATCTTCATAGCTTAGTTATCATATCCAACATTTGGTATCAGAGCTTGACTCAATCAGGTTTAGTTTATTAGCAAAAACCCTAATCAATTTCTTAATCACCATAGCCAGTTTTTCTCTGTTTGAACCACATGCTGTAGATTGCTTTCGTGCTTACACCTGAGGGGATGAGACCATGATATTTTGACATAGCTTTGTTTCTTTGCTCCCACGCATGCTACAATTCGAAGCTTACTCGCCAATTTCAGCTCAACCTCGCGAATTCGTTATCGCTAGCCAAATCGCCCGTTTTCTGCTCAGCGCAACAATTCGCCTTCGTCGCTTCGAATTGGGTCAATTCCTTTGAGGTGATCCAAGTCCATCAAGTGAAGATTGAGCACACAAAATTCCAACTACATGGTGATACCTATTTTGATTTATATTGATGATATTTTTACTATTTGGGCTTAAGTCATCTATGTGAGCAAGTTTTCAACATCAATCATCATATTTTATCATCATGAGTTCCAAATTCCCCGACAAATTCAACGAAATTGGGTTCCATACCTGGCAAATCAAGGTGAAGGACTACCTCATGAAGAAAAATCTGTGGAGTATGGTCAAGCCACTTTCTGATGATGAAGCAGGTATTTCTGCTGCAATTACAAGAGCTACAATGGCTCCACTTCAAGAAAAAGATGAACAAGCACTTGGTATTATCATTACGACTTTAGAAGATGATTTTATTCATTATATTGATAATGTTGAGTCAGCTATGGAAGCTTGGGAATTATTAGAACGTACTTTTGGTGCAAAGGCAAAGCATTCCAAGATCAGTTTGAAGATGAAACTCTTTGATCTAACCATGGAGAGTAATGAAAATTTAGCAGCTTTGATTAACAGGTTGAAGAGATTAATGACATAGTTGGTTTATGTTAAATCTCCTATTCCTGAAGAAGATGTTATTGCTATCCTGCTTAAAAGCTTACCTTCAAGCTTTAGACAAATTGTGATGGTACTTAAAGAGAAGGAGCCAGTCCCTTCTTTGGAAAGTATCATAAATTCTTTGCAGGAAGAAGACAAGAAGATTACAAAGGATGTGATAGATCCTTATGCATATATTGTTACTATGACATCGGCAAAGAAGAAGTGTACTATTTGTGGTCGTACAAATCATCTTACTAAGGATTGTTTCTCCAAACATCCTTGTGAGTATTGTGGAAAGATGAGTCATCCATCCTCAAAGTGCTACCAAAAAGAACAAAAACAAGCAAAGGCACATGTGGTTGAAGAAGTCAACCAACAAGAAGAAACAAATCTTTGTTCTAGTCTTAGTATAAAAGATGTAGATGAGGAGTATGCTTTTTAGATTATGTCATGTATGTGGTTGAGTCAAGACTTATGTTGTTCCAACTTGACGAGTTGTAGAGGAGAGTACACTACCCTATGTTAGTGTTAAAGGGGAGACTCTTACTCATTGTGTCAAGGAGGTTTGTTAGACTTGATTCATGTTTTGTAAGAAGTTGGTCTTAAGGGGGGATTATTGGATAAATGTAATCCCAACTCCTTAGTCCAATTTAATATGTGGTTGATAGGCTAGTGGTCAGTGGTGGTTGGTGTGTAAAGCCTACAAATGGTTGGTGCATGTTGTTCATGCAACTCATGCAACTAAAAATAGGGTAGAGGAGTCTCTAAATAAGGTACAAGTCGTGATCAAGTGGTTATGTAAGTTTGGCTCATGTCTAATCACAGTTAGTGTCTTCTTGTGTTAATCTCATATCAATTTTCTGCATATACCAATTTTTGTTCCTCATATACATGATGTTTTGTAAAATCTTTGATTCACCTTGACTATGTTTTGATCAATCTTCATATCTTAGTTATCATATCCGACAAAGAGTTGGACCAACTTGGCTCCCTTTTTGATTTGGTTTGATCCAGGAGAGAGGAGAGATAAAAATATCATAATTTTTTTGAATTAAAAACTCATCCACATGTGTGAATTAGGCACCTACCTCAAGAGTCCCCCTCTCCTTACCAAGGTGTCAAAAATGCATCATTATTCAAAAATATCTCATTATTTTAGTAATATCTCATAATTTTTAACTTATAAACCTTGTACTCAGTTAACTCTTCATCTTATGTGAGCATTTACTCATGTTTGGGTATTTTCTTTTATTCTTTAGATTTATCTCATCCCAACACTTGGATTAATCCAATCGGCCCATTGGAACCTTAATTGGACCATAATCTAATTTTTTTTGAAAATGTAGACCCTTAGGCTAAGGTCCTTTATACACATTTTCAATTAATTCCAAATGCACATTAGAAAGTTCTTTTTGAATTTTTGTTTTAGGGGAATCCATTTTAGATAGTAGGAGGATTTTTATATCCAAAGATATCTTAATTTAGGATTCTCTCTCTAGGCCAAAACAGGGTAAAACAAAATCTTTCTTCTATTTCAGAGACGGGAATAATTACAAGAACAGAAGTGGAGGTTTTTACACCTGTACACCTCAAAAGCTGGAGGGTGGAATCTTACATCCTATCTCACTTAAAAAACACGAGATGTCCTCATCTCGCAGTTGTAGTATAATCTCTTTCATCTTCTTCTTCTTCAATCACTTCTAGCATTACTGCCTTGGAAGTGGACGACCGATTTGGGAATGTTTATCCCTCTTTGACTTCTCCTATTTTGAGGCGAAGGTCTGGCATTACTTTGGATTGAAACTGAGGGTTGGTTAGAGAGTCTACCTTTAGGATTTTCCTGATTTTGATGGAAAGGAACCTGATTACTCTAGAAGGAAGGAGCTAGAGTCTAGAATCTTGGTCCCCGATTTCCCCGCCCCGAAAACCTTGATCCAAAAGGAGTTGGGCAATCCATACTGTGATGTCCAAAGCCTTGACAGTTATACCATTTCACTTCTTTGTTCAAGGGTGAAACTTCTGAAGTTGAATTCTAGGGGATTGAGTTCCAGGAAAAGGACCTTTCTTCCATTCTGGAACTTTCCATATTATGAGCTTCACCTTGTTGTCTCTTAGGCGGTGGAAGGTTGAAATCACCTTCTAGAGCTAGAAATGTTTTGAAAGATGATGGTGCTGGCTTCGGCGACATCAAAGGCCTTGGCTAAATGACAACCGCACTGCTTGAGCCATGGAAACTGGCTTGGCATTCTTCACTAGGATATTCAGAGGTTCGTTCAGTCTTTGAATGAACCTGGCCATCAGTTGTTCTTCATTCCCAGCAGTGGAATTTATTTGAGGAGGAGAGTGAACGCTTGGTGATACACTTCAATAGTTTTGCTCCCCTGGGTTAACTCTAAGAATTCGTTCATCTTGGTTTCCAAAAAGCTGGGAGGCTGAATCTCTTCCTTAGGTAAATTTTGAGATCATTCCATGTCTGGGTGTTTCGATCCAGACGGTTTGTCTCGCAGTGGTTTCTCCATGACACTCTAGCTGTTTCTACTATCTTCAGTCTTGCAAGAGCCATTTTACTCTTCTCATTGTACCCGGTGACATCGAAGTATTCTTCCATTGCTTCGATCCACTTCTCCACAACCTCACCCAAGTTTTCCCCTTCACCCTTGAAAGGTACAACTACAATCTATGAAGAGCTTCAAACATCCAAGTTGAGTTCTTCCTCATCGAGTTGGGGGTTAACATTCCTACCACCATGATGACCTCGATCCATGATCATATCAATACGAAAATTCTTGTTAAGTCCCTTTATTTATAATTCAAATCTGACTTTAGATCCAACTGATTATGGGATTCTTTAGATTGGTCATCCCCCCACATAATCATGGGATAAAGATCCCTTCTAATAGAAGAACATAAAGAACTCGTTTATCAAAGAATTATTCATTCATATTCTTATAATAACACAGTAATGGTCCATCAAACCAAAAATTCCATCTGGTCATTCCTCCACGGTAATTTCAGTAATGCAGGTTTTCAATTTGTCATCCCTTAATTAGATCCACTCAGTCAAGGGTTAACAGCAGCAATTTGTCATCCCTTAATTAGATCCACTGGGTCAAGGGTTAACAGCAACAATTTGTCAGCACAATCCACTAATCTCATAGTGATTTGTTGAAGTCATAATCGTCATTCTAGTTACCAATATCATCACTGGGATTTGTCCCATTCATCCTCATTATGGCTTTGTTCAACTTATCTTCTTTCAACCAAAATTCAGGAATCATTATCTTTCAATTAGAATCCAAATCAACTCATCAATTTCTCAACCATAATTCTAAAATCATATCAACCAGCATTTGAATTCATCATTTGGATAGCATTTTTGCTTATAATTTCAAGGTCTTAGATTTACTCATATATATTGTCAGTAAAAAGCTGTAGTTATACCCATGGTATATATTGTCAGTAAAGAGCTGCAATTATACCCACGGTATATACGAGTAGTCACGGTCCTTGGAGTTATAAGGTAAATACCATCATATCTAGCCCTCAAGCAAGTTAGGGATTCCATAAAATTGCGGTACTTCCATCTGAAGACCCAATTACCAATTTATGAATTATTATTTTGAATATCAATTTGTATGAATTTCATCACACAATTACAATCTTTTACTGGTACTTCATAAATTTTTAACATTTCTTGCTTCTCGGTTGATCCACTTTAGCCAATTTGCTCTGATACCAGCTAAAAGACCCTGCCCACTCTGCGCAACAAAATCGAGGGTGCTAGCAGCAACAGAAGTAGCACTTCTTGCACAAGGCAGAGCCTCTCACACTCGGGGCCTCACCCATGGATATCTGGATAAGAGACTAATCCCTTGGTTCTTCCAAAACCGAACCCGAAAAAACTCTCCTCACCTAGAAAGCACAGGCGATTCCTCCAGGATATTTTTATTCTAACATAGTTAAGAACCTTAACTAACTAAACTGATCCGACCGAAACCGTAAGTCACATAACCAGATCAAGGAAAAGACTTGCACTTGGATTATAGAGACCAACGCTTTTTTCCTCATCTCGAGAGACACAACTGTTGATTTTTTTCCATAGAACAAAGACTATCTGGGATTTACTTCATCTATCGTACCATAACAGAGTTGAGTCTCATTTTAGGGATCCATCAGTCCAGCCTAACCCCATCCACCAGTCCCATGGGTTAGCCAACCGCCCAACCACTGTAGTGATAGGATCTATTTAGGAATTTGGTTATGTTTTATCTCGAGTACCAGGGAAAAGAGTTCCCAGGTCCCCTAGCCGGTGCTTCAAGCAAACTTCAAGATAGTCACACCACTTACACACCCAATATGAAATTGCATGTTTCACAGATTCAGCCGTCTTTAAAATAATATTTTAATGAAACCATAGTATCATTAATCATAATCCTCCAAAATATCCAGGTTGAATTCTAATTTCCAATCATTCTTTCATCGGTGTACCTATGGCATCATTGGCCCCAGAACGCTCCGCCTGTCTACTCAGGGGCCTTTTCAATAGTTCCTAGCTCATAGTACCCAAAAATATATTCACTTATAAAAATCCAGATGGACTCTCCGTTTGAAGATCAGCAAGATCAACCAATAGATCCATATAAAAGAGCCATGGACTCATCCGTTCAAGGGGACAATCAATTAGATCCATGCCCGAGTTAAAAAACCAACTTCAACTCCTTGCTCCATTTTCTTCCTCGACGCACATGTGGGTATCCTCGGTGACCCAGAGCCTGAGCACTGTATGGTCAGCACCCTCTAGGCTCCTTTGTAGGTCACCTAGCCCTTCACTCATAGGCCGCTTCCTTTGTCCCTCATCCACCGTACTGGAAGCTCACCATTTAAATCGAACCGAGGCTAGTCAAGACCTTGGTAGACCTTGCGTGAATGGATGAGATGTGATGTGAATGGATGTGATGTGAATCGGGATAGATGTGAATGGATGTGATGTGAATCGGGATAGAAGTGAATGGATGTGATGTGATGTGATATGGACATGGGTAGATATGAATGAATGAGATGTGATGAGGATAGATGTGATGAGATGTAATATGATGTGACTAGATGAGAATGGATGAAGGACGATGGGAATACATACGATTGGATGTGGATTAAGCAATGTGAATTGATGTAGAAGAATGTGGAATAACGAGAAATAATGTGGAATAATGTGGAAAGAATGTGGAATAATGTGGAAAGATGAGAGTTCAGTAGAAACTATATTTATGACCTGTTTTTAAATGGCTGTTTTATGTCAAGAATGCTGGGGAAGCATTCTTTCATCCGTTGACTCTCCGTCTCTCAGCTGTTGCAACTTTATCACTTAGGTCTCCATGACCTCATTCACAATATGGTCAAAATGCTTCCCCAGCATTCTTGACATAAAACAGCCATTTAAAAATAGGTCATAAATATAGTTTCTAACGAACTCTCATCTTTCCACATTGTTTCACATTATTTCTCGTTATTCCACATTCTTCTACATCAATTCACATTGCTTAATCCACATCCAATCATATGTATTCCCATCGTCCTTCATCCACTCTCATCTAGTCACATCATATTACATCTCATCACATCTATCCTCATCACATCTCATTCATTCATATCTACCCATATCCATATCACATCACATCACATCCATTCACTTCTATCCCAATTCACATCACATCCATTCACATCTATCTCGATTCACATCACATCCATTCACATCACATCTCATCCATTCACATCTATCCTGATTCACATCACATCTCATCTATTCACATCTATCCCGATTCACATCACATCTCATCCATTCACATCTATCCCGATTCACATCACATCTCATTCATTCACATCTATCCCTATTCACATCGCATCCATTTCACATCCATTCACATCACATCTCATCCATTCACATCTATTTACATCACATCACATCCATTCACATCACATCTCATCCATTCACATCTATTTACATCACATCACATGTCATCCATTCACATTTCATCGCATCCATTCACATCCATCTCATTCATTACATCCACATCACATCACATACATCCCATCCACATTACATCACGTCCACATCTCATTCTCATCCATTTACATCACATCACATCCTTTCACATATCATCACATCTCAATCTCATGTCATCACATTCACATCCACATCCATTTACATCCCATCCACATCTCTTCACATCCACATCCATTTACATCACATCCCATCCCATCCACATCTCATCACATCCACATCCATTTACATCACATCATATCACATCCCATCCACATCTCTTCACATCCACATCCATTTACATCACATCACATCCCATCCACATCTCTTCACATCACATCCATTTACATCACATTCACATCTTATCACATCCACTCACATCTTATCACATTGCATTCACATCTTATCACATCCACTCACATCCTATCACATCCCATCCACATCTCTTCACATCCACATCCATTTACATCACATCACATTCCATTTACATCTTTTCACATCCACATCCATTTACATCACATTCACATCTTATCACATCCACTCACATCTTACATTAGGGGAAGGTTGAGGTCTATGGGGCCCCTTTAAGCTGCCATGAGATTAAGGAGATGATTAGTGTGAAGGCCAATAGGAAAAATAAATGTGTACAAAAATGTTGGGTTGATTAAGAACCTAAATCTTGTGGTCAAAGGTAGAATCTTACCTTTTTCAGATCTGCCAGCAAAGAAAATCTTCAATATCTTTTCTTTTTATATTTTTATAAAGGAAAAGTTTCAAAAAGTTACCCGCCCTCACTTCCCTCTTCCCTCCAAAAGTAGGGGCATGTTTCTCTCTCCTCCCTTTTAGACTAACCCACTTTCCCCATCTACCACTCTCTACACCCTCACTTGCAGCCCTATCTTCATCTCCAACTTGAGGAAAGCTCTTTGCTACCACCTACTCAGAGAAAGCTCTGTTATCAGCCTCTCTCTCTCTCTCTTGAGGAAGCTTTGTTTATCAGACTCTCTCTCTCTCTCTCTCTCTCTCTCTCTGTGCAAGCAGGCACCTAATGCAATCTCTCATTAGCTTTCTTTTGAGGAAAGCTCTTTGCTACTAGCTACTGAGAGGAAGCTCTGTTATCAGCCCTTCTCTCTCTCTCTCTAGAGGAAGCTCTGTTTATCAGACTCTCTCTCTCTCTCTCTCTCTCTCTCTCTCTCTCTCTCTTTGCAAGCAGGCACCTAATGCAATCTCTCATTTGCTTTCTTTTGAAGGTTAAGCTTTTTGTGTGTGTGTGCATGTGTGTGTGTGTGTGTATTGTGTGTGTGTGTATGGATTTGCAGCGATTTTCTTTGAAGCTTTAGCTAGCTCTCTCTCTCTCTCTCTTTCTCTCTCTCTCTCTCTCTCTCTCTCTCTCTCTCTCTCTCTCTCTCTCTCTCTCTCTCTCTCTCTCTCTCTCTGAGCAGGGATTTGTTTTTTTGCCATATTCTTAACATTCAATTTCTTTTTGGGCAATCTATGGCTCTTCAGTGTGTACGCAGGCCATCATCCACTATCGAGTCCATGGCTATTTCCAAAGTACAGGATGATGAAGGTTATTGAATTCCTACCATTTTTAAGTGGTTCATGTGGATAACAATGCAGCCCAGTTTGAGGGGTGCACACAAGGTTCCTCAAAGGCATATGGCTTCCACAAGGAAGGATCTTAGAATTCAAAGTTTGCAACAAGGATGGAAAGCGGCTTGCAAAGGTGCAACATGTTTACACCTCAAGCCAAATATATCTTGAAGATGAGAACTCACCACGGTTCTCAACTAACTGTAAGTTTCAGAACTTGTTTATAGTTTCTTTGCTTTAGAGAAATGCTTGCATGAAGACTATGTGAATATCAAGAACTCCAATGTATTCTATTGTATGCAGATGTTTTCCCTTCAACATGTGTGGAATGGCAGCCTCTAGAATGTTTTATAAGGACCTTCGAAGCATGTCATGTTGATCTAGGTAGGCTTATGTATGCTGGGGAAACAAGTTCCGAACTTGCAAATAGAGGAGTATTTTTCATTGCTGCAACATATGTTGTGCCACAGAGGGAAGGTTTGGAGCACTTGAGCCAATTTCTCCTCCTGCACTAAATAGCCCGGAATGGCCCATTCCAGACCCCACCACAATGGAGAGCTTTCAACGCAGGATTTTCCATGACATTCAGTCAAGCCTAAAGGCTGCATATGGATCCCACAAGATAAGTGTATCTCTTTTCATGCCTTTACTTGAATGCGATTCTTAAGAGCTGCAACAAAAGAAAGCCTCCTACAATAGCCAAATAGACCATTAGCTCCATCACCTACATACGTAAGAAATGTAGTAATATTAACAAAATGAGGTGGAGCATTGGTGAGCGGGTCAATAGGGTATATGAATCCATTCGTCCAGAGGTCAATACATTTTCGCCCTTGTGATCGAAGAGTACCCAATGGCACATTGGTCACACCACTTGTTTTTGAGCTGCGGAGGGTAGCATACTCAGTAGCCAAATCTGCATGTAACCTGAACTTTGGTGCTCTGTTAGATATATCTTCAAGTGGCATTTTCTTTAGGGTTAGGCAATGCTGAAAAGAGCTTCTTGTAGAACACAATGCAAGAGTGAGGATAGGGTATTCTAAGGAGAGTGCAATGAAGTTTTGCTGTAAAAAATATTAGAAGATCATAGATGGAGTGATTAGGTAATAGGAGAAAGGACAAGGAAGATGGCAAGAGGCATAGAAGATGGTAGATTGAGGTTTTGCAGCATAATACAATAGAGAGAGAGAGAGAGAGAGAGAGAGAGAGAGAGAGAGAGAGAGAGAGAGAGAGAGAGATGTAGATTGTAGACGGAAGTAGGGGATATGTATGGTAAACAATGCAAGAATGGAAAGTGGTAAGCTCTGAAGCTATGGAGGTTGACAGAGGGATTTTCTGCACTTCAATATGGGAAAGACATCAGAGAGAGAGAGAGAGAGAGAGAGAGAGAGAGAGAGAGAACAGAAAATGATAAAAAGATGAGGCATGGAGCATGAGAGAGTGTGAGATATCTGTAGCATTTGGAAGTGCAGAGGTTATGAAAGCTTACTAATCAGAGATGCAGTGCCATGGCACACCCAAATGTGAGAAAGGGGAAGAGATAGAGAGTGGTAGTGAAACGAGGGCGTCTTAGAGAGAGAATGTAGAGAGAGAAAGTGGGGGGTCCTAAAAGTGGAGGGAAGAGAGGAGGGAAGGCTTTTCAGCCATTTTGAATTTGGTGAAACCAAAAAGTTACCCCCAATTTAGCTCAAGCAAATATATATTTGAAAAAATAGAAATTCAAATAATGATTGCATAAAGATCCCCTTGTCAGACCTAGTCAAAGTTTGCTTAGAGTCCTTAAGCAAAAGTACTTAAAAACATAATATGGCAGCTTAAAGGGCCCCCATAGACCTCAACCTTCCCCTAATGTCACATTGCATTCACATCTTATCACGTCCACTCACATCCTATCACATTGCATTCACATCTTATCACATCGTATTCTCATCTTATTCACATCCATTCACATTTAGTAACATTTTTCTACTTTCGATACCGATGGGACTTTTTCTAAATTTCTGCCACTTGCTTGGCCTAGTTAAAGGTACTTTTTCTCGATGGATATTTTCATATTCTTTCTCAAATTTCTCAAATGAATTATATTCAATATTCTTCTTTTGAGTAAAAGATTCATGGGATTTACAAAAATCAATTCTACCCATATTTCCCAATAATGCTCAAAATTTCACTATTGATAAATACTCATAATTTGAATTATGCTAAAAATTCCTCTTTTTTCATTTAATTTCTTGGATCTCAAATATCATGGGAATTTATCAAAAATTTCTCTTTTCTTTAATAAAAATATCCATTATTTCAAATATGCCAAGAATTCCACTTTTACCATTTAAATGATTGAATTCCAAATGTCATGGGAATTCCTCTTTTATCATTTAAATTTTCTCATACATAAAATAAATTTATCTAAAATTTCTCTTTAAATAAAAATATTCATTATTTTAATATACCAAAATTTCTCTTTTTCCATTTAATTACATGGATCTCCATTATCATGGGAATTCCTCTTTTTGCATAAAAATAAAATTGCCAAAATTTTCTCTTTTCTTTAATTAATTATTTATGCCTACACACTAAAAATTAGTTTTCCATGAATGTGATGAAAATCATTCTTTTAACATAGGATGACCAATCTTAGAATATGGTAGGAAGTCCTCTTTTCACATTATACATAAAAATGAGCTATGTATTAATTTATAAAATTTTTACCAAAGCTTCGCTACTGCTATTACTGCTAATTTTTAATATTTCTAGAAAGAATAAGACTTTGTATTACAATTATGATAGAATACTATCCTTAGACTTAAATCCAATTTATGGAATTAAATCATAAGTTTACCATAATTTTTATAGCATAAAGGCATAAAAAGCCATTTTCTTACCCTCTAGCTTAACAAGCTTAGAGATTGATTTTGAATTAAGAATTTATGAGAAGCATTCATTTGCTAAAGAATGTCATAGGAATGACTATTCTTTTGAGGAGAGAGAGATATACATAAAAAGCATCCTAATTAAGCATAAAAACTAACTTTTTTGTGATTAACATTAGAATTCTTATAGAACGCTTGATTTGCATTGAAAACAACTAATTTGAAACTTCTCAAGCTTGAGAGGGGTTGAGAAGTGAAATCTTTTGAGAATATTAATGAAAACCATGAAATTACTTCTTACCTTTTGATTTAGCTTGCTTCTTTATTTTAGAAGAAAGCCCCCAACCAATCAATTGGTTTAGTATGTTGAGAAGAAAGCTCCAAGGATTGTTGAAGAGAGAGAGAAGCTCCAATCTCTCCAAAAGTAGAGGATTTTTAAGGGATAATAGAAAATATTACTATTTTAATGTAATACTGGCATGGTATAGTTCACAGATTTTTTTAAAAAAAGACTAAGGATCTATTTATAGGTGAGGGTGTTAGAATTAGGGTTGCAGAAAAGCACACAAAGCTTGGAGAAGAAGAAGCAAGAATGCACACAACACATAATGTATTAGAGTGTGTCAATGTACAAAAGATTAGTTAGCCCTAGAATGATGGGCGTATATACAAGCCGGGGGAAAAAACCTCCTAAAGAGGGAAAAAGTACCCCGGCGGTCCTAAGTGTGTTCACACACATCACTGCCTATATATATGGCAACAAATCCCCCTGGGAGTGATGGTGTGAACGAGAGCTAGCACTCATGTATAGGGAAGTGCCATGCCCGAAGTAGATTAGTCCACAAAGGGGACTAGGCCCAAAGCTTTGCGAAAAGCTTTGAACTTCTCACGAGGAAGCACCTTTGTGAAAAGATCGACGAGGTTGTCCTGTGTTGGCACATAGACCAAGCTGATCTCTCCTGCTGAGAGTCTCTCCCTGACATAGTGATAATGCACCTCAATGTGCTTTGTGCGAGCATGAAAAACTGGGTTCTCGCAAACTGCCAATGCTCTCTGACTGTCAGTGTAGATAGAGGTGGTAGTCTCCTGTCCAACACCCAAGTCAGCATAAGCCGTCTGAGCCACACACACTCAACCGTAGCTGTGAAAGCTGCCCTATACTCAGCTTCAAACACCATATTAGTGAATTTGGGAATTTCCCAATTTCCATTTTTGAATACTTAAAAAAGGGGACATGGATAACATGTTTGTAAGTTTCTCAAAACCCTATCATATGACCTATCGTTGGAAAGCGCTTGAAAAATGGAATCTAAAGAGCTATAAAGCGCTCATTTTGGATTAGTGGTGTTCAAGTTATGGTTAATCCAAACTTTTGACCACGTGTCCCAAACTTGTGGGAAATTTCCATATTCCCCAATATGGTGTTTTCACAACTAGAAGTGGCCACAGTAGGTTGCTTCTTGCTCAACCAAGATATGCATGAGCTACCGAGAAGCATGAAACAAAAACCACTTGTGGACACTCTTGTGTCATAGCAACTCTGAGTTCAAAAAAGCATGTAAATCTGGCAGCAACGATCCCCCCTTGGGATAAAACAACCCAAGATGTATGGTGCCACTCAAGTAGCGAAAGATGCGTTTAACTGCCTTCCAATGATGCTGAGACCCTGGGCTATGCATAAACCTGCTCACCTGTGAGACTGCAAACTGAATGTCCGGCCTCGTAATGCATACATAAATGAGGCAACCAGATAGAGTGTGATATCAAAGTGATCTCCAGCATCATGAAGACTTAACTTCAAACCTCCATTGGAGTAGCAATAGACTTGTAGTCTTCAAGGCCAAATCTATGCAACAATGTCTCAATATACTTTGTCTGACACAAAGCAATACCTCCATCACACTGCTTAAATTGTATCCCCAAATAATGCCCCAAATCTAACATCTCAAAAGAGGCATTCAAATCAGCCTTAAAATCAGCAATATGACTCTCATTTGGTCCTGTGAGCAGCATGTCATTGACATAGAGAGCAATGATTAGATGTACATCATCCACACGTTTAGCATACAAAGTGCTTTCTGTTGGACTATTCTGAAAAAACCATGTGCAATCAAATATGCATGTATCTTTTCATACCAAGCTCGTGGAGCTTGCTTTAAACCATATAAAGCCTTTTTCAACCTGCACACTTTGTTTTCCTGCCCTCTTTGAACAAAACCATGAGGCTGCGATACACACCTCCTCATGCAAATCTCCATTCAAGAACGCAGTCTTTATGTCCAACTGATGTACATTCCAACCATTATGAGCTGCCAATGCACAAATGCTACGAATGGTAGTCATACGACGTGGGAGCAAAGGTCTCATCAAAATCAATGCCCTTTTCTTGAGCATAACCCTTTGCAACAAGTCTAGCTTTATAGCGATCAACACTGCCATCTGGCTTTCGTTTCAACTTAAAAACCCACTTACATCCAATGGCCTTTTTACCAATAGGCAAATCACACAAAGACCATGTACCATTCTTCATTATAGCATCATATTCACTTTGCATTGCAGCCAATGAATTTTTTGATTTTTGTGCCTCATCAAATGAAAGAGGTTCTTCCTCTTCACACATACTAGACACAGCCAAAGCATAACAATCTGATGCATAAGAGGCATGCCAAAAACCTGAACGAGTATGTCTAGATATAGGTGTATCAATTTTACTATCACGCAAGGTTTGCACTAGCCATTTAGGCATACATCTAGCTTGCTCATTTTCAGCCCTATCCTCATGAAGGGTGGTTGCAAGATCAGGGTGCCCAATTTTGTCCACTCAGGCATCGTGTAAACAGTAAAAAAACAGGCATTTGTTTACCTTTAGTGGCTAATCTCTCCTAGTAAATAAAGGAATTTCGTTTCAAGTTCTTTAGATGGAACATCATATTCAAAGTTGGAAATATAGTTGCATAATTTTATTAAGAATTAGATAGTTAAAAGTCCTAATTTTCTTAGGTACAAAGTCAATGTATACACCTTGTCCCAAATTTGAACTGATTCCATAAAATGCTAATATCTTTTACATATAAACTCATATGAGATTCCCACTTTGTACCTTAGATCTTCACATAATATAGAGCTTAACTTGATTTTTTGAGAAAATTTTAAGATATTTGTCTATTTTCTTTAAATATTTCAAGGTCTTTAAAGTGTTATCATATACGCCACTTTTTGTACCCACAATAGCTACCACTTAAAATCCTCAATCTTGTAGATCAAAAGAGTGGGTAGATACTAGGAAATTAGTAGAATGTGGTGGTTAGTAAAAATTACAAATCCAATGGTTGGATTTTTAATCATCTCTTTTTCAAAATTCTTCCAGACTATCAGAAGGCCTGCAAATATTAATAATCTAATTAGTAAAATTACATTTTTGATGTGAATCATCTAAAACCTATAGGGACTAGTGTACTTGTAATGGTGTATCTATGGAAAAATAAATTGGATCACTCTAAGTATGGAAAGATCATTTGTTTATCATTTCATCTTATTTTTGATTAATTTTGATTAATTAGACTAATTTAATTTAATTTAAGTTATATTGAGTTACTTTAAGGGCAAGCGTATTTTTTATTATTTGCTTGATCTCATTTTAAGTACCTTGCCCCCCAAAATTTGCTCTCCAAGCATTGTCCCAATCCAACATAAACTGGATAAAACTGGACACCCTGATCTTGCAACAACCCTGAATTACATCCTGTAAATCTGCATCAGAAATAGGCTGATCTATGATGTCATTTGAAATCTGCATAGGGCTGAGTATTTACCTCATTAGGACTTACATTTGAATTCCCACCTGTAAATGGAGGCAACAACGTATCAAATACATCCCATGAGCTCATGTCTCTTTGGTACATGATAATAAAGGCTGCACAGCATCTTCCACAAAAGCAACATCTCGACTAATCAAGATACGCTTTGACTACGGATGATACAATCTTTAACCCTTGCTCTCAGCACTGTAACCAACAAAAATGCATTTGACAGCCTTATCATCCAATTTTCTGCTTTGTTGCACAGGCACTAAAGCATAGGCCAAGCAACCAAAGACACGCAAGTGACCAATAGAAGGCTTCCTGCCATGCCAAGCTTCGTATGGAGTAGTAGACTGTAAGGCTTTAGTGGGACACCTATTCAGTACATATGCAGCACACACGATAGCATCAAGCCAAAACGCATGTGGCAAAGCTTGGCTCTTGACCATACATCGTGCCATCTCCATAAGTGACCTGTTTTTCCTCTCAGCAACACCATTTTGCTGAGGGGTATACGGCACTGTACATTGGTGTTTTATCCCACGACTAGCCAGAAATGCATCAAACTCTTTAGACATGTACTCCCCTCCTCGATCAAAACGGAGGGTGCCCACAGTACAATTGGATACATTTTCAACCATAAGTATAAACTGTTTAAAGCACAAAAATACTTCGGACTTTGCCTTCAGTGGATATACCCATGCATGCCTTGAGTAATCATCAATGAAAGTCACGAAGTACAAGTGTTTACCAAATGACGGAGTTTGCATAGGCCCACATACATCACTATGTACAAGTTGCAATTTGCGACGAGTGGCCCGCATAGAACCATCCTTTGGAAACGCAGAAACGTAGAACGCTGCATTTTGCCTAAAATACAGCCTTCACAAACATGTTTCAATGGTGCCTCAAGAGGGGGCAATGAAGCAACCATATCAAATTTCTGCAAACGTAGCAAACTAGCAAAGTTCAGATGACCAAAACGAGCATGCCATAGTTTTGCATCTGAAACTGCCTTTTCATCAGAAACTGCATTTGTTGAATCTTCCACACACTTGTGATAAGAATTGAGCCTATACAACCCACGAAACAAGGTGCCAGATACAATAATCGTATCACCAGAAGTCAAATCATGAACAGTACATCTGTCATCCACAAATTTGACTACAAGTCCAAGTCTAGCAAGCGCAGAGAGAGACAATAGATTTTTCTTTATCCCTGGTACATACAAAGCATCTGAAAGTGTGAAAGCGCTGCCATTTGCAGTAGTAAGCATAATTTTACTAATGACCTTCACTGGGTAAGAAGCATTATTGGCACATGTGACAGTATTCCCATTAGGGACAGCCTCAAGACAAGTGAACATATCACGATGCGAGGTAATGCGCTTTGTAGCACCACTGTCAAAATACCAACAAACATTAGAGTCAACAGAAACTGCCAAACATGCATCATGTACAGATGGGTCATACTGGCAATACATGCTAAATGCCCATTTTGTATCCTGCACAACATTTATAAAATCTGCATTTGTAGAAGCATCCACTATTGTGGCTACATTTGACTCTTTCTTCTTTCCCTCTTTAGCCTTTAGCTTAGGGCAATTCTTAATGACATGATCAGTTGCCTTACAATAGTTGCACCTCATTTTTTTCTTGCCTTTATCAACAAGAGCCTTCTCAGACCTATTGTTGCTACCTGTGGAAGGAGAAGAAGTTGCAGACCTACTAATAGGAGAAGAAACAGTGGAAGGAACTGCCTTACCACTTCTTCTCTGTTGGACAGCAACAAATGCGAGATCAACTGCATGCTGCCTACTAGCCTTGTTTTACCTAGACTACGCTTCTTGCAAGAGCTTGTTGACTAAAGTATCATACTTGACAACATCAGTGATGACAAGTCTCCATGTGGAAGCAAAAGTTTGATATGACTCAGGTAAAGCATCAAGAACAGTCTGCACAAGAGAATGATCAGGAATAATCTCACCCCTGCAGAAATCAACTGTTCCTTGAGATCTTTAATCTCAGCAAGAAAAACATTCATGTCATCATCTTCCTGCATAATATTTGATTCTAGCTCTTTACGCAGGTAAGAGATTTTTGCCTCGTTATACAACCTGCATACAAACCAGCTAGAATATCCCAAGCCTGTTTTGCTATTTTAGCTGAACGAATATGTGGGGTGATGTTACGTTTGACAGAAAGTGCAATCAAGGCATGAGCTTGCGCATCTTTACCATCCAGTAGAGTGGGTAAAACAGTAGCAACAGTAGAGCTGCTAGAACCTGCAACATCCTCAACAGATCCTACATCCACAGAACTTGAACGTACATCCATACCCTGCACAATGTTCCACACTCCTTTTGCAACCAAAACATGCTGCATCATGTATGCCCAAAGTGGGTAGTTGTTGTCTCCATCTAATTTGTCATCAGAAAGATAACATGCGAAATACATCATTGCTGTTATCAGTCATGGCCACTGACTGAAACTGATGCAAAAGCTACCTGTAATGAAGCAAAGACTGAACAGAGAAAACCTCATGCTATGTAGCATGGTCCACAATAGAATACGTATGCCTGTTTTGCAAAAAAACTGCACTGTCAAAATTTTTGTAAAAAATGACGAAAACACCTGTGCAAAACTTGCAATGCAAAAACGGAGCCCGAAACAACCTCAGATGCGATTTCTGAGAACGCGATTTGTAGAGTATAAGGACTTGCAAGCGCTCGTGAAAGCTCACCTCAATCAGAGAACGTGAGTCGGAGGGTGCCGGCGGCGTACCCTGGGAGCCGATGCCTGCTCTGATACCAATTGTTGGAATTAGGGTTGCAGGAAAGCACACAAAGCTTGGGGAAGAAGAAGCAAGAATGCACACAACACACAATGTATTAGATTGTGTCAATGTACAAAAGATTAGTTAGCCCTAGAATGATGGGCGTATATACAAGCCGGGGAAATAAACCTCCTAAAGAGGGAAAAAGTGTCTCGGCGGTCCTAAGTGTGTTCACACACATCACTGCCTATATATATGGCAACAGAGGGAGGCCACTGACAAATTCCAACTAGGTTCTAGAATTTATCAGGTTCAGTTTCAATTCGGACAAGATTTGGATCAGTTTGGCTCCCTTTTTGATTTGGTTTGGTCCACGAGAGAGGAGAGATAAAAATATCACAATTTTTTTGAATTAAAAACTCATCCACATGTGTGAATTAGGCGCCTACCTCAAGAGTCCCCCTCTTCTTACCAGGGTGTCAAAAATGCATCATTATTCTAAAATATCTCATTTTTTAGTAATATCTCATAGTTTTTAACTAATAAACCTTGTACTCAGTCAACTCTTCATCTTATGTGAGTATTTACTCATTTTTGGGTATTTTCTTTTATTATTTAGATTTATCTCATCCCAACACTTGGATTAATCCAATTGGTCCATTGGAACTTTAATTGGACCATAATCCAAAAATTTCTGAAAATGTAGACCCTTAGTCTAAGGTCCTTTATACACATTTTCAACCAAATGCACATTAGAAAGTTCTTTTTGAACTTCTATTTCAAGGGAATCCATTTTAGACACTAGGAGGATTTTTATATCCAAAGATATCTTAATTTAAGATTATCTCTCTCTAGACTTTTTCTCTCTCTAGGCCAAAACAGGGTAAAACAAGATCTTTTTTCTATTTCTTCAGAGAGGGAAATAATCACAAGAACAGAAGGGGAGGTTTTTACACCTTTACACCTCAAAAGCTAGAGAAAGGAATCTTATAGTCACAATAAATACTCTTGTTATCCAACGTTTATTCAAATTAAGCTAAGATAATAAGCTTACCAATCCATGATGTTGTGTTTGGTGTGTCATTCATAGTCCTACTTCCACACAAGGCATCATGTGCTTGCTCCATTCCTTGGATTGGAGAGGCTGAAGGATCATGTACATTCGGTAACTCAAAATCCACATTGCAATTGTAAATTTTAGGAATCTCTTCCACCTTCTCAATATGTCTGCATGCTAATATCATTCTATGAAGAACATCTACATGAGATTCCTTAGATAATAAGTATTTGACCACATGCTTCTAATAGGGTGTGCCTGTGGGAGAATCTTCTATTGTAAGATCAATAACCCTTACAGTGAGGGGGGTGAGTCACCCTGGCCAAGAGTCACCCTTAGTGACCTTAGTGAGGGGGGTTACCCCCCTCACTAGTCACTCTTAGTGAAAGTGCTAAGGGTGAACCAGGTCACCCTTTGTCCTTATTGAGGGGGGTTGATAAAGAGAATGTGGAGGAGAGGGAGAGCTTCAAACCCTAGCAAGCAAACACACACACACACAAGAGAGAGAAAGACACAAGATGTAAGATTCCTCCCTCTAGCGTTTGAGGTGTAAAGGTGTAAGAACCTCCCCTTCAGTTCTTGTAATTATTCCCCTCTCTGAAATAAAAGAAAGATCTTGTTTTACCTTGTTTTGGCCCGGAGAGAGAAAATGTCTAGAGAGAGATAATCCATAATTGAGATATTTTTGGATATAAAAATCCTCCTAGTGTCTAAAATGGTTTCCCCTGAAACAGAAATTCAAAAAGAACATTCCAATGTACATTTGAAATTAATTGAAAATGTGTAGTATAAAGGACCTTAGCCTAAGGGTAAAGATTTTCATAAATTTCTAGATTATGGTTGAATTAAGGTTCCTATGGACCAATAAGGTTCCTATGGACCAATAAGATTAATCCAAGTGTTGGGATGAGATAAATCCAAAGAATAAAAGAAAATACCCAAAAATAAGTAAATGCTCACACAAGATGAAGAGTTGACTGAGTACAAGGTTTATTAGCTTAAAACTATGAGATATTACTAAAAAAATGAGATATTTTGGAATAATGATACATTTTTGACACCTTGGTAAGGAGGACTTTAGTATATACTTACCTTAACGGTTTGTATGACATAAATATTTTCTCTATTATTTATAAGCAGATAGTGGGCATGATATACAACCAATGCTAAGAGTTTAAAGAGGTCAACTTATAGGTGTGCAAAGGCAGACTTCAATTCATATATATATGTAGAAGATGGTATTATGGAGGTTCTGAGTAAACCTAAGCATGCGAAAAGAATAGAAAATTAAAATATTTTTTTGGCGGGATAATTTTAGAGGCAGACATCATATTGCCTATAGGTGTAAATTTTGACCCACAACATAGGCATTTGTTTTCATGAAGGAAATTCTTGTTATGAAATATGGATAAGGGTAGCGGGAAGAAATTGTAGTCTATATCATGTACATATATGCATGTACATATATGGTGGTTGGCAAAATTTCATATAGTATGCATATGTTGATGTTTGATCCAGATAGCCATTATCATGAATGTAGGTGATGGTATATCTAAGAGTAGTGTAGGAATGAGCTCTAGTTATAATTATTTTAGAGTACATGTGAAGGATGTTGAGAGATGGTATGTCTAAGGGTAGTATAGAATGAACACAAACGGCCTTTTTAGTGATTCCATTCGCCTAGCCATGCTCAGATGACCTATTTCACAAATTTTGAGTACCAACATGACTATGTTTCGATGCGATGTGCAGACGTCAAAAAGTGATTTGCTGCATCAGCAAATCGCTTCAGACATAAAAGCGATTTGCTGCATCAGCAAATCACTTTTTGATGTATGCACATCGCATCGAAACATAGTTGTGTTGGTACTCAAAATTTGTGGAATAGGTCATCTGGGCATGCCACGTGGACGGAATGACTAAAACATGCCGTTTGTGAAAATCGACTTTCGATCCTCCAACTTTCTTCTCCGGAGCATCTGAAATTTGATGCAAAAACATCAAGTTTTGTGATAGAGTTGATGTTTTGCATCAACTTCGATGCAAAACATTGAGTTGTGTGGAAAAGTTGAGGTTTTACATGAACTTTAATGTAAAACATCAACTTTTAGGGGCTATTTTTCTGAACTTTGAAATATTTTTACATTTTTTATGAGAATTATTTTTATTTTTATCACCAATAAATCTGTAAAAGCTCATTTCCAATAGTAGATAGTGGCCAATAAAATCTCAAAAATTTTAAAAAAAATCTTATAAATCATAGAATTAAAGAAAAAATATGCATAGGATAAGGTGATATAGGTAGAACATAGGTTTAGGGGGGCTAAGGACGTGCAAAACACATATGGTCACAACCATTGACTACAAATTTGAGATGAGGTCATTAAAAAAATACTTGTCTATGTAACCATGTTACCTTTGTATCATAAATAATATCGTTACATAGTAGATGCCAAAAATTCATGATAGTAGAAGAGCTAGATGAGATAATCAATGATGACCTATAATCCATTGATTTTAATCTAGATGTGCAAGGCTCCATTGATTTAAAAACCGCGAGTCAATTGATTCGTCAATCCTGATTTTTGTTTACAATTCAGTTTTAAAGCTGAAGAACTATAAGCAAATACATGTGGTGGAACCATCTATGTTGAGGAGGGGGGTGCATGTGAGCCTGGACTCTGCCATGCCTATGTGCAGTAGTATGCTCTCCAGCATAGGGGACCTTGAATCTACCGTCATCTCGTGAAAGCTCCAAGCTCTTCTCTAAAACCTTTCCAGAAGCCCTAAGCTCCTCTCTTTTTTCTTTGTACACAAAGACAATGTCATGAGCGAAGCTTCAATCTCCAAGCATCCTTCGCATGTCCTCCAAATAATTATAACAAGAAAATCGGCCTTTGATCCTCTAACTTTCTTCTCCGGAGCATCCGAAACTTGATGGAAAACATCAAGTTTGTGGTAGAGTTGATGTTTTGCATCAACTTTGATGCAAAACATCGAGTTGTGTGGAAAAGTTGATGTTTTACATCAACTTTTCCATAAAAACTTGATGTTTTGATATTTTCCATCAAGTTGATGCAAAACATCGAGTTTTATGAAAAAATTGATGTTTTACATCGAGTTGATGCAAAATATCAACTTTTCCACAAAACTCGATGTTTAGTTTTATGGGAAGTTGATGTTTTGCATAACGTTGATACAAAACATCAAGTATTGTAAAAAAGTTGATCTTTTGTATATAAAGTTGTTGATATTTTGCATATAAAGTTGGTGTTTTACATCAACTTGATGCAAAATATCAAATTTTTTAAAAAGTTGATGTTTTGTATCAAGTTGATGAAAAACATCAACTCTTAGTTGAGAAGTTCTTACTCAGCATTAAGTTGATGTTGTAGCTAAAACATCCTTACCATGTGTAGTAACCAGTAGGATTCGAACCTAAGTCCATGCCTCATATTTTACAAAAAAGTATTTTTAAAAGTATAAACTTTTATTTCTTAAGCGAGCTTTTTCATGCTTCCTAGACTCTCAATAACTAAAATTACCATTTAACCCCTTTTTGTCACATCAAGAACACATCTTCTTTAGAAATGAGTGTTATTTTTTAAAAATTAGACAACTTTTAAATAGCTTATTCATAATATTTTAAAATTTAGCTATACATAACGAAATCTTTTTAAAAAAGTATATATTATCAATTAAGAAATTATGATACTCAAGAGCCTCAAAATGGATTTTAATACTACTCTCATCTCAAGAGCCAAAGCTTCAAGTGTACACATAGAAGAAAAAATATGTATCTGTGAATAGTGTCTTAAGAAGAGGATGCCTCGTATACCTTCTCAGGGAAAGGCATATCAACTGTTAATGGTGTAGCAATGATTATGAGGAACCATAACTATGCCATAAGCTATATGTTTAGAAAATAGCTTCTTTTTATAGTTGTACCATTTTTTTAATGGATTAAAGATGGAAATAATAAAAATTGTCTCTATTTTGGCATGTTTTTTGAAAACTAATTGTTATATTTTCAATTATAAGCTCAAAAAGTAAGCAAAATGAAGTCTTTTTTTTCATGTCAATTTTTCTAAGAAATGTATAAAGTGCCCAAAATATTATCTTTTTTTGGTACGCATGCATAGACCACTTTTAAAAAGAGGTTAAAAAATTGAAATTTTTTTATGGAATCTTTGAAAGATGCCAAATGTTTCTCGTTTTCAAGAAATATTACCTATTTTTTCCACAATAGTGTTAAGGGATAAAAGAACCTATGTAAAAGGATAAATGAATGAATCATGTTGTAACTTACATCAGTGAAACAATGTGCTTAGTAATTTAGGTAAACCTCATAGATGAATGGTTCTAATCACTGGTAAGCAGGTGGTTGGGTGGATCTAATGAGTCAGGTGTTTCCTTTACAAGATACTAGAAACCGAAAAGAGATCCTTGACATTTTAGGTAGGACCCCCAACCCTATGAAGATTGCGTATAAATCAAATCATCTGAGAGAGCCACCGATGAGATAGCTCTCACAATGGGTTAGGATTGATCTTACCGAGTTAGGTGCCTCCCTATCCCTAGTGACGGGATGGCTGGTATCTTAAGGTGGTATCAGAACTTTGGTTTCTGGGAGTAAAGACTCTTAAATTTATAGTCTAAATTGATGAGTATGGCCTTGTACTAACGTCAGTGTTGACCATATTGGCATAGTTTAAAGGGATCTTTGATCATCTGTTGTGGTAGTCAAACCACTTGTAGAACGAAAGGGTTGGGGAGAATACTTTTTGGATCATTACCAACCATCATCATCATTGATTGACTATAATGGAATTTTTTATTGTCTCCATCTATTGGTTATTAATGAAGTAAAGTTAGGAACTTGGATGCTAAAATATACATGCTCTGAGTTTTAGAAAAAAAATATGGTTTTGAAATACTTTATATTTTTGGAGTCCACGTAGTGTGGATGAGACCTTAGAGGTAATTGGAAAACCAATCTAGGACTACTTTTCACATAACATCATTAGAGATCTATAATGGCAATCTTGCCATGGATTGGCTAGAAGCAGATAAATGCCAACCTCAATTGAGAGACTAGAAAAGTCTTAAGAAGTAGTAACCTCAAGGAAAATTGGTAAACCCAAGCCACAATTCAAAAAAATAGGCAAATTGGAAAGGGGCCTTAGGACAAATCAAAGGGTGTTTGCAGTTAAAACTCATCAAAACCAATGATGATACTAAAAAGAGGGACCTAGACTGCCAACAAGGTTACATAGACCATTTCCTCGTCATCTTCTCCCTCCATGCATAGCGACGGTGTTGACATGTCTCTGTCTTATGCGCACATGCTTTGGCTGCCTCTTGCTCCTATAGAGAAACCCCTCCCTTGCCTCTCAATCCAAGGGACACTCCCCCTCTTGTGACCTCGCTACCCTCTCTCACAATTCGCTCCATTGCCACAGCAGTAGGCATCCTCTCACCACCCTTTCTCTCATCTCCTTGCCAGCTCTCACCCCCTCTCTATCTAATGGCTTCCCTCATCTCTTGGCCAGCCCTCTCCCTCGCTAGGTCTCACCTCCGCCTTCTCTCATTTACTCGCCCAACCTACCCCTCACCACCCTTCACAGGCTCTCTTCTTTTCTCAACCCTCGTAGCCTCTCCCTCCCCCTCTAACAAACCCCTCACCAGCCTTACCCTCTATAAAGCCCTCTCCCTTGCGCACCCTCTCATCTCACCACTTCTTCTCTCAGTAGGTGACACACACACTATCTCTTAGGATTGAGCTTTAGGTTTTCTACTCCCCATTCTTATTCTAAGGTGATTTGAGTGGAGGAATATGTAACATCGTCAATCTCAAAATATCTTGAAATGTCTTTTGGATCCTTCTCTTTTCTTTCTTTCACTCCCTTATAACTTTGGGATGTCCTTGGTCTAATTAGTTTGGTTGGAGGCTCACTTTGCAATGTCATTGCCTTCCCTTCTCTATAGTCCCTATTTCTTCTTTTTCCTTTTTTTTTCTTAGGGAATTTTGATGCTGAAGATGTCATATCTTGCAATTTCTTAGCTTGGTCCCTTGTCACTCACGGCCTTCTCATAAAAAAATTTCCTTTTATTTATTCACCAAAGAAGATGACACATCAGAGACATGTCACACCAACAATTAACACTAACGATTCCCAAGCTAGTAATGGTCTCGATGATGTATTCATTGGAAGATTTAGATTTGTTAGTCATCAAATGATTGATGCTACACTTTGTATACTATCTATTGTTAGTGGGTTAGTTGTTGATGTTTTAGATTTGTTGGCTTAAGCATGCAGTCATCACTAATCAAGTAATTGATACCATACTTTGTATTCATTTGACGATTTACATTTGTTGGCTTAAGAGGGCATTCATCAAATGATCAATGCCACACTTTGTATACCATATGTTTTTTTAGTGGATTATATGTCAACGACTTCTAGGATGGCTCTCATTGCGTAGTCATAACCACATTGTGAGGGCCTTGACATCTAGATTCTGAACCATGCTAAGGGATCTTCTTGTATTGGTGTATTAATTTTCCATTAATTTTTGCCCTTAAGGATTTCCACACCTCCTCTCTCTAGAAAAATGGACTCATTGGTGAAATTTTTGCAAATCAACTCAGAAGTGATCAGCAGATTTTGAAAATTTGGAATCTACTCTTCGATAACTTTCCAATTATATATATCACGATGGAAAATTTTTGCATATTAAAAAGTCCCCAAATTGGGGATGACATGGCATGTGCCACATCATCCCCACATGCCACATCATCCCCAATTTGGGGACTTCCTTAATTTGCAAAAATTGCCCATCATGAGCTATTGAAGAGTAGATTCCAAATTTTGAAACTCTGCTCACTTCTAAGTTGATTTGTAAAAATTTCACCCCATGAGCCCATTTTTCTAGAGAGAGGAGGTGTGGAAATCCTTAAGGGGCAAAAATGAGAGTCCATATTTTGCCTAATGCTTTCTCTCAGTAACATCTTGATGCTATTTGCATTAATGTTGTCACTAGGTGTGTGTATAGCATCAAATGTGACTTGGTGTGTATATTGCGTTAAATATCCTGGCTAGGCCATGTGGTTCTCACTCCTTGGTGGGTTTCTACCACTAAGCCACAGTATTCCACATAATAATTAGGTCATTTATGTAAGATTCTTCCCTCCAGCTTTTGAGATGTAAAGGTGTAAGAACCTCCCCTTCTATTTTTGTAATTATTATTCTCTCTGAAATAGAAGAAAGATCTTGTTTTACCCTATTTTGGCCTAGAGAGAGGCAATCCAAAATTGAGATATCTTTGGATATAAAAATCCTCCTAATGTCTAAAATGGATTCCCGTGAATCAAAAGTTCAAAATGGACTTTCCAATGTGCATTAGGAATTAATTGAAAATGGTATAAGGGACCTTAGCCACCTAAGGTTCTACATTTTTAGAAATTTTTTAATTATGGTCCAATTAAGGTTCCAATGGGCCAATTAGATTAATCCAAGTATTGGGATGAGATAAATCTAAATAATAAAAGAAAATACCCAAAAATGAGTAAATGCTCACATAAGATTAAGAGTTGATTGAGTACAAGGTTTATTAGTTAAAAATTAAGAGATATTACTAAAAAAATGAGATATTTTGGAGAAATGATACATTTTTGACACCTTGGTAAGGAGAGGGGGACCTTTGACGTAGGCCTTTTTCATGTGTGGAAGGGTTTTTTAATTCAAAAAAATTGTGATATTTTTATCTCTCCTCTCTCTTGGATTAAACCAAATCAATAAGGGAGCCAAACTGGTCTAAATCTTGTCCAAATTGAGTCAAACTGAACGTGGAAATTTCTATAATCCAGTTGGACATGGTTAGTGGCCTCCCTCACCTATAAATAGACTCTCATTCCTTTGTATGTTCATATTGGAGCTATACCATGCCAATATTATATCAAAATAATCATATTTTCTATTATCCTTCAAATTTTTCTCTCTCTTGGGAGCTTCGAGCTTCTCTCTCTCTACAACAACTCTTGGAGTTGCTCCTCTCCTCTTGGTGGACCAACTGATTAGTCTGGGGCTTCACTTCTATTAACAAAGAATCAAGCCAAACTTGGAGTTAAAATTGATTTATATGTTTTTTTTCAAATTATGTCAATAACTTTCTTCTTCTCAACCCCTCTCAAGCTTGAGAAGCTTTCTAAATGATTGTTTTAATTCAAATCAAGATTTTCCTAAAAGTCTCAATGTTTAATTAAGAGAAAGTTAATCTTTATGATTATTTATAATGCTTTCTTAAGTAAATCTCTCTCTCTAAAAGAATAGCCATCTTTATGGCTAAATCCCTTGGAAAAGGACGCTTCTCAATGATAGTCTCTTAATTTAAAGCTAACTGTAGGCTTGAATGAGCTAGAGAGTAAGAAAATGATATTTTCATGATTTTGTGCTATTAAAATAATGGTAAATTCTTTTAGATTGTTTATGAGTAGTTAAAAACTACTTTAATTCATTCTAAATGAGAAATGGATTATCCTCAAAATTTGGGAAAACAAGATTGTTGAAATTAGCTTAATCTAGTGAGATAATCATAGTTATGTTTATAATTATGATTTAAATTATGATTTAAATTCATAGTTTGATTTTAAGCGTAAAAGAGGAACTACTATCATATTTTCATTACAAGCTTTTACTCTTTTAGGAAAAATTGAGAATCATTAGTAATAGTAGCGAAGCTATGGTAAAATGTTTAGAAATAATACATGTCTTATTTTTATGCATAATGCTAAAAGAGGACTTCTTACCATATTCTAGGATTTGACATCCTATGCAAAAAGAATAATTTTCATCATATTCATGTGAAATAAATTTTTAGTATTTATGAAAAAATATTTAATTAAAAGAAAAGAGAAATTTTTGGTAAATTTTTTTATGCAAAAAGAGGAATTCCCATGATATTTGAGATCCAAGTAATTAAATGGTAAAAGAGGAATTTTGGCGTAATTCAAATTATGAGTATTCAATCAAAAGTTTGAGTATTATTATTTCTATTGAAAAATATGGGTAGAATTGATTTTTGTAAATCCCATGAATCTTTTATTCAAAAAAGAAGAATATTGAATATATCTTGAGAAATTTGAGAAAGAATGTGAAAATATCTATCGAGAAAACTTGGATAATTCTTATTCAGAAAAGAGAATCTGGAATCCCTGGGAGGATCAAGGATCCAATGAATAAACGGAAGTTTAGAATTAATTCTCATCAATGAAGCTTAAGGAATAAAAATACATTACGTAAATGCTCTTTCTGAGTTTTTACTATTCAATTCTAATATTTTTCCTTTTTAAACCTTCAACAACACTGTGATACGTAGATTCAATGGGATCAAGAAAAAAGTATGTTTAACTAGGCCAAGAAATTGGCAGAAACTTAGAAAAATCCTATCAGTATATCGAAAGTAGAAAACGGTACTAAAAGTGGATGAGATAAGATGTGATGTGGATCTGAATGAATGTAAATGAATGTGCTGGGGCATAAATAGATGCGATGTGATTAGATGCAGAGATGTGAATGTGATGTGATAAGATGTGAATGTGATGTGATGATATGTGAGTCGATGTGATGAGATGTGGTGTGATATAAATGGATGCGAATGAGATGTGATGTGATAGATGTGCATGTGAATGAATGGATGGATGTGGATGAATGTGATGAGCTGTGAATGGATATGGTGTGATATGGATAGATGTGGATGTGATGTAATGTGGATGGAATGAATGAGATGTTATATAGATAGATGTGGATGGAATGAATGTGATGTGATGTGATGTGGATGAATGTGATGAGCTGTGAATGGATGTGGTGTGATATAGATAGACGTGGAGGTGATGTAATGTAGATGAAATGAATGAGATGTGATATGGATAGATGTGTATGGAATGAATGCGATGTGATGTGGATGGATGTGAATGAGATGTGATAAGATGAGGATGGATGTGACGAGATGTGAATGAATGTGGGATATGAATGTGTGTGATAGATGTGAATGGATGTGATGAGATGTGAGTGGATGTGGTGAGATGTGAGTGGATGTGGTGAGATGTGAATGTGATGTAAATGAGATGTGAATGGATGTGATGTGATGTGAATCTGGTTAGATATGAATGGATGAGATATGATGTGGATAGATGAGATGTGATGTGA
Organism: Cibotium barometz; assembly: GCF_041138505.1. Taxonomy (NCBI): domain Eukaryota; kingdom Viridiplantae; phylum Streptophyta; class Polypodiopsida; order Cyatheales; family Cibotiaceae; genus Cibotium; species Cibotium barometz. The sequence continues at coordinate 11,218,836 of NC_141094.1, read as the reverse complement.
TGTGGACTTGGGTATATGTGAATAGATGTGAAGTGATGCAAATAGTAGGTGTAAACGTGATGTGATGATATGTGGATGTGATGTGGATCTGAATGAATGTAGATGGATGTGATGTGATATGAATGGATGAGATGTGATGTGGATATGGTGTGACGTGATGTGATGAGGATAGATGTGATGAGATGTAATATGATGTGATTGGATGAGAATGGATGAAGACGATGGGAATACATATGACTGGATGTGGAATAAGGAATGTGAATTGATGTAGAAGAATGTGGAATAACGAGAAATGATGTGGAACAATGTGGAAAGATGAGAGTTCGTTAGAAATTGTATTTATGAAACCGGTTTTTAAATGACTGTTTTATGTTAAGAATGCTGGGGAAGCATTTTGACCATCTTGTGAATTAGGTCGTGGAGACCTAATTGATAAAGTTGCAACAGCTAACGAAGAGTCAATGGAGGACGTCTTGCATAGCAAGGTTGGCCGAGGTCTTGATCAGCCTCAGTTCGATTTAAATGGTAAGCTTCCAATAGAGTGGATAAGGGACCAAGGAAGCGGCCTATGAGTGAAGCGCTAGGTGACCTGCGAAGGAGCCTAGAGGGTTCTGACCATACGGTGCTCGGGCTTTGGGTCACCGACGATACCCACACGTGCGTCGGGGAAGACAATGGAACAAGGAGTTAAGAGTTGTTTTCTGAACTCGGGCCTGGATCTGGTTGATTGGCCTTGCTGGTCCTCAATGGGATGAGTCCATGGATTTTTTATGTGGATCTGTTAATGGTTGATCTTGCTGATCTTCAACGGAGAGTCCATCTGGATTTTCTTAAGTGAATATATTTTCGGGTACTATAATCTAGGAATTATTGAAAAGACCCCTGAGTGAACAGGTGGTGAGCGTTCTGGTTACCAATGATGCCATAGGTACACAGATGAAGGAATGATTGTGCATATTGGAACTCAAGCTAGATATTTTGGAGGATTATGATCAGTGATACTATGGTTTCATTAAAAGATTATTTTAAAGACAACTGAATCTGTGAAACAAGCAATTTTATAGTGGGTGTGTAAGTGGTGTGACTATCTTGAAGTTTGCTTGAAGCGCGGCTAGGGGGGCCTGGGAACTCTTTTCCCTGGTACCCGGGGCAAAACATAACCAAATTCCTAAATGGATCCTATTGGGTGTGTAAGTGGTGTGACTATCTTGAAGTTTGGCTGAAGCGCTGGCTAGGGGGCCTGGGAACTCTTTTCCCTAGTACCCGAGGCAAAATATAACCAAATTCCTAAATGGATCCTATCACTACTACAGTGGTTGGGCGGTTGGCTAACCCATGGGATTGGATGGGGTTAGTTGGACTGTGGATCCCTAAAATGAGACTCAATTCTATTAGGTTATGATATTTGAAGTAAATCCTGGATAGTCCTTGTTCTATGGAAATGAATTAACGGTTGTGCCTCTCGATGAGGAAAAAAGCATTGGTCTCTATGATCCAAGTACAAGTACAAGTCTCTATAATCCAAGTACAAGTCTCTATGATCCAAGTACAAGTACAAGTCTCTATGATCCAAGTACAAGTACAAGTCTCTATGATCCAAGTACAAGTCTCTTCCTTGATTTGACCATGTGACTTAAGAGTTTGGTTGGATCAGTTTGGTTAGTTAAGGCTCTTGACTACGTTAGAATAGATTTTTCTCAGTGGAATCATCCGTGCTTTCTGGGCGAGAGAAGTTTTTTTGGTTTCGGTTTTGAAAGAACTGAGGGATTAGTATCTTGTCCGGATATCCGTGGGTGAGCGAGGCCCTGATTGGGAGACTCTGCCCTGTGCAAGAAGTGCTACTTCCGTTGCTAGAGCCCCAAAATTCGTTGCGCGGAGCAGGCACGGATCTTTCAGCTACTAGTATTAGAGCAAATTGGCTAAAGTGGATCAACCGAGAAGTAGTAAGAAATGTAAAAAGTTTATGAAGTACCAGTAAAAGATTGTAATGATGTGATGAAATTCATACAAATTGACATTTAAAAGGAAGATTCATAAATTGGAAATTGGGTCTTCAGATGGAAGTACCGTAATTGTAGAATCGTTGACTTGCTTGAGGCCTAGATATGATGGTATTTACCTTATAGCTCCAAGGACCATGACTACCCGTATATACCGTGGGTATATACCTTATAGCTCCAAGGACCATGACTACCCGTATATACCGTGGGTATATCTACAGCTCTTTACTGATAATATATACGAGTAAATCTAAGACCTTGAAGTTATAAGAAAAAATGCTATCCAGAGGATGAATTCGAATGCTGATTGATATGATTTTTGAATTTTGGTTGAGAATTGATGAATTGATTTGGATTGTGATTGAAAGATGATGATCTATGGACTTTGGTTGAAAGAAGACAAGTTGAACAAAGCCACAATGAAGATGAATGAGACGAATCCCAGTGACGATGTTAGTAACTGCAAGACGAATATGACTTCAGCAAATCATTATGAGATTAGTGGATTGTGCTGATAGATTACTGCTGTTTGATCTTTGACCTAGTGGATCTAATTAAGGGATGACAAATTAAGAACCTGCATAACTGAAATTCCCGTGGAGGAATGTTCTGATGAAATTTTTGGTCTGATGGACCATTATTGTGTTAAGAATATGAATGAATTATTATCTGGTAATGAGTTCTGTATGTTCTTCTTATAGAAGGGATCTTTATCCAGTGGGGGGCTGACCAAACTATAAAGAACCCCAGAATCAGTTGGATCTAAAGTCGGATTTGAATTATAAATAAAGTGTTCTTTTCACATGAGCATCTTGGTTAATTTGGAAAAAAAAGAGACTTAACAAGAATTTTCATATTGATAGGATCATGGATCAAGGTCGTCGTGGTGGGAATGTTAATCCCCAACTTGATAAGGAAGAGCTCGACCCAGATGTTCATAGAGCGTAACTTGGACCTTTCAAAGGTAAAGGGAAAAACTTGGGTGAGGCTGTGTAGAAGTGGATCGAAGCAATGGAAGAATACTTCAATGTCACTGGGTACAACGAGAAAAGTAAAATGGCTCTTATAAGACTGAAGATAGTAGAAACAACTTGAGTGGCATGGAGAAACCACTACGAGACAAACCGTCTGGATCGGAATACCCAGACATGGAATGATCTCAAGATTTACCTAAGGAAGAGATTCTGTCCTCCTAACTTTTTGGAAACCAAGATGAATGAATTCTTAGAGTTAACCCAGGGGAGCAGAATTATCAAAGTGTATCACCAAGCGTTCGCTCTCCTCCTCAAGTACTCGCCAACCATTGGATGAAGAACAGCTGATGTGGCCAGGTTCATTCGCGGAGTGAATGAACCCTTGAATATCGTAGTGAAGAATGCCAAGTCAGTTTCCATGGCCGAAGCAGTGTGGATGGTGAAGGATTTCGCTAAGTCCTTTGATGTCAAGATCCCGCTGAAGCCAGCACCATCATATTTCAAAATATTTCTAACCCTGGAAGGTAATTCCAACTTTCCACCACCTGAGAGACAACAAGGTCAAACTCAAGATATGGGAAGTTCCAGAATGGAAGAAAGGTCTTTTTCCCGAAACTCAATCCCCTAGAATTCAACTTCAAAAGTTCTACCCTTGAACAAAGAAGTAAAGTTCTATAGCTGCTGTGAAGGATTTGGACATCGTAGTATGGATTTCCCAACTGCTTTTGGATCAAGGTTTCGGGGCAGGGAAGTCAGGGAATGTTTTTTTAAAATTGATTTCAAGTATAATTATAAAAATCCAATTAATTAGTACAAACTCAAGTACAAAATTGAACTCACTCCATTTAATTACAAATTAATAATCAATTGCAAATTCATAATCAATTGCATAGTAGAAAAATTCACTTCATTTAAAATTTGACTATAAAAGTTAAAATTGGCCCCCTTGTAGATAGTTTAAAAAAAGTGTACTTTTATTACCAAAATAGGATTACATGATAAGCTTTACAATTTACATCCCAAATTTTTTCAAAGTCTTTTGATAGCTTCTTTTGAGGCCTTGTGCCTTCTCTTGTTGAGGAAAAGAGTGCTCGCTTATGATGAAATCTACAATGCACGCGACATCTCTCTCTCCTACACTTTCAATGATGGTTGTATTTACAAGGACCTTGGGAGCGTAGCTTCCTTGAAAGGTTGCAAAAATAGCTGATTTGCTTGATGAGGATAATTTTCTCCGCATTCTAGATAAGCACAACACTTTAGATAAGGCCTTGAGATCCAAAAGTTGGAATCCTCAAAGAAAAATTGAGCTTTCTATTGATAAAGAAATGTTTTTACATATCAGCGTGACTATTGATTGTAAGTCTTGATGACGCAAAAGCCTAGATAATTTAAGATCCTTCGTCATTATAGTAACCCTCTTGGCATGGATAGTAGAGAGGTTTGCATCCTCAAAAAAGGTCACCAAAAAAGATTTTGCAGCTTATAAATACATATAGATTGTAACAACTTAATAATAACAAAAAAGTACCATGTAATGGGTGATTGATATTTCCCCCCAACTATTCAATGACCAGTTGAGTAAAATTGATGACTGTTATCTTGAATAGGCTTCGTTGGTAGCACTCAACAGCATGATTGACACCATCTTGTCAAAACAAGCCCAAACCTTTGCCCGCCTATTACGAAGACTTGCATCCTTGTCACAATCAGTCTTACACTTGCAAAACTCTTTCCACAACTCCCATCTTGGTTTGGAGTTTTTCCTCGACATATTGTGCAAAAAGCGCATAGCCTTTGCTCCACTCATTGATACTTGTTGTGCCGCCACAACGTGATTATCTCCAGACATCTTTTCATCCCTTCACTATTTTGATGTTGCCTCCATGCACCCCTAGAGAGTTGAGTAGATCCTCCAATTTGGAAATGGCTTCCATGGATCGAGTAGCTACCTTCATAGTGAATACAAATTCAATGTGAAATTTAAGCAACTTATCAAATATTCTCATCATGGCATGTAATGTGCAGAAGTGAATTTTTTCACATGGGAATGAAATAATGGGATTCCATGTAGGATCCTTCGCATCCCTGTCTGCTGGCAGTGCTTCCAAGTTACATGACATGACTCCATCAATCCATCGCAATTCATCTTCCTTCTTGCACTTTTGCTTTGATTTCTTCATGCATAGAGGGAAAGAAAGTAAAGAGGTAGCACTTGTGTCACAACCAAGCATAAATTTCATTGTTTTCAAATCTCCTCCTAAATGCCAATCCACTATAAAGGTACCCACACCTAGAACTTCAAGCTGTTCACCATTTATTTGTTGCTTGATGATTTCAATAATCCCTAGACATCTTTGAAGCATCCAATCTAGCATTTCATGGTTCTCCTTTGGCACCTCAAAGGCTCCTAGCCACAACAAATTGTCTTTTTCAGATTGAACACTGAAAGAAGGCACCTTGTCCTTGTCCTTTGCATGTGCCATTATGTAAGATTCCTCCCTCCAGCTTTTGAGGTATAGAGGTGGAAGAACCTCCCCTCCTATTCTTGTAATTATTCCCCTCTTCGAAATAAAAGAAAGATCCTGTTTTACCTTGTTTTGGCCTAGAGAGAGAAAATATCTAGAGAGAGATATTCCAAAATTGAGATATTTTTGGATATAAAAATCCTCCTAGTGTCTAAAATGGTTTCCCGTGAAATAGAAATTCAAAAAGAACTTTCCAATGTGCATTTAGAATTAATTGAAAATGTGTATAAAGGACCTTAGCCTAAGGGTCAAGATTTTCTGAAAATTTTGGATTATGGTCCAATTAAGATTCTTATGAGCCAATAAGATTAATCCAAGTGTTTGGGTGAGATAAATCTAAAGAATAAAAGAAAATACCCAAAAATGAGTAAATGCTGACATAAGATGAAGAGTTGACTATGTACAAGGTTTATTAGTTAAAAACTATGAGATATTACTAAAAAAATGAGATATTTTGGAGGAATGATGAATTTTTGACACCTTGGTAAGGAAGGAGAGACCTTTAAGGTAGGTGCCTATTTCACACATGTGGATAAGTTTTTAATTCAAAAAAAGTTGTGATATTTTTATCTCTCCTCTCTCCGGGATCAAACCAAATAAAAAAGGGAGCTAAACTGGTCCAAATCTTGTCCAAATTCAGCCAAACTGAAGCTGGAAAATTCTAGAACTTAGTTGGACTCAGTTAGTGGCCTCCCTCACCTATAAATAGACCCTCATTCTTTTGTATTCTCGTCTTTGAGCTATACCATGCCAGTATTACATTAAAATACTCATATTTTCTATTATCCCTTAAAAATTCTCTACTTTTGGAGAGAGTTGAGATTCTTTCTCTCTTCAACCATCCTTGGAGCTTTCCTCTCAACGCACTAACCAATTAATTGGTTGAGGACTTCTTCTAAGATAGATAAGCAAGTAAAATCAAGAGACAAGGTATAATTTCATGGTTTTTCTCTACTGTTCTCAATGTTTTCTTTTCTCAACCCCTCTCAAGCTTGAGAAGTTTCTAAATTAAGTGTTTATAATGCAAATCAAGCTTTTCTTAAGAGTTGTAAATAATGAATAATTAAGAAAAGTTTACATTTATGCTTAATTAGGATGCTTTTTATGTTTATCTCTCTCTCCCCAAAAGAATGGTCATTCCTATGACCAATTCTCTATTCAAATGATGCTTCTCATTAATAAATTCTCAATTCACAAATCAAACTCAGCTTGTGAAGCTAGAGATTAAGAAAGTGGCTTTTTATACTTTTATGCTTCTAAAATTGTGATAATCTTATTATTTAAATCCATAAATTGAATTTAAGTTTAGAAGATAGTTATACTATCATAATTGTATTACTAAGTTTATTCTTTTCAAAAATATTGAAAATTATCAGTAATAGCAGAGCGGAGCTATGGCCAAATTTTTAAGAAATTGATACATAATTCATTCTTATGCATAACATGAAAAGAGGACTTCCTACCATATTCTAGAATTGGTCATCCTATGCTAAAAGAATGATTTTCATCACATTCAATGGAAAACTAATTTTTAAGGTTTGTGCATAATTAAATAATTAAGAAAAGAGAAAATTATGGTAATTTTATTCAAATGATAAAAGAGGAATTCCCATGACATTTGGAATTAAATCATTTAAATGAAAAAAATAAAATTCTTAGCATATTGAATTAATAGATATTTTTATTAAAATTCAAAGAGAAATTTTAGATAAATTTAATTTATGCATGAGAAAATTTAAATGATAAAAGAGGAATTCTCATGACATTTGGAATTCAATCATTTAAATGGTAAAAGTGGAATTCTTGGCATATTTGGAATAATGGATATTTTTATTAAAGAAAAGAGAAATTTTAGGTAAATTTATTTTATGATAAAATAAAAGAGGAATTCCCATGACATTTGGAATTCATGATAAAAGAGAAATTTTAGGTAAATTTATTTATAATAAAAGAGGAATTCCCATGACATTTGGAATTCAATTAATTAAATGCAAAAAGAAGAATTCCCATGATATTTGAGATCCAAGAAATTAAATAGAAAAAGAGAAATTTTTAGTATTATGAGTATTTATCAAAAGCAAAATTTTGAACATTATTGGGAAATATGGGTAGAATCTATTTTTGTAAATCCCATGAATCTTTTACTCAAAAAGAAGATTATTGAATATATTTCACTTGAGAAAATTGAGAAAGAATATGAAAATATCCGTTGAGAAAAAGAACCTTTACCTAGGCCAAGCAATTGGTAGGAATATTAGAAAAGTCCCATCGGTATCAAAAATAGAAAATGTTACTAAATGTGAAATGGATGTGGATGTGAATGAAGAGATCAGAATGAGATGTGAGGATATGTGAAAGGATGTGATATAAATGAATGTGGATGTGAATGAAGAGATGAGAATGAGATGTGAGGATATGTGAAAGGATGTGATGTGATGTAAATGAATGTGGATGTGGATGTGAAAGGATGTGATGTGATGTAAATGAATGTGGATGTGGATGTGATAGGATGTGATGTGATGTGATGTAAATGGATGTGGATGTGAAAGGATGTGATGTGATGTAAATGGATGTGGATGTGGATGTGGATGTGGATGTGGATGAGATGTGATGTGATGTAAAGGGATATGGATGTGAATGTGATGAGGTGTGGATGAAATGTGATGTAATGTAAAGGGATGTGGATGTGGATGTGATGTAATGTAAAGGGATGTAATGTAAAGGGATGTGGATGTGGATGTGAATGTGAATGTGATGAGATGTGGATAAAATGTGATGTGATGTGAATATATGTGGATGTGAATGTAAATGTATGGATGGATGTGGATAGACGTGCATGTGGATGACTGGATGGATGTGGATGAATGAGATGGAATGTGTATGGATGTGATGAGATATAGATGGATATAGATGTGATATAATAGAATGTATGTGATGGGATGGGAATGCAATGAATGGAATAAATGTGAATGGATGAGATGTGATGTGAATTGGGATAGATGTGAATGTGTGAGATGTGATGTGGATGTGATGTGATGTGAATGGATGTGATGTGATGTGAATCGAGATAGATGTGAATGGGTGAGATGTGATGTAATGTGATGTGAATCGGCATAGATGTGAATGGGTGAGATATGATGTGGATGTGATGTGATGTGAATCGGGATAGATGTGAATGGATGAGATGTGATGTGAATGGATGTAATGTGATGTGATGTGAATCGGGATAGATGTGAATGGATGAGATGTGATGTGAATTAATGTGATGAGATGTGATGTGAGTCGGGATAGATGTGAATAGATGAGATGTGATGAGAATGGATATGATGAGATGTGATGTGAATCGAGATAGATGTGAATGGATGAGATGTGATGTGAATCGGGATAGATGTGAATGGATGAGATGTGATGTGAATGGATGTGATGTGAGTCGGGATGGATGTGAATAGATGAGATGTGATAAGATGTGATGTGAATTAGGATAGATGTGAATGGATGAGATGTGATGTGAATGGATGTGATGTGATGTGAATCAGGATAGATGTGAATGGATGAGATGTGATGTGATGTGATATGAGTCGGGATAGATGTGATGTGATGAGAATGGATGTGATAAGAATCGGGATAGATGCAAATAGATGAGATGTGATGTGAATGGATGTAATGTGATGTGATGTGAATCGGGATAGATGTGAATGGATGAGATGTGATGTGAATGGATGTGATGTGATGTGATGTGGATATGGGTAGATGAGAATGGATGAGATGTGATGAGGATAGATGTGGAGAGATGTGATGAGATATAATATGATGTGATTGGATGAGAATGGATGAAGGACGATGAGAATACATATAATTGGATGTGGATTAAGCAAAGAGAATTGATTTAGAAGAATGTGGAATAACGGGAAATGATGTGGAATGATGTGAAAAGATGAGAGTTCGTTAGAAACTGTATTTATGACCTATTTTTAAATGACTATTTTATGTCAAGAATGCTGGGAAAGCATTTTGACCATCTTGTGAACGAGGTCGTGGAGACCTAAGTGATAAAGTTGCAACAGCTGACGGAGAGTCAATGGAGGACGTCTCGCGTAGCAAGGTCGGCCGAGGTCTTGACCAGCCTCGGTTCGATTTAAATGGTGAGCTTCTTGTACGGTGGATGAGGGACCAAGGAAGTGGCCTATGAGTGAAGCGCTAGGTGACCTGCGAAGAATCCTAGAGGGTGTTGACCATACGGTGCTCGGGCTCTGGGTCGCCAAAGATACCCACGTGTGTGGCGAGGAAAAAAATGGAACAAGGTGTTAGAGTTATTTTCTGAACTCGGGCATGGATCTGGTTGATTGACCTTGCTGGTCCTTAACGGATGAGTCCTTAACGGATGAGTCCATGGCTCTTTTACATGGATCTGTTGGTTGAGCTTGCTAATCATCAATAGAGAGTCCATGTGGATTTTTATAAGTGAATATATTTTCGGGTACTATGAGCTAGGAACTATTGAAAAGGCCCCTGAGTAGACAGGTGGTAAGCGTTCTGGTTACCAATGATGCCATAGGTACACCGATCAAGGAATGATTGCAAATTAGAATTCAACCTGGATATTTTGGAGGATTATGGTCGGTGACACTATGGTTTCATTAAAAGATTGTTTTAAAGAGAGCTGAATCTGTGAAAAAGGAAATTTCCACCATGGACATGTTCTTTTGCAAGAGGAGACAGGGATGTCAATGCATGCATGATTGTTACATGCGTAACAGAGGGATGGGTGTTGGAAGCCTCTCCTGAAAACATTGTGTGTGCCTCTAAGGAGAGGGCTTCGATGGTAGGGGCCTGTGATGCACAAGCAAGCGAGGGCTACAAAGAGACCAACTGGGTTGTTGTAGATATGAGGCCTGCTAGGGCAATTGTTGTTGAGTGTCCCTTAGAGGGGCGTTTAATGCAGCTTATGCAATCATTCCCCCCATTGAAAAAGGAGGAGAAGAGTTCGACTATTGCAGAAGAGGCATTGGACCATTGTTGCAAAGTGAGCCACAGTGGAGCCATGTTTGAAAAACATTCCATGGTTGCAGGGATGCCATCTAGCGCTGCAAGGGGAGCTGATTCATTAGGGCCGATAGCAAGAATAGAGTCAACATTAGGGTTGGGGCTGGAGACTGCTCATAGAGAGGCCGTGGATAGTGTGTGAGGTCATAGCTCTTTGGAACAGGTGTAAGCGAGATGGGTAATAGCAAACGCACGTAGGAGGCCCCATCGTTTGAGGGGGCTATTGAAGCAAAGTCTTCTTTGGGCTGAGCCCGCAGAGGAAAACAGGACCGGCGTGAGCAAGCCAACACCATGGCTGGTGCCATAGATGCAGCTGAGTCGACGACAACGAGGGCACAGAGGCCAGACTCACCTACAAGGTGTGGACACCGGTGAGGAGTTGAAGCGAAAGCAAGAAGGCTCCCACAGGCTCCCAAGGAAAGCAATGATACCATGTAAGGATTTGGAGCTGAGGCTAAGGTTTCCATGAAAGCTGTGTGTGTAGAAATAGAGACAAATAGAGAACAAAGAAACAAGATGACAGTTGGTACAAATACCAAGTATTGTATATTGATATATATATGACTACTGTTTACAATGGGTTGACCTCTAGTTAAATAGAGGGAAGAGGTAGTTACAAGGTTGTTATGTTGTAACAGACATGTGTCCGGTACATACGGTTAGTATGGTGTAAACCATACTCCAACACAATGGTTGCTCTAAACTTGAGTGGGGGTGGGGTGTCGTCTTCGTGATCAAAGTTAAGGAAGAGCCCCCCAAAAGGCTCCAAGGTACCCATCTGATACCATCTAGAGAAAGGGGAAGACCTGCATATCCTTTCTCTAACATCAGATCAGTTACACAGGCATAAGCTCTCACGTAACCACGTCTCTATTGATTTGTTTTCATATACATTAATACCCCACGATGGGGTGTGACTCTTCATAAATGCCCTTTGGTATCTGGGCGCCCAATTAGGCATTACGCCCAACACACAACGCCCAACACACAACGGATGACGGACTGAGGAGAACGGAAGCCTGCTGACGGATTCAGCAAAACGTAGCCCAACAACACCGGATGTCTACCTATGCCATCGATGATGTTAATAGATGTTGGATGGCATAAGCTCGCCACCTTCCAGAACGGAGTTGTTTCTTGACTCTGGAATTCGGACGGATGACGTAAGCTACTGTGCCGGATCACCTCGACTCCTGAACGATGTTGTACTCCCCTCCTGCTCCTGCTTGGCGTGGATGCCGATTTGGATGAAGCCAACCACTTAGGAGCGCCAGATTAGGTTGATATCGCCGGCCTGTTATGAAGAATGCGATGGGCAGATGACATCGACGTCCTTCAAGCCAAATTGGCTCCAAACGGAGATTCTAGCGAATGCTTCTAGTTTAAGCCAACAACGTCACGGCCGATGGTGGATTCATCTATAAGGTAGTATGAAAGGGCACACAATCCCACCATGAAAGCTCCAATCGGTGTTGCGCTTTACCGACCCCTTCAAACGCATGCCATAGTCGGTGATCTCACGTTGCCACAGAGAACATCGTCCAGCTCAAAATGTAGGTGCATGTTTCGTTCATACAGAGAAGGGATCACGAAAGTGTTAGGGCCACAGCCCTAACAGACCCTAACAGAGATTAATACACAGAGATGTACACACCATTGCTGCTGTATTGCTTAATCCAATCACAAGTCGTGCATTGATTACAAAGATGATAGAGGGGTTATAACTCCATAGGATATGAAGAGATAGTGAAGAGATGTGCCTCAGACTAAGATTAAATGACCATGTGCATGGATAATGTGTGCATGTGACTAATGGATAATGTGTGCATGTGACGGCTAACAACAATAGTCCACTTGTCCGAACTCGGGGTAGGGCATATCTCGGGGGGTTTACTATGTAAACTCTCTATATCACGTGCATTCAAAGCGTAATTAAAAAACTTTTATTTGTAAATTTTTCATGAATAAAACACACCCTTTTCTATTCAATCTATAAATACCCCTTTAAATGCTATCCTTTTACCCCCTTTAAATGTTATCTTTTTGTATGTAAAAAATGTGTAAAATAAGGATATTAAAAACCCCTTCTGTTGAACCTACCTGCTACGCTTATATATTTATGAGTGACCCCCCACCCCCCTTCTCTCTCTCCCCCCCTTCCCCCCCCCTCCCTCCCCCCGAGGGGCATATGCCCAGATTTTGTACCCATGCAAATGGGCCCTTAGAAAGATTGGATTTTTTGATTGAATTATATGTTTAGCTACCTAACTTTGCATGTGATATTTCATTAGAAGACCTTGAAGTAAAATTTTTAGGTTAACTAGAAGAGATTAGGCATTCCTAGTGAAAAATGCATGTCTTCAGGCTAAACCGAGGGCATCTGCTAACACAAAAGTAGGCACCCTCATCAGAGTAATCAGGTTGTTCCTTTCCGTCAAAATTAGGGAAATCCCAGAGGTAGACCCTCTAACTAACCCTCAGTTTCAATCCAAAGTAATGCAAGACCTACGCCTCAGAATAGGGAAAGTTAAAGAGAGATGTTCCCAAATCGCCCATCTACTTCCAAGGCAGAAACGCTGGAAGTAATAGAAGAAGAAAGAGAACTAAGAGATTATCCTCCAGCTGTGCAAGATGAGGACATCTCACGTTTTTTAAGTGAGGTAGGATGTAAGATTTCTCCCTCCAGCTTTTGAGGTGTAAAGGTGTAAGAACCTCCCCTTCTATTTTTGTAATTATTACCCTTTCTGAAATAGAAGAAAGATCTTGTTTTACCCTATTTTGGCCTAGAGAGAGAAAATATCTAGAGAGAGACAATCTAAAATTGAGATATATTTGGATATAAAAATCTTCCTAATGTCTAAAATGGATTCCCCTGAATTAGAAGTTCAAAATAGACTTTCCAATGTGCATTAGGAATTAATTGAAAATGGTATAAGGGACCTTAGCCGCCTAAGGGTCTACATTTTTAGAAATTTTTGAATTATGGTCCAATTAAGGTTCCAATGAGCCAATTGTATTAATCTAAGTGTTGGGATGAGATAAATCCAAAGAATAAAAGAAAATATCCAAAAAATGAGTAAATGCTCACATAAGATGAAGAGTTGACTGAGTACAAGGTTTATTAGTTAAAAAGTAAGAGATATTACTAAAAAAATGAGATATTTTGGAGAAACGATGCATTTTTGACACCTTGGTAAGGAGAGGGGGACCTTTGAGGTAGGCGTCTTTTTCACATGTGTGGAAAGGTTTTTTAATTCAAAAAAATTGTGATATTTTTATCTCTCCTCTCTCCTCGATCAAACCAAATCAATAAGGGAGCCAAACTGGTCTAAATCTTATCTAAATTGAGTCAAACTGAACCTGAAAAATTCTAGAACCTAGTTGGACTTGGTTAGTGGTCTCCCTTGCCTATAAATAGACCCTCATTCCTTTGTATGTTCATATTGGAGCTATACCATGCTAGTATGATATTAAAATAATCATATTTTCTATTATCCCTTAAATTTTTCTCTCTCTTGGGAGCTTGAGCTTCTCTCTGTCTATAACAACTCTTTGAGTTACTCTTCTCCTCTTGGTGGACCAATTGATTGGTCAGGGGCTTCACTGCTAAAACAAAGAATCAAGCCAAACCTGGAGGTAAAATTGATTTATATATATTTTTTTCAAATTATCTCAATAACTTTCTTCTTCTCAACCACTCTCAAGCTTGAGAAGCTTTCTAAATGACAGTTTTAATTCAAATCAAGATTTTCCTAAAAGTCTTAATGTTTAATTAAGAGAAAGTTAATCTTTATGATTATTTATAATGCTTTCTTAAGTAAATCTCTCTCTCTAAAAGAATAGCCATATTTATGGCTAAATCCCTTGGAAAAGGATGATTCTCAATGATAGTCTCTTAATTCAAAGCTAAACTCTAGGCTTGATGAGCTAGAGAGTAAGAAAATGATATTTTCATGATTTTATGCTATTAAAATAATGATAAATTCTTTTAGATTGTTTATGAGTAGTTAAAAACTACTTTAATTCATTCTAAATGAGAAATGGATTATCCTAACAATTTGGAAAAAGAGAAATGTTGAAATTAGCTTAATCTAGTGAGATAATCATAGTTATGTTTATAATTATGATTTAAATTCATAGTTTGATTTTAAGCATAAAAGAGGAACTACTATCATATTTTCATTACAAGCTTTTACTCTTTTAGGAAAATTTGAGAGTTATCAGTAATAGCAGAGCGAAGCTATGGTAAAATTTTTAGAAATAATACATGTCTTATTTTGATGCATAATGCTAAAAGAGGACTTCCTACCATATTCTAAGATCGGACATCCTATGCAAAAAGAATGATTTTCATCATATTCATGTGAAATAAATTTTTAGTATTTATGCATAAATATTTAATTAAAAGAAAGAGAAATTTTTGGTAAATTTATTTTTATGCAAAAAGAGGAATTCCCATGATATTTGAGATCCAAGTAATTAAATGGTAAAAGAGAAATTTTTGGCATAATTCAAATTATGAGTATTTATCAAAAGTAGAATTTTGAGTATTATTATTTTTATTGAAAAATATAGATAGAATTTATTTTTGTAAGTCCCATGAATCTTTTATTCAAAAAAGAAAAATTTGAATATATCTTACTTGAGAAATTTGAGAAAGAATGTGAAAATATCCATCGAGAAAACTTGGATAATTCTTATTCAGAAAAGAGAATCTGGAATCCCTGGGAAGATTGAGGATCCAATGAGTAAATGGAAGTTTAGAATTAATTCTCATTAATGAAGCTTAAGGAATGAAAATACATTACGTAAATACTCTTCTTGAGTTTTTACTATTCAATTCTGATAAGGTTTATTTTTCCTTTTTAAACCTTCAACAACACTCTGATACGTAGATTCAATGGGATCGAGAAAAAAGTACATTTAACTAGGCCAAGAAATTGGCAGAAACTTAGAAAAATCCTATTTGAATCGAAAGTAGAAAATGTACTAAAAGTGGACGAGATAAGATGTGATGTGGATCTGAATGAATGTAATTGAATGTGATGGGACGTAAATAGATGCGATGTGATTAGATGAGATGTGAATGTGATGCGATAAGATGTGAATGTGATGTGATGAGATGTGAGTGGATGTGATGAGATGTGGATGAATGAATGGATGGATGTGGATGAATGAATAGATGAACTGTGAATAGATGTGGATGAATGAATGGATGGATGTGGATGAATGTGATGAACTATGAATAGATGTGGTGTGATATGGATAGATATGGATGTGATGTAATGTGGATGGAATGAATGAGATGTGATATGGATAGATGTGGATGTGATGTAATGTGGATGGAATGAATGTGATGTGATGTGTGACAACCAAAGTGCTATTAGTCTAGCCAAGGACTACGTGCAACATAGCAAGTCCACACATATTGCAGTTCATTATCACTATGTTCGATATGAAGTAAGGAAAGGAGCAATAGTGGTAGGGATTGACTATCATGACACTTTTTCACCCGTAGCTCGTAGTACAAGCTACTACTAGCTTTTGCAACTCAGTTTGATTTGGGAATACATCAAATGGATGTTAATACGGCTTTTCTTAATGAAGACTTAAAGGAGGAAATATATATGGAGCAACCTGAAGGATTTACAATTCCCGAAAAGGAACATCTCGTATGCCAACTCCATCGTGCTTTGTATGACTAAAACAAGCTTCACGATCATGGTACATCAAGATTGATCAATTTCTCACATCTTAGGGGCTTGTTTCTTGCTTCTCTGATCCAAATCTTTATATCAAGTGCAATGTGAATAACCATTTTGTGATATTGGCCCTTTATGTTGATGACACTATACTTGTGTCTAATAATCTATCTTTCATGCAACAAGTAAAAAAGGTTTTATCGCCTTTGATATGGTGGAACTATACTTGTGTCTAATAATCTATCTTTTATGCAACAAGTAAAAAAGGTTTTATCGCCTTTGATATGGTGGATCTTGGTGACATCCATTCATGCCTTGGTATTCAAGTTCAAAGGTATCATCACAATGGTATTTTTCTTCTTCGTCAAACAAAGTTTATCCAAGATATAGTTCAAAATTTTGGATTGGCTACTGCACATTTAGCAAACACTCCTTGTCTTGCAAGCTCTACTAGGAGTACTTCTGCAAATATTGAGGCATTAGCTTTAAATCAACCCTATGCTAATCTTGTTGGTTGTCTTCAATTTGTGGGGCATGAGCACTTGTCCTGATATTCTATTTGCAGCAAATCTGTTAGGAAAATACTTGTCCTCTCCATCTACAAGACATTGGTCTCAAGCTAAACGTGTTTCGAAGTACTTGAAGGGCACTGTAGATTTCAGACTTGTATATCGCCATCAAGAAGACATATCTTCATCAACTTCTCTTAATCTTTTGGGTTATTCAGATGCTGATTGGACTTGTCCATGCGATCCATCAGTGGGGTAATTGCTTCTTTATCAATGGTTGTTTGGTATCTTGGGCTAGCAAGAAACAACGCTGTATTGCAGTTTCTACTACAGAGTCTGAATATGTAGCTACATCTTTAGCAGCTCGTGAATTGGTTTGGCTTCGATAATTTCTTGCTGATATTGGTCATTCTACTTCCTCAAGCACTCCTCTTAGATGTGACAACTAAAGTGCTATTAGTCTAGCCAAGGACTACGTGCAACATAGCAAGTCCAAGCATATTGTAGTTTATTATCACTATGTTCGACATGAAGTAAGGAAAGGAGAAATAATGGTAGAAAATTGTCCAATTGATCAAATGATTGCAGAAATTCTCACCAAAGGACTCCATGAAGCTCGGTTTATAGTTCTACGATCAAAACTTGGAGTTGCGGCGGCCTCTCTTTTTGGAGATTAGCACATCTCACGTCATGTTAATTTTGTCTAGACTTGTACATAGCCTATAGACTTTAGGACACTTCACACATTACTTCACATCATTACTTCACATCATGCACATTTACTCTTTGTACTTTGTATATAGAAGCACATTGCACATCGACTTTAAGGTGGCATTGTACATTTATATGTAGGAGCTCGGGTTTTTCCCTTGTGCTCCCAAGGGTTTTTTTACTCACTGCTGGAGACCTTTATTTGAGTGGGGGTGTTGGAGCTATATATAGCTACCCCTAACTCACTCTAGGTCTTGCCTATATATATGTGACTTGTGACTAATATGATTCATTCTTGTGGAGCATATGTGGTGTCTCTTGTCTCGTCTCTCTCTCCCTCTCTCAATAATGTGGATGAATGTGATGAGCTGTGAATGGATGTGGTGTGATATGGATAGATGTGAATGGAATGAATGAGATGTGATATGGATATATGAGGATGGAATGAATGTGATGTGATGTGGATGGATGCGAACGAGATGTGATAAGATGAGGATGGATGTGATGAGATGTGAATGAATGTGGGATGTGAATGGGTGTGATAGATGTGATGAGATGTGAGTGGATGTGGTGAGATGTGAATGTGATGTAAATGAGATGTGAATGGATGTGATGTGATGTGGATCTGGTTAGATATGAATGGATGAGATATGATGTGGATAGATGAGATGTGATGTGATGTGGACTTGGGTAGATGTGAATAGATGTGAAGTGATGTAAATAGATGTGAACGTGATGTGATGATATGTGGATGTGATGTGGATATGAATGAATGTAGATGGATGTGATGTGATATGAATGGATGAGATGTGATGTGGATATGTTGTGACATGATGTGATGAGGATAGATGATGTGGATAGATGTGATGAGATGTAATATGATGTGATTGGATAAGAATGGATGAAGACGATGGGAATACATATGACTGAATGTGAAATAAATAATGTGAATTGATGTAGAAGAATGCGGAATAACGAGAAATGATATCGAACAATGTGGAAAGATGAGAGTTCGTTAGAAACTGTATTTATGAAACCTGTTTTAAAATTTTATGTCAAGAATGTTGGGGAAGCATTTTGACCATCTTGTGAATGAGGTCGTGGAGACCTAAGTCATAAAGTTGCAACAGCTGACAGAGAGTCAATGGAGGATGTCTCGTGTAGCAAGGTCGGCCGAGTTCTTGACCAGCCTTAAATGGTGAGCTTCCGGTATGGTGGATGAGGGACCAAGGAAGCGGCCTATGAGTGGCAGGTGACCTGCGAAGAAGCCTAGAGGGTGCTGACCATACGGTGCTCGGGCTTTGGGTTGCCGAAGATACCCACGCGTGCATCGAGGAAGAAAATGGAACAAGGAGTTAGAGTTATTTTCTGAACTCGGGCATGGATTTGGTTGATTGGCCTTGCTGGTCCTCAACGGATGAGTCCATGGCTCTTTTATGTGGATCTGTTGGTTGATCTTGCTGATCTTCAACGGAGAGTCCATATGGATTTTCTTAAGTGAATATATTTTCGGGTACTATGAGAGCTAGGAACTATTGAAAAGGCCCTTGAGTTAACAGGTGGTAAGCATTCTGGTTACCAATGATGCCATAAGTACACCGATGAAGGAATGATTTCAAATTGGAACTCAAGCTAGATATTTTGGAGGATTATGATCAGTGATACTATGGTTTCATTAAAAGATTGTTTTAAAGACAGTTGAATCTGTGAAATAGGCAATTTTGTATTGGGTGTGTAAGTGGTGTGACTATCTTGAAGTTTGCTTAAAGCTCCGGCTAGGGGGCCTGGGAACTCTTTTCCCTGGGACCCGGGGCAAAACATAACCAAATTCCTAAATGGATCCTATCACTACAGTGGTTGGGAGGTTGGCTAACCTATGGGATTGGATGGGCTTAGGCTGGACTGATGGATCCCTAAAATGAGACTCAATTCTATTAAGTTACGATAGTTGAAGTAAATCTCAGATAGTCCTTGTTCTATGGAAACGAATCAACGGCTATGCCTCTTGATAAGGAAAAAAGCGTTGGTCTCTACGATCCAAGTACAAGTCTCTTCCTTGATCTGACCATGTGACTTAAGGGTTCAGTGGGATTAGTTTGGCTAGTTAAGCCTCTTGACTACGTTAGAATAGATTTTTCTCGGTGTTATCGCCCGTGCTTTCTAGGCGAGGGAAGCTTTTCTGGGTTCGATTTTGAAAGAACCGAGGGATTAGTCTGTTGTCCGGATATCCGTGGGGGGCGAGGCCCCAACTGGGAGACTCTGCCGCCCTGGGCAAGAAGTGCTACTTCCACTGCTAGCACCCCCAAATTTGTTGCGCGGAGCGGGGAGGGATCTTTCAATTTAGGAGGTTCTTCTATGAGGTCCTTGACATCTTAAGTATGCTAAGGGTCCTTTGACATCTGAGGGTGCTCTCTTCGATGCATTTAAATCCCTTTCTTAGTAAGATTGTGATGCTATTTACATTAATGTTATCAATTGGTGTCTTACTAGCCTCAAATGTTCTTGTTAGGCTTACTCCTTTATGGGCTTCCTACCACTAAGCCATGGTATTCTAGATAGAAATCTAGTGGGTTATGAGGTTCTTCTTCTATGATAGGATTATTCTCAACTAGTGTAAGACCCCTATCCCGTTAATCTATTTGTGAGATGTATAGCAGAAGTATTATTTTAAAAGGGATAGAGTGACCTACTAGGGCCTCCCCCTAAATTGACATGACAAATGGCTATTGAGGCTCAACTAGAAAAATCCATCGTCAAACAAGTAATGTAGACTATTCCTTCAAGAAACTTAAAAACTTCCCCTATGCTGATCCCATAAAAATAACCATCCTAGTGGCCTAGTAGCTCCTCAAGGCTCATCGTAAAAAGTGATCTATAGTGTAATGTAGGCAGTCTAAGTGAAATCTAAACTATGTTGAAGTGGTATTCTACCTTGGGAATCCCAAAGTTTCATTGCTTTAGTACCCAAGTCCGTGCTAACCCCCATTGATCCAATGGGTTAGCCTTTACCCAACCCTTTAGTTCATGGATCCAATATTTAAATTGGTTTGTTAGGTTATGCTCAGTTACAAAGGAGTTATTCCCCTAGCTGACACTAGAGGTATTGAGGGTTCATGTAATCATAAAAACAAGCACACCAGTACACAATTCTTATGCACATATTCTTCATTTTGAAATCCAAACTTAAAATTAAATAATCATTTTTTTCAAAAAATTATCATAATCATGATATCCTAGGAGCTTCATCCAAGGGCAACAAGGAGAACTCCCTTTTAATATCAAGGGGTTACATCCTCACAGTAGGACGATCACGTAAGAACACCACAAGGGGTTACATCCTCACAGTTGGACGATCACGTAAGAACACCACAAGGGGTACCTCACAAGAAAGAAACCAATAAGACTACCCAAGGGGTTCTGACCTAGATAGATGGTCAATTATAGCCACCACACAAGGTGCATATGTCAACATAACCCTTGTGACCTACTAAGGAAGGGCTTGGCCTTGGTAGATGGTCCTCATGAGGATGCACTCATTGGTGATAATATCCAATTTTCAAGAATATCATGGCCTCATTTCCATGTCAAGTTCCCTCAATGAACTTCTTGATTAGAAATCCTTTGGCATCACTTACAGTTCCTAGGCTCTCAGTCCCTCCACCTAGGTGATCCACGAAACTCTCTTTATGCGACTACTAGCAAGGGGGTTATGACCTCAATATGGAATCGCATGTGCCCACCAGAAGGGATGCTCATGAAGCATAACTTGAAATAGAACTTGATGTCACTACCCAGGTGGTTCAGACCTAGATAGATAGCCAATCATGGCCACCACACAAGATGCACATGCTAACATAACCCTTACAAATTATAACATAGCTTTATGTGACTACCTAGGAGGTTCGGACCTAGATATATAGACAATCATGACCACCACATGAGAATATAGACATGAGCTATATGCACATGAGATGCACATGTTAACATAACCCTTACAACATATAACATAAGTTGATGTGACTACCTAGGAGGTTCAGACCTAGATATATACAATCTTGGCTACCACATGAGAATATGCACATGTTAACATATCCCTTATGACATACTTGGCCTTGGTAGATAGTCCCCATGAGGGTTCACTCATGGGTGACAATATCATGTTGAGCAACCTCAAACACCACTCTGGGTAACTATCATATACTTCTTAAAATAGAAACTGTTTAGTTATCATCATGGAATCATTATTTTCAACGATTGTAAAACCTCAACCAATTGATGGAGACTTTACTTTTAAACAACACGATTCATAATCACTTACATCTTTCTAGCTTTTCTAAGTAATGAAACAATAATTCCAACCAAGGAACCACCCTGGTCTTAAAACAAAAACCATTTACTTATCATTATGGAATCATTCTTTTCAACAACATTAAAATCTCAAACAATTGATGGAGAATTTACTTTTAAATAACATGATTCATTGACCACTGATATCTTTGTAAATTTTCCCTTGTAAATTTTCCAAGAAGTAATGAAACTTATAATTCCAATCAAGAAACCAACCTGGTCTTAGAGTTATGGTGGTGACTAAGGCAGTCGATCACCATCAATCTATCATTTACTTATCATCATGGAATAATTCTTTTCAAAAACATTAAAATCTCAATTCAGGTCATCACTTACATCTTTCTAAGTTTTCTAAGTAATGACCTAATAATTCCAACCAAGGAACCAACTTGTTCTTAGACTCGATGGTTGACAAGGGTATCTGTGTGAGGTTGTTTCTCCTTGTTAAGAACATACCAATTCAAGAGTTTAGCTCTAATCTTATCACACAACATTCCATCCAAATATATATGACTAATAAAATAATTCTTTAAGTTTTCCATATGGTCTCAGGAGAAGAACACCTTTTATAGGACATTTATTTACCAAGGACATTGCATGTAGGATATCCTAGTAGTATCAGCCCTTGAAATTCCCTCTATGCCTATCACTATACCATCCATGATAGGTCATTTATTTACCGAGGAGAATGTATGTAAGATATCCTAGTAGTGTTAACCCTTGATATTACTTCTACCCCTATTACTCTACCATCCTTAAAAAATAAGAGCCTAATTTTTGTATATCTACATCTACCTAAAGTACAACCTTAAACAAAGGAAAATTTAGTCATGCTACATTCTATTCATGTGAGTTATCCTTTTAATAACATAATGGAACCATTAGAAAAGCCTTGCTTTAGTCCACATACTTTTAACACTTAAAAGCACTAGGTGAGCCACCATATCATTATACTTATTGCTTACAATGCAATACTTCCAAAGCATGAACCAGGACACTCAACACTTTCGTCAATGGCTATGTAAACAATACCCGCTAGCACTATCAAAGAGAAGGACGTGGGCATCCACATCCTCTTAGTATTTCCTAGAGAATTTTAGATACTTCACTGTGACAACTGGTCCTGAAACATGTTGTATTGTAGAAACTAGGGAGTGGGTGGTAGGGGCGGGGTGGTGGTATGTATAGTGGTTGTTGTGGCAGAATTACCGTGTGTAAGATCCCTGTCCCCACCGCATAACAAATTCAGGGGTGCTAGTAGCGGAAGTAGCACTTCTTGCACGGGGTAGGGTCCCACACGCGGGGCCTCGCCCACGGATATCCGGACAAGAGACTAATCCATCGGTTATTCCAAAACCGAACCCGAAAAAACTTCCCTTGCTCAGAAAGCACGGGCAATTCCTCCAGGATAACTTTTCTCTAACGTAGTCAAAAGTTTTATCTAATAGAACTGATCTGACCGAGCCCGTAAGTCCCATAGTTAGATCAGGGAAAAT
Organism: Cibotium barometz; assembly: GCF_041138505.1. Taxonomy (NCBI): domain Eukaryota; kingdom Viridiplantae; phylum Streptophyta; class Polypodiopsida; order Cyatheales; family Cibotiaceae; genus Cibotium; species Cibotium barometz. Next base: position 11,195,526 of record NC_141094.1, on the reverse strand, counting down.
ATTGCACTTGGATCATAGAGACCAACGCTTTTTTCCTCATTGAGAGGCACAGCCGTTGATTTTTTCCATAGAACAATTTTTGTGTAGGATTTACTTCATCTATCGTACCATAACAGAATTGAGTTTCAATTTAGGGATCCATCCAACCTGACCCCATCCAATCCCATGGATTAGCCAACCACTGTAGTGATGGGATCCAATTAGAAACTTGGTTAGGTTTGTCCCGGGTACCAGAGAACAGAGTTCCCAGGCCCCCTAACCGAATATTCACGCAAACTTAAAACTAGTCACGCCACTCACACACCCAATATGAAATTGCCTTTTTCACAGAATCAGCTATCTTTAAAAACAATCATTTAATGAAACCATTGAGTCACTAATTCTAATCCTCAAAATCTCTGGTTAAATCCTTATTTCCAATCATTTCTTCATCGGTGTACCTATGGCATCATTGGCAACCAGAACGCTCACCACCTGTCCACTCAGGGGCCTTTTCGATAGTTCCTAGCTCATATAGTAACTGGCAATATATTCACATATCAAAATGGAAACTCCGTTGAAGATCAGCAAGATCAACCAACAGATCCATATAAAAGAGCCGTGGACTCATCCGTTGAGGACCAACAAGGTCAATCAATCAGATCCATGCCCGAATTCAGAAAACAACTCTTACTCCTTGGATCCTTCGCAGGTGATCTAGCGCTTCACTCATAGGCCGCTTCCTTGGCCCCTCATCCACTGTACTAGAAGCTCACCATTTTAATCGAACCGAGGCTTCGACCGACCTTGCTACACGAGACGTCCTCCAATGACTCGTCGTCAGCTGTTGCAACTTTATCAGATTAGGTCTCCACGACCTCATTTACAAGACGGTCAAAATGCTTCTCCAGCATTCTTGACATAAAACAGTCATTTAAAAACAGTTCAAAAATACAGTTTCTATAACGAACCCTCGTCTTTCCACATTGCTCCACATCAAACCACATTAATTAATTCCACAACCATTTCATAAGTATTCCTATTCTCATCCAATCATATCATTTTCATCTCATCACATCTTTCCTCAGTTTATCCTCATCAAATCTCATCCACTCGCATCTCATTCATATCCACATCTCATCCACTCGCATCTCATCCATATCCACATCTCATCACATCACATTCATTCACATCTCATCCATTCAGACCACATCACATTTACTCACATCTCATCCATTCAGACCACATCACATTCACTCACATGACATCTCATTCATTTTACCTCACATCTCATTCATTCACATCTATCCCAATTCACATCAGATTCATTCATATCCATCACATTCACTTTCATTCATATCCATCACATTCACATTCATTCATATCCATCACATTCATTCTCATCACCATTATATCACATCACTTCTATCCACATTATATCTCATTTATACACATCTCATCTCATTCATCCACATCCATCCAGTCGTTCACATGTACGACTACTCATATCTATCCATACATTCATATCTATCACTTCACATCCACATATATTCATGTCACATCACATCACATTCTTTCACATACACATCTATATCCGTTCTTTCACATACATCCACATCCATTCTTTCACATACACATCACATTCTTTCACATACATCCACATCCATTCTTTCACATACTCATTCACATCCATTCTTCACATACACATTCACATCCATTCTTCTCATACACATCCTTATCCATTCTTTCACATACTCATTCACATCCATTCCTCACATACACATTCACATTCATTATCATCACATACATTCACTCACATCCCATATCTTTCATTTACATTTTGATTCACATGACATGACATCTCATCCATTCATTCACATTTATCTCATTCACATCGCATCTCATCAAATCTATCCACCTCATTCTCATCGCCTCTATTCACATCACACCTATCCATCCATTCATTCCCATCTATCTGATTCACATCACATCTCATCACATCTATCCACATCATATTCTCATCACTTCTATTTATATCACATCCATCTATCCATTCATTCATATCTATCTGATTCTCATCGCATCTATTCTCATTACATTCGTTTAAACATAGAATTTAAGAGAATTCTAATTTTTGATATAAAGATTCTTTACGCATCTATTTGTGCATAAAATCAACTTCAGTGGGAATAACACTTAACAAAATCCTTTTATGCATCTATTTATGCCTAAATTCAATTTTAAAGAAAACAACACTTTTAAAATAAAAAGAAATCCTTTATGTATCTTTCTATGCATAAAATCAATTTTAATGAAATTAACACTTTTGGAATAAAAAGAAATCCTTTATGCATCTTTCTATGCATAAAATCAATTTTGATGAAAATAATACTTTTGGAATAAAAATAAATCCTTTATGCATCTTTCTATGCATAAAATCAAATTTGATGAAAATAAAACTTTTGGAATAAAAATAAATAGTTTATGCATCTTTCTATGCATAAAATCAAATTTGATGAGAATAACACTTTTGGAATAAAAATAAATTCCTTTATGCATCTTTCTATGCATAAAATCAAATTTGATGAGAATAACACTTTTGGAATAAAAATAAATTCCTTTATGCATCTTTCTATGCATAAAATCAAATTTGATGAGAATAACTCTTTTGAAATAAAAATAAATTCCTTTATGCATCTTTCTATGCATAAATTTAATTTTAATGTGAATAACACTTTTGAAATAAAAATAATTCTTTTAGAATCCACAAACGGAAGGAATTATTCTTTTAGAATAACCTAATGATAAACTTTAGTTCCACAAAATTTAAGAAAATTTTGCCATAACCTCCTTTGTATGGCTGACCATTTCTCAATTTTAATATTTAATTTATGACTTGAATTAATCCAATTTGAATTCTAATATCTCTAATCTACTCCATTTTCTAAAAATTAAGAGAGTAAACAATGAAAAGAGTTTAATCAATAATTTAATTAAACTTTCTAGGATTAAGAAGGGCTGAATTGTAAATTTAAGAAAACCATAGATTTAAAATTCACAATAAGTAAGAATTAAGCTTACATGGAGTTTGTAAGCTTTCCTTTGGCTTGAGGGATTGAGGGTTCTACTCTTGTTTGCAGCAAGAGTGGCCACCAGTTCTTTTGGAGAGGATTTAGTCAAAAACAATTGAATTATCAAGTGAATTCAATGTATTTGACTCTGGGGAGGAGTGGAGTAACAGTGCATAAGCACTATTAACCTTTTACAAGGGGGGAGGCTTCTATTAATTGGAAAAAGTGAGCCTCTAACCAAGTAAACTGATTCTAGAATTTTTAAAATCGATTTGGTCACTTTTTAACCATTTTTAGGTCAGCTTACGTTTTGGATCTAGTTGAAACAAGAGAGAGGAGAGATGAAAATATCTCATTATTTATGAGTTTAAAACTCATCCACACATGTGAAATAGGCACCTCCTTCATGAGGGGAATTCCCCACACCACTGAGGTGTCAAAAATGCATCATTTCCTCTAAATATCTCTTCTTTTTAACTAATAAACCTTGTCCTTAGTCAACTCTTCATCTTATGTGAGTATTTACTCATTTTGGGAGATTTTTCTTTTACTCTTCAATTTATCTCCTCCCTACATTTGGATTAATCTTATTGGTCCATAGGAACCTTAATCCAAAATTTTAGAATCTAGACCCTCAAGCTAAGGTCCTTTTTACCTATTTTCAATTTATTCCAATTGCACACTGGAAAGTTCTTTTTGAATTTTTATTTCAAGAAAAATCATTTTAATAAGAAGGGATATTTTTTCATCCAAAGATATCTAGAAACTAAATTATCTCTCTCTAGAATATTTTCTCTCTCTAGAGGCCAAAACAGATAGAAACAAGATCTGTTATTATTCTGAAAAGGGGATTAATTACAAGGAGAGAAACTGGACATCTTGAGGGGCTGGGGGAGGAATCTTACACCGTGTTCCTTTGTCTAGTGATGGTTCCGAGCTAGAGTCAGCAAACTAAAGTGTCTGAGCTTGTAGCTGCGCCAAATAGTGTTGTTCACGTGCTGACATGAATGAAGGACTCAAACATAGAACAAAGGAAACAAAAAGTGAAATAGGCAGCAAGATGCATCGTCGCCAAAATGTTGTCGGGTGACTGCTACCTGATAACCTAGTGAGTTCTCTGGTTATGCACACAATAATACACTAGCTAGACACAGAGAAATGTGTACAAAACAAGATAAAAAAGATAGCATAATATACTTACAAGAGATGCAACAATTACACAAGACAGATCGACCCGTATGTGTACTACCCGCCAATTGAAAAACCCGATTGAAAACAAGCAAAGAGACAGATATACAAAATGGTAGATTTTGATTAACACAACTAGCTAACAGCAACACAACTAGCTAACAGCAAACTAGTGTACATATTTTCATTACAAATTTATAATGTGAAGTTACAAATAAAAGAGATGGCATCATGATCTGAGCATGACTGAGTTACATCCATGATGACCTACTAACTAGTTAGTTTGTTACTCTTACCTGACTAAGCCACGACTATGGTGTTAAATGCACCCGACTGGGCCATGACTTTGGCATTCCGACCCAAACAAGTGAAAACCAATATAAGTACAAGTGTACTATGTATAAGTGGTCCATAATGTGAACATTCTAAGAAAGTGAGCTGCCAAGATAAGTATGCTATGACTCAGTTGGACTAGGTAGGTGTAGTCCAGTTATAAAATCATTCACAAAGATTTGTCGTGTCAACTATGAAATGTGCGAGTGGTGTAAAGGTGGAATGGTCACCTAGGCATGTCATAAGTGTTATCTTGTGTTGAGCTTGATACCTTGATACTCCCCCTTTAGCTCAACTCCATGTCTAAGACTCCAAGCATAATGTGGAATCTACGAAGCTTCTCTGCTCCCAAGGTCTTAGTGAGAATGTCATCTACCTATTCCTCTTTGTGCTGATGTACACGACGACATTAGCATTTCCTGCCAAGACCTTCTCTGATGATGGGATAATGGACCTCTATGTTCTGTCTAAGCATGAAACACTGGGTTTCTGGCCAACTATATGCTATTAAGGTTTTCACAATAGATGATAACTTGCTTCTCCACATGCAGTCCCAAATTTCCAAGTAGCTTATGTAAACCAAGCTACATCACATGTTGCACAACCATCATAGTACCCCTATACTCTACCTCTATTCTTGATAAGTCAACTACCAAGGCTACTTCTTTCTGCTCCATGTAACAACACCACTCCTAATGCAAATGTATATACCAACCTCAAAGAAGAGGACATAACTCACTATGGACCTCATGTAGAATAGTGTGCACTATCCAAATGCAGTTTTTGAGGAGCCTGCATAAACTAGCTCTCTGCACATAGTGGCATTTTCTAAAATCTCACCTCCTTGATTTGCACTCAGCTTGCCATTCTAATCTAATGGTAGAGACATGGGCTTATAGCCAGCTATAATGTATTTGGACAACATGTCATATTATCTCTCTGATGCGATATGCCCTCAGGAATCCTAATGACCTCAATGCCAAGAAAGTATCTCAACTCATCCAGATCCCTCATGCCCCTTTACATTCTCTAATTTCTCTTTATTATCACCCTAAAAAATCATGTCATCCACATAGATGGTGATAACCAAAATCTCTTTATCATTTTTTCACTTATATAGAGTGAATGATCATGACAATGAAAGCCAATGGTGATAAGATACTATGCAATCTTATCATGCCATACTCTTGGTGCCTCACACCATCACTCCCTTCTTGCACAACTGGCATGCAAGCACTCTTCTCCAAGGAAGCCATCTTCAACAGATCATCCAGTGCACTATCAAGTACACTGTCCAGCTCACCATCCACACTCTCACCACATGCTGCAATATCCAACTCATCACCCGGATCATCCACATGCACTCCATCCACAGCACCTTCATTAGTAACACCTTGATCATCACACTCCACCTTGACTGACTGAAGTACTGGCACCTGCAAGTCATTACTCTTCTCTGAATCAAAGAGATCATCCAAGCCATCTCCATCCTCAAACTCATCAGGCTCCTCAGCACTAGCATCACTCTCACAATCCACAGCACCATCAAGACTCCCATCCTTCTCCTCCTCACCCTGTGAAAGCTCTTCAGGGCTGATTCCAGAAACCTCACCCTTCTCCATTCCCAACAGGCTAACCTGTCCCATACCCTGCTATCCAAATGTGACTTCACGGACCTCACAAACACTGGGCTGAATTGCCTCCTTCACCTGCATATTAGGGCCACTCACCCTATCACTCATTCCCATAGACAATTGATATATGCCACCATTAGCTTTGGCTGGTCTCTCACATTGTGGACTCATATGACCCCACTCACCACAATTCCGGCATTGCACATCACACAGATACCCTTTCTCTCTTCCAATATCTGCTAAATTTCCTCCAGAACCAGATGATGCATCAGGCTTCCTTCCCATATCACCTATGCCTTGTCCTCTTCCTGTAGACTCTATCCAGTTCACGTTTAAAGATTTCATGAGCTCCACTGCATCATGAACCTCCCTCTTCAATGAGTCCTCCTGTCTAGGAACAACAGCAGTTTTTCTTCCAGGATGCATACTCTCAATCTGTGGCACCTTCACAAATCTCTTCGGCTCTTCCCGCATTCCCAACTGCCTCAGACGCTTCATCTTCCACTCCTTCTCACGAGCAACTCTGACAGCCTCCTCAAAGCTATCCAGGTTCTTCAGCTCCACCTTCAGACGGATTGTTGGCTCCAGACCAGCCACAAACCGCTCCCTCTTTATCATCTGCGGGGGTACTTCAGGAATCAGAGCCTCACACCATAGACTCCACAGTCTACCAAACTCAAACAGATACTGATCCACATCCTGACCATCCTTCTGCTGAATGTTACACAACTCCTTCCACACTTCATTTGGACTCTTCACACGGACAAACTGTGCCAAAAAGGCAGCTCTGACTACACGGTACTCAGGATCCTGTCGATGAACATTCCTGTGTGCAGTCACAAACATCTGCAGCCATACTTTTGCATCACCTTGCAAGCAATAAGTCAAAATCCGAGAAAGGATCTCCGGGGTTGCCCTATCTTTCATCAAAGCTGTAAACTCCATCCTCTCCAGAAACCTGGTTGTATTCTCCTGTGGCAATCCCCAATACTCCGGAAAATCCTGAGCCATTTCCAAATCTTGCTTCACACAGCCCTGTTCTCTTTCACAAACCAGAGGAAATCTGTTCCTCTGTGGAGGCACCAAAAAGTGATGGCACGGAAGCGGTAGAGCTGTCTACGCCCTTATAGCATGCCACACTTCCACACACGCATGCAAACACACCAGAACACCAGACCAAAGAGCATGAACAAGACTCATATTTCAGAAAAGACCTTGACCTTTACAGAATCGGATATCCCAAAATATCCCAGACACCAGCTACACCAAGCACCCGCTCACAATCAGTCCTCTCCAGCTCCTGGTCGCTCCCAATCCGTTCCCTCCTCGCTTCTCTGCAGCAGCCCTTCTCGTTCTCTGCACTGCACCTCGGCTAAGGTCCACTCTCTGCTACAATCAGCACCACACGCAGCCTGTCCAACTGCACCTATACCTCAGCCCTTTGGTTACTTCTCCCTTTTCCGACCGTCGACTCGCCTGGCCACCACCTCAGCTACTCACCTGTACCTACGGTATCACCAACCCCGCACTCTAGTGCCCAAGGCGGTCACTTCAAAGCCCACTGGCCCGTCCACCAGCCAAGACCTGCAGCTGTGCCCTTTTCTTCTCACTGCGAAGCCCCACCAGCCTTTCTCTTTCTCCTTGCGCTGGTCAGCCCGTCAACCCACACGTTATGTTCTCCTTACGTTGTGCCCTTCTCTTCTCGACCAAGGCCTCCACGCCTGCAGTTACCACTGTCTTCCATCTGCGCCAGCTCTGCAGCTTCCTCACAATAAACACACAAGGGCCCCCCCCTCGTTGGCGCCAGCAGTTGCGCTCCACACCTTCGCTAGCCTTCCAGCTGCGCTTTCTTCAGACCCACACGGTAGAACACACGGGCCTCTCACCCGTTGGCTCCCACAAAACACCCGGGCTCCTCTGTCCTCGCACTCCAACGAGACCCCAGAGAGTCCCCCCTCTCTGCACTTCACACCCCGGCTGCACCAGCTCCTTCTCTGCGCCCAGCTGCGCTGACTGCTGCAACCCACACACTCAACACACAGCGGTGGCCTCCTGCCCCCCGTTTCTGTGTCCACTTCTCTCCCCGCTGCTCCTCTGCAGCCCTCACACTCAACACACAACGGTGACCACCTTTCTGGCGGCTCCACCCTCTTCGCTTTCCAGCTGCGCCTGCAGGTTCCCCCAGAAAACAACACCCCCACCGTCTTCTTTCACGTCGCGACTGTAGGGCCTGTACACGTAACCCTCCTCGCCAACTTCTGGAATGCGCACGTTGGCAGCCCCTCATACTTCCACGCCCTTACTGCCAGCTGGCCATGCATTCATTGTTTTATTTATTTTTATTTGTTTGAAAATGGCCAACTATAATATCTCTTTTCACACCATGTCCAAGACAAGCCCTCCATTAACTTCAAATGCAGCTTAGTGCCCTTGTATTTTGACGTGCTCACACGTATCAAAAGGCCGCGCACAAATACGAGCCATCGAACAACTGATACTGCCTTCAGCAGCTACGTTTCGGACGAGCTTGCTTCCAGAATTTCAACGTTGTCTCTGCATATTCACTTCCATCAAAGCCAGAAGCCTGACCGCCGCATCCACGACGCCCACACCGAGTCAATGGGTGCTCCCACGACTTCACCACAACACCAACAACACTCATGTACACATGTACAAGTTGAGTTGGAGGTTCCCAAAAAACATCACACATCGGTGCCTCCCAAAGAGCTACCGAGACAAATGTGTAGTAGCCAACACAAAGGGGAAGAATAGATGAAGCTCTTGCCCTCGTATCACTTCCTATGCTTCTCTTGATTATCACTCAGCTTCTTAGCAGCATGAATCAAGATCTAATACCATGAAAAGTTGTAGGGAGGAAGAGAGCTTAATCTCTTGCAAGCACACACACACTCACACAAACTCTAGAAGAGAACACACAAGATGAGGTTGAAAACTATTCTTCTTCTTCTTCAACAAAAGAGGTCTACAAAGGAGATAAAGTGACTAACACACATACTAGAGTATATACAAGCGGTCCATAATGTGAACACACTAAAGTGGAGTGGGTAGATGTGGACTAGTGGGTGTAGTCTAGCTATAGAATCTCTGGCAAAGATATATCGTGCAAGCTACCAAACCCACCAGTGATGTGAATGTCGAATGGTCACGCATATGCCTTGTGAGTGTCAGCTCCTGTTAAGCTTGACATCTCAACAAATGATAGTGGCATTTATGAGGTGAAGATGGTCTTGAAGAGAAAGTTTGAAAAAAAGGATTTGGGTGAGCTACGATACTTCAAGGGCATTCTTGTGGTTGCCCATCAATAATAATGACTTGATTGTCACAGGGGACAATGATAGTGGGAATCATGAGGTGAAGATGCTCCTCAAGAGGAATTTCAAAATAAACGATATGGGTGAGCTGTTGTGATACCTCATGGGTATAGAGGTGATAGGATAACATGATGGGATTTGAGTGTATTTTTTGAGGGATCTTGGTGGAAGAAGCTTTTACTAGCAACCCTTCCCTCTTAAGAATGTGGATATTCTCTCTCCAATCCCTCCACCACTACATTCAAACCAACCCACCACTACCTCCTATAGCCTCCACCACCACCTCTCAGCCAAACCCACCTTCTCCCCTCTATGCTAATTTAGCTCTTGCCCCCTCCCTCTCTCTCAATCTCCCACCCTCTTCCCTCTCCCACCATCGTCCCCCTCTCACTCTTTCTCACACTTATCCACCCTCCCTCTCCCACTCTCTCTCCTTCCTCCTCTCTCTCTCTCTCCCTCTCTCTCTCTCCAAACCTCTTCCCTTTCTCTCTTCCACTCTCTCTCCTTCTCCCTCTCCCACCCTCTTTCCTATATCCTTCCACCTTGCCTCTCCCACCCTCCCTATGCATAATCTCTCCTTCCCTCTCCCTCCCTCTCTCTCACTCCCTATGCACAATCTCTCCTCTCCTCTTCCCTCTATCTCTCCTCTCCTCTTCCCTCTATCTCTCCCTCTCCCACCGTCTTCCCCCTCTCACTATTTTTCCCTAATCCACCCTCTCTCTCAATCTCTCTCCTTCCCTCAATCTCTCTCTCTCTCCCAACCTCATCCCTTTCTATGTCCCTCAATTCAAAACATCCAAAATATTTTAGTGTGCAATCAGAGAATGAAATATGGTGGCTTGCTGTATTTGAGGTACCAAAGGAGGACCATGGAGTACTTAAGAATTTTTTTCACTTAACAGAGATACTAGATATTGTACGACGGCAAAACAATGGTGGTGAAGTTTTGCATGTCGATGGATTTGGTGAATACAAGGTAGAATGGCATCTTGCTCGTGATTTGAAAACATTGAAATGCATGCAATTCAGGAAGAAAGGCAACGATGGGAAGAAACAATGGATTGCAAGGACAGGACAATGTGGTGCTCCAACATGTGACCAGTGTGTTCAAAGGAATGGAATGTTGGTGCCATTAGATCCTAAGTGGGATCCTATTTTAGAAATACCCTTAACAAGGGTCCACTTTTGCACCTTGCTTGCATAGTAAGGATAATAGAGAAGTTGGTGTTTGAGTACGTATGTTTTTCCTACAAGATGTAGCCTGTTTCAGATGTTGATGCAACATGCAAGAAGGTAGAATAATTCTTGTCTGATGTTGGATTGCACCAGGGCCAAGTACATATAAAAAAGGATGAGAAAAAGTCACGAAAGAGTGGAAATTTGCCATGCAAACCATGTTTTGGGGGAGCGAAGGATAGGAGATTACTATCTCCACCATGAGATGAAGATGGTAAGTTGGTTGTAAAACAACCAGAGAAGTATGAAGCATGGAAAAAACTACACATGGTTGTCCCTGATCGAAGCAATGGGGGAAAGAAGCGGATAGCAAAGGCAAATGTGTGGATTGCACTTGATAAATTGGCACCACTTTTACAAAAGATGACATTCAATTCTGATGATGTCAATGCATTTAAAGAGGCGGTTGTACACTTTCATAACTCAATGACAAAGGCATGGACTTCAAATTGCATTACACACTATATGGTCAGAGTGGTCTCCATTTCATTTTTACAATTGCATTCCCAAGCCAAATCCTAGGCCTTAGGAAGTCACATAGGTCTCGGTACAAAATAACCGTTACTAGATGGAATTACGTTCTAGTGTGTGATGGTCAAGCCAACAATTTAGTCACAACCCAAGATGATTAATGAGGGCAAAAACCTCATTTTATATAATTTCATCAATAAACTTAAATCCTCACTTTTCAAAAACAAAATCAGTTTACTAGAATCTCAATCAGTGAACTAAAATGGTTTTGAGTTAAGATTGACTTACTTGCCATTCCAAATTGAAATGAGATGGCTAACTTGCAAGCAGGTAGTAGTAGGTAGCTGACAATCTACATTTTCCTTTATACATTGCCTTGGTGTGGTTTATCATTTCCCTCATCTTTTCGCATCATCCCACCTTGTACTTGCAATATAATTTCATTTGACGATCCTTGGATTTTCATAACATACCTTTGGCCTAGTCGTATACTTGGGTCTTGTTGGTCTTGTGGACAAGAGCAAGTTGTACATGGTGTTGTTGTCAATGAGGGCATCATGTTGGTGTGCAAAGGTTCTAGATGCATAACAATTATAACAGAGTTTGGAGGTGTCACCACCCACCAGCATTGTGGGCAGACATGCACTCGTCTCAACAAATCTGACAAGTGTAACCCAACATCATGATGGGGGCATTGCAAGAGTCACACACATGGAGGCCGGCATCAAGCAAGTAGTGGTGGAGAGTGATATACTCATTGACACACTAAGAAGCCACTAGAGTCCACATCCAAGAATCTAAATAGCTCAGGGACAAGACCCACTTGACCACCGCCGGCCAACATTGTAGTTATCAGGTGCTTGTATGAACTCTCAAAGAGAGATCCAATTGTCTTGGCTCTCATCCAACCTAAAGAAGCCCACCCGTATGGTTGCCTTGGCACTCTGGGGGCCAGCCTATTGTAGTAAAGGTGGAAGGTTTTTCGCAAAAGCAAACAAACAACTATATTAGCTATCACTAAGCAAGTAGGAGGGCTGAAGAGGCACAACGTCCAAACATATAGAAAATAAGATGCTCTCTCTCTCTCTCTCTCAAGAATGAAAGACCGAAGAAGAAGTAAAGACTACCCAAATAAGATGCTCTCTCTCTCAAGAAAGACTACCCAAATAAGATGCTCTCTCTCAAGAAAGACCAAAGAAGAAGTCTACCCAAATAACTCCTAAGGTGGCATGTGTGTGTGTGTCACCTCTACTGAGAGAAGAAGGGGTGACGAGAGGGTGCACAAGAAGGGAGAGGGCTTTATAGAGGGTAAGGCTGGCAAGGGGTTTGCTAGAGGGGGAGGGAGAGGCCTACAAGGGTTGAGAAAAGAAGAGAGCCTATGAAGGGTAGTGAGGGGAAGGTTGGCGGAGTAAATGAGAGAAGGCGGGGGTGAGATCTAGTGAGGGAGAGGGCTGGCCAAGAGATGAGGGAAGCCATAGAGAGAGAGGGGGTGAGAGCTCGCGAGAGGAGATGAGATAAAGGGTGGTGAGAGGATGCCTACTGCTGTGGCAATGGAGCGAATTGCGAGAGAGGGTAGGGAGGTGACAAGAGGGGGAGTGTCCCTTGGATTGAGAGGAAAGGGAGGGGTTTCTCTATAGGAGCAAGAGGTAGCCAAAACGTGTACGCATAAGACAGAGACATGTCAACACCATCGCTATGCATGGAGGGAGAAGATGACAAGGAAATGGTCCCTCTTTTTAGTATCATCATTGGTTTTGATGAGTTTTAACTACAAACACCTTTTGATTTTTCCAATTTGCCTATTGTTTTGAAATGTGGCTTGGGTTTACCAATGTTCCTTGAGGTTACTACTTCTTAAGACTTTTCTAGTCTCTCAATTGAGGTTGGCATTTATCTGCTTCTAGTCAATCCATGGCAAGTTTGCCTTTATAGATCTCTAATGATGTTATGTGAAAAGTAGTCCTAGATTGGTTTTCCAATTACCTCTAAGGTCTCATCCACACTACGTTGACTCCAAAAATATAAAGTATTTCAAAACCATATTTTTTTTCTAAAACTCAGAGCATGTATATTTTAGCATCCAGGTTCCAACCTTTACTTCATTAATAACCAGTAGATGGGGATAATAAAAAATTCCATTATAGTCAATCAATTATGATGATGGTTTGGTAATGATCCAAGAAGTATTCTCCCCAACCCTTTCGTTCTACAAGTGGTTTGACTACCAACAGATGATCAAAGATCCCTTTAAACTATGCCAATGTGGTCAACACTGAAGTTAGTACAAGGCCATACTCATCAATTTAGACTATAAATTTAAGAGTCTTTACTCCCACAAACCAAAGTTCTGATACCACCTGTAAGATACCAGCCATCCCGTCACTAGGGATAGGGAGGCACCTAACTCGGTAAGATCAATCCTAACCCATTGTGAGAGCTATCTCATCAGTGCCTCTCTTGGATGATCTGATTTATAAAAGCGATCTCCATAGGGGGGTCCTACCTAAAATGTAAAGGATCTCTTTTCCGTTTCTAGTATCTTGTAAAGGAAACACCTGACTCATTAGATCCACCCAACCACCCGCTTACCAGTGATTAGAACCGTTCATCTATGAGGTTTACCTAAATTACTAAGCACATTGTTTCACTGATGTAAGTTACAACATGATTCATTTATCCTTTTGCATAGGTTCCTTTATCCCTTAACACTATTGTGGAAAAAATAGGTAATATTTCTTGAAAACGAGAAACATTTGGCATGTTTTAAAGATTCCATAAAAAAAGTTTAGTTTTTTAACCTCTTTTTAAAAGTGGTCTATGCATGCGTCCAACACTACCAAAAAATGATAATATTTTGGGCACTTTATATATTTCTTAAAAAAATTGACATGAAAAAAAAGAGTTCATTTTGCTTACTTTTTGAGATTATAATTGAAAATATAACAATAAGTTTTCGAAAAACATGCCGAAATAGAGATAACGTTTATTATTTCCATCTTCAATCCATTTAAAAAATGATACAACTATAAAAAGAAGCTATTTTCTAAACATATAGCTTATGGCATAGTTATGGTTCCTCATAATCATTGTTACACCATCACCAGTTGATATGCCTTTCCCTGAGAAGGTAGACGAGGCATCCTCTTCTTAAGTCACTATCCACAAATACATATTAAGACACTATCCACAAATACATATTTTTTCTTCTATGTGTACACTTGAAGCTTAGACTCCTTGGGTCAACTGTGCCAATGTTAGCATGATTGAGGATGTTCTAAAGAGTGCAACTATAAAAAAGTATTTATACGATTATATTATAAAAGCGTTATCTTGATATAGTTATTATCTTAATTATAAAACCCTATTTTGGCTCTTGATATGAGAGTAGTATTAAAATCCATTTTGAGGCTCTTGAGTATCACAATTTCTTAATTGATAATATATATTTATTTAAAAAGAGTTCGTTATGTATAGATGAATTTTAAAATATTATGAATAAGCTATTTAATAGTTGTCTAATTTTTTAAAAAAATACACACTCATTTCTAAAGAAGATGTGTTCTTCATGTGACAAAAAGGGGTTAAATGGTAATTTTAGTTATTGAATGAGTTTAGGAAGCATGAAAGAGCTCGCTTAAGAAATAAAAGTTTATACTTTTCAAAATACTTTTTTTGTAAAATATCAGGCATGGACTTAGGTTCAAATCCTACTGCACATGGTAAGGATGTTTTAGCTATAACATTTGCGGCCAACTTAATGCTGAGTAATGACTTCTCAACTAGGGGTTGATGTTTTTCATCAACTTGATACAAAACATCAACTTTTAAAAAAAATGATATTTTGCATCAAGTTGATGTAAAACACCAACTTTATATGCAAAATATCAACTTTATATATAAAAGATCAACTTTTTTACAATACTTGATGTTTTGTATCAATGTTATGCAAAACATCAACTTCCCATAAAACTAAACATCGAGTTTTGTGGAAAAGTTGATATTTTGCATCAACTCGATGTAAAACACAACTTTTTCATAAAACTTGATGTTTTGCATCAACTCGATGGAAAATATCAAAACATCAAGTTTTTATGGAAAAGTTGATGTTTTCCATCAACTCGACGATGCAAAACATCAACTCGACGATGCAAAACATCAACTTTTAGGCTAAAAAATGATGTTTTGCATCGAGTTGATGCAAAACATCTTCTTTTCCACACAACTCGATGTTTTGCATCAAATTTGATGCAAAACATCAACTCTACCACAAAACTTGATGTTTTACATCAAGTTTCGGCGGATGCTCCGGAAAAGAAAGTTAGAGAATCAAAGGTCGATTTTCACAAATGGCCTTTTTAGTGATTCCGTTCGCCTAGCCATGCTCAGATGACCTATTCCATAAATTTTGAGTAGCAACATGACTATGTTTCGATGCAATGTGCAAACGTTAAAAAGTGATTTGCTGCATTAGCAAATCGCTTCAGACATCAAAAAGCGATTTGCTGCATTAGCAAATTGCTTTTTGATGTCTGCACATCGCATCGAAACATAGTTGTGTTGATACTCAAAATTTATGGAATAGGTCATCTGAGTATGCTTGCATGGACGGAATGACTAAAACAGGCCGTTTGTGAAAATCAACTTCCGATCCTCCAACTTTCTTCTCCAGAGCATCTGAAATTTGATGCAAAACATCAAGTTTTGTGGTAGAGTTGATGTTTTGCATCAACTTCGATGCAAAACATCGAGTTGTGTGGAAAAGTTGATGTTTTACATCAACTTTGATGTAAAACATCAACTTTTAGGGGGGCTATTTTTCTAAACTTTGAAATATTTTTACATTTTTTATGAGAATTATTTTTATTTTTATTACCACATAAATCTGTAAAAGCTCATTCCAAATAGTAGATAGTAGCCAATAAAATCTCAAAATTTTTTAAAAAAATCTTATAAATCATAGAATTAAAGAAAAAATATGCATAGGACAAGGTGATATAGGTAGAACATAGGTTTAGGACTAAGGACCTGGAAAACACATATGGTCACAACCATTGACTACAAATTTGAGAGAAGGTCATTAAAAAAATGCTTGTCTATGTAACCATGTAACCTTTGTATCATAAATAATATCGTTACATAGTAGATGCCAAAAATTCATGATAGCAGAAGAGCTAGATGAGATAATCCATGATGACCTGTAATCCATTGATTCTAATCCAGATGTGCAAAGCTCCATTGATTTGAAAAACCATGAGTCAATTGATTCGTCAATCCTGATTTTTGTTTTACAATTCAATTGTAAAGCTGAAGAACTATAAGCAAATACATGTGGTGGGACCATCTATGTTGGAGGGGGGTGCATGTGAGCCTGGACTCTGCCATGCCTATGTGCAGTAGTATGCTCTCCAGCATAGGGGACCTTGAATCTACAGTCATCTCGTGAAAGCTCCAAGCTCTTCTCTACCACCTTTCCAGAAGCCCTAAGATCCTCTCTTTTTCTTTGTACACAAAGACAATGTCATGAGCGAAGATTGCATATCTAAGCATCCTTCGCATGTCCTCCAAATAATTATAACAAGAGTTCATTCTACACTACCCTTAGACATACCATCTCTCAACATCCTTCACATGTACTCTAAAATAATTATAACTAGAGCTCATTCCTACACTACTCTTAGATATACCTGGATCAAACATCAACATATGCATACTATATGAATTTTTGCCACCACCATATATGTACACATGTGATATAGGCTACAATTTCTTCCCGCTACCCTTATCCATACTGCATAACAAGAACTTACTTCATGAAAACAAATGCCTATGTTGTGGGTCAAAATTTACACCCATAGGCAATATGATGTCTATCTCTAAAATTGTCCCACCGAAAAAATATTTTAATTTTCTATTCTTTTAGCATGCTTAGGTTTACTCACAGCCTCCATAGTTATCATCTTCTACATATATATATGAATTGAAGTCTGCCTTTGCACACCTATAAGTTGACCTCTTTAAACTCTTAGCATTGGTTGTATATCATGCTCATGCTTATAAATAATAGAGAAAATATTTATGTCATACAAACTGTCAAGATAAGTATATACTGTTAAAATATACAAGTGAATAGGGTGTGTGTGGGAACAAGCCCTTGGCTAGAGGCTGTAAAAGAGAATCTGTAAATATGAGAGAACCTGTGAAAAGGTGAGAAGAATCTACAGGGAGAGAATAAAGGGCAGCATGAGGAGATTTAGGAAGTATGGAGATATTCTGGGAAAAGTGAAGAGGTGGAGAGAATCAAGCAAAAGAGTGGAGTGAATCAAGGAGAAATCAGTGGGATTAGATGCTTGGATGTAAACTCTATAAATTGAGGCATTGGCCTAATGAGAATTTGCTAGTTTTTGATTATCCATGCCTACATTAAGCTATTAGTTAATTGTTCACTAATCACATCTTAATTATCATCTAATCACTTTGTTAATGATGTTGATTCTAGCATTTGATCCACCATAGCTCATCACATTGCTGTAACTTTAACATGGTATCAGAGCCAAGCCTAGAATCCATTAATTTGTGAGCCCATTATCTTGCTAATCACTTGGCTACTTAGGATTAGTACCAAATTAATAATTTTCCCTCTTTTTCAACTAACCCTCTGTACCCCCAGCTGTGGTGGAGGAGCTCCCTTTCCTTGTAGGCTCAACATTAGCTCAAATGCTTCTAGCCCAACATAGCTAACTCAGTTGTGCTCCAGCCCATTCAAGAAATACCTCAAATTGTCGACGCAAGCTCTCGATTTTTGCTAATTAAGAAGCATCATTTTTCTGAAGGAGATCTCAGATCTACACTCACTCAAGGTGAGTCAGCCTAATTACTCTTAGCCCCCAGGGTTTTCACGCATGCTCTACAAGCTGGTGAAGTCAGAATTTGATTTGATCAAGTCTACAGTGAGATCCAAGCTCTTCATCAAATCTGCAGGTGACTTTGGTAAAACAGAGATTAAGCATTCAACGTTTGGTCAAATCTTGTGTTTCTTGGCTTAATCCTCTACTAGTCTGATTGCTATTGATGGCCTTGAAAGGATTTGAGCTCATTTGAACTCTAAGGCCTCAGATCTGGGCTCCCCGCATACTCTGTTTTTTGCACACAAAACATAGGATTAATTTATTAATCAATGATTAATCAATGCTAATCACTATATTTTGGTACAATTGAGGGTTCAAATTAACCATTAGGTATCTGATACAGATCCCTATAACTTTAGATTGCAATTCGGAGATGGTTTGATACTCCAACCATTCCGTACAAATTGGTTACGCTTGATTTAATGTAATTTCTGGTAGAATTATGCTGATAAATTTGTGGTAATCATCATTTTTCATTTAATCCTTGGTTAATGCTTACAAATCACACTCAAATTCAAGATTATTCACAGTCAAATTCGCATTTGGGAATGTGCATAAGAATGAATGCTATATGCATTATGTATTGGGCACATTACATCAGTGTAAAAATGAGATCAAACACTACCCTTGTCCAGAATAAGGCAAGAGGTAAGACCTCCCACATAGATTTGGGTTTGCATTGCATAATGACACAAGATAAACATCAAAAGCCCAAAAGAACTGTCAACAAAACATTTAAACATGTTGCTCACATGGAGCAAGAACTAACGGACAAGCTCATGGCCCCATCCATTGAAGAAAAAGAACATCTCTTTCCAAGAGGAAGATCCACACCAAGAAGAAAAGCTAGAGGAAGCATTGAAGGAAGACGTGGACGCATGAAGAGAAGCTGCCACAACAAGAAGACTGAAAGAAGAGGATTGCCAAAGCATGCACTCCAAGAACTCTTAGACACATCTTCTCCTTGTTGAAAAAAGACTCGCCTCCTCAACCTCTTCCATAAGGTTTCATCATAGGCATTTACACAGCCATGTTGAACTCGATAAAAACTTTCCTTCCATCTTTGACAAGAAAGATCTCCATGAGGCTTCCCTCACAAGGAAACCACTCCAAGGGTGCCTCCAACTAGATTTCTCACAAGAAATCTCTAGGTGCCAAACATGCCAAATATATTAAGTGCTTCCACCATCATTTCCCATCTTCCATAAGCAACTCTATGAGCCATTCTAGTTGAACATTCTCCAAGTTGAGATGCAAATCAGCCCATTACTTCTTGCCTCTCACATAGACAAGCATGCACCTCTACACATGCTCTTTGCCAACTTGCAAGCGCCATGGGATGCACTCATCCCATAAATCAGCAACCCTTCTTTACATTGAGCATTCTTCCATGCTCAAAACAAAAAATTAATGAGGCAACATCCAAAATACCTTCACAAATCTTTTCTTGGCAGCTTCTTTGTTGACACACCGAAGACTCCATAACCTTCATACTTGCTAAAATCTCCATTTTCAGCTTCTTTGGGTAGCACCATAATCTCCAAATCTTCATGGTCATAATCTCTCTCCAAATGCAGTACTAATGACAATGAGTGTGCTACTTTGATATAGGTTTTCTAGCCTTATCCACTTTACACATCATCATCCATGTGGCACTCCCTTTTCCACTCTTTTGGTCAACACTCACATACCATACAATATTACATGTGGCATTCTTATCTTACCACAATATCTTATACCTCTAGGGTGCTTTCCCACATACACACAACACCGCGATTAAATCTCTCAACATGCCTCTGGGATGGCGAAGCGCTTAGGCTCCAAGGGTTTAGCAATGAACCGAGAGTGAATCTCTCCATGAGCAATGGGGTTTTCCTAGAGAGGCAACGGTTGGAATGGAAAGATGGGCACTCGAGATGGTGGCGGTGGTGCTATGTGTGAGTAGGTAGTATGGGGTGGTGCCACCAGTAAGGCGTGAGGCCCAGGAGGAGAGGAAGGTAATGTTACACATGAGATTTGGGTTGGCATTGGCACGGTGGCCTATTGCATGGAATAGCCTTCTCATCGAGAAAGATTGCCCATTTGTAGGCCTAATCAAAGTTGGAGGGGTCCTTGACCATGTGGTCATGTAGCCTTGGATTGTGCAAGCCCAAGAGGAAATGGTTCATTAAGTACTTATCACTTAAATTTTTCCTCTCTTCGCCGCAAAGCGAATCAAGGTACTTAATGTGTGTGATAAATCGCGTATTGTTTCCTTGGGTTTTTATTCCAATTGGAATAGTTGGATGATGGGGGTCCATTTGGGCCAGTAGGGTGCAAAGCCAAGTATGAAGGCCTCGTTCATTGCTTTGAAAGCACTATTGTGCTCTGGGTCCAAGGATTGGAACCATTGCATGACCTTGCCTTCAAGGCTGAGTCCAAGGAGATGGACTTTGGTTGCATCGTCGAAAATTTTAAATGCCTAACAGATTTGGTTAAAGACCTCGATGTGGAATACGGGGTCTCCAACTCCATGGAATTTTTCACCCACATAGGTTTTATATATGATATTTATGGGTGTGCAAGTGTTGTGACACTCTCCTTTCCTAGAGCTTGTGCTAAGCTCGGAATGTCAAGTTCTCGAGGGGTGCACTACTAAGAAACCTTATGCATCACGTGTGTTTAAGGGGTATTTTAAAAACCCCTTACCTGTGAATTTTTCATGCGTAAAATGACCCCTTTTTCTTTATGAACTTATAAGTTTTTTCTCAAAATCTATTAAAAAAAACCCCTTTTGTAAATGTATTCTGTAAATTTGCCTTAAAATTTTGAATTAAAAAACTCCTTCATTTGAACTCATGTGGTATTTTTTAGGTGAACCCCCCGAGGTCAAGTTATGGCGCAAGGGGAGGTGGTGCAAGGGTGGGGGGTGGGAATAGATCTGTGGTGGCGGATAGAGAAGAAGGTACACGAGTGTCCTTAGGGCATCTATCCACATTCGGGTGCGTGTAAGGAGGGGCCCCACTAGATGAGGGCTCTTCATAAATCATTTCGCCCTAACAACCAAACACGTGTGGTGTGGCGACGACCACATATGAATGTTCAATTGGGGACGGCATCCTCTAAACGGAATGGGGGCATACAACCAGGACCGAAAGGTATTCATGGTGTGTGGAAAAGCTTACAAAAGCTTTAACGGTGTGCGTGCAGGCTCAAAATAAGAGTTTTAGCTCACGTTTGCCTTGCGCATGAATGCACCCTTTTGAGGAATTTTATGCATGTAAAAATGACTCTAGTGAGTCGCAGAGATAGACCATAAGCACCACTAAAGATTTGGAAATTTGATTTTTTTTCTGGGATGGTACGTCCGTATGCTTATGTTGGTACGGCCATAAACTTAGGTTGGTATGGTCATTGGCAAAGGTTGGTAGGGTCGTACGTTTAGGATGGTACGCCCATGATATTTTTTAAAATTTATGTTAAAAAAACATTTTTTGGAGATGGTACATCCATATGCTTAGGTTGGTACAGTTGTGTGGCAAAGGTTGGTAATGTCGTACACTTAGGATGGTACGCCCATGGTAATTTTTTTGAATATGTTTTTTTTGGGGATGGTACGTTCGTACGCTTTGGTTAGTACGACCATGCGCTTAGGATGGTACGCTCGTGGTAAATTTTTTTATTTTTTTATTTTTTTTATTTTTTCGAGAATGGTACGTCCATACGCTTAGGTTGATACAACCATACACTTAGGTTGGTATGGCCGTTGGCAAAGGTTTGTACAGTCATACATTTAGGTTGGTATGTTCGTGGTAATTTTTATAATTTTATAATTTTTTTAAATTTATTTTTTTGGGTGCGGTTGTACGCCCATTATAAGCGTACGGCTGTAAGCGTAGGCCCGTGGATTACAAGCGTACGTCCATTGTACGCTTACAAGCATACATCCATTGTAAGCGTAGGCCTGTGGCTTTAGGATGGAACGACCGTGGCAAGTTTGGAATTTGAATTTGAATTTCAAATTTGTAGGAAAGTACGTGGGATACAACTAAGACCCCCTCGTTAATGCAAGGTGGTTGGGATAAGCTATAAGTTAGAGGCTACCTCTAAATGAATGGATTTCAAGTAATTTAGAGACACTCTAACTTAACTAATGATTAATCTTCTTAATCCCATGTTTAATCACTCTTTGACCCTCTTCTTTTTCCTCCTCTAATTACTCCTAATTGGTGAGGAGTTTAGGGATGGAGATTTGATAGGTGGATTAGCAATGTTTAGGCTAATCCAAAGATGTAATTATCTCCAATTAATTCCCCTAATTAGGTCTCTAATTAAACCACTCAAAAGAGAGAGAGAGAAAAAAAAAGAGACCAAATTAGTGCTAATTCTTGCTAATTAAGGCCTAATGAGAGTGGACTAAACATGGATTTGATTCAAGGCAAGTGTTTAGAAAACTAATGCCAAAACATGCAAAACATCAAAATATATTTTAAAAAAATTGCATGTCAAAGAGCTTACCTCACACCGGGCTATGGAGATTCCGTCATATTCGAATCAAAGATGGCTTAGACAAGTAGTGGTGGGGGGATGGCGATCCCCGGACATGGTGCCAAAGATGTTAAGGAAACCCTACCTTAACATGTCGTGAGAAGTTGCCTATCCGTCGAGCTCAAGCTAGGCTCAAGAGCTCCATCGTAGCCGCTCGTCACCTATCATCCTCTTGCACTCATTGTCACACCGAGGCAGTTGCTCTAACCCAACGGGTGAGGCAACCTCTCTCGCGAAGATCATGTAGGATCTTTGTGGGAGACGATCGTGTTGGTAGCCCAATCACTCAAGCAGGAGGGAGAGAGAGAAAGCAAGAGTGAACAAGTGATTAGCGTTACTCCCAAACCCTAACCCTAACCCTAAGCACACCACACATGCTAGATTAGAGTTGCAAGAGAGAGGGAGAGAGAGAACACTCCACTTCTATTGCACAAATGGGAGAATGAGTTACAAACAAGAGAAATTGGCTATGATAGTTCTAAGCCTTTTCCCACTAGGTCGCCCGTCTCGGGAGTAAGTGACCCGAGGTGCCCAAAACATAGTTACAAGGTTTTTCTCTATGGTTTGGCAAACTGACCAAGATTCTCTTGTCTTTCCTTTGAAGATCAATACTTGGGAGTGTATTTAGGAAATTTCCCTCATCAAATGATAGGATTTACAATATATATCATCGGCGCCCGTTACATAAGTGTGTGAACATAGTTTTCGTAGGAATGTGTTAACCAATATGTGGTTAACAGCTATGTTTGATTCATGAATGGGGAGAAGAATTTACACACTTCCTATCTAATATCCTACACCCACCAAAGCACCAATTAATAAGGATAGAGCAAGATGCCTCATTAAAAAAGGCTTCCCTCTATCAGTTGATCGTTGGGCAACTCTAGAGGTAAGGAAAATATAAGCAAGCTGACGGGCACCAAAGAGAAGAAGCAGCTCATGCACAACAAAATTGACAAGCGAAGAGATTAGCTAATGCACTGTGAGTATCATCGCCAACAGCCACACAGTAGCCCTATCTCGCCACCACCAACAATTTCGTATAGCATGAAAGAAGAAAGAAGGCAGGCATAGTGATGGATAGAGAGAGCTCACTGTGCAGCTCATGTAAGTAGTCGAAGGGAAGACCTCCTCATCTCAGTAAAGGCAACAACACAATAGCGCGAAACATCACCGAAGAAGTAGTAGACCACATAAAAATTTAGAGATAAGGTTTACTTTTATATTTGGTGTAAAGGAGCCCTCCTTAAGAGGCTATTCACACATGGACACCATTGAAGTAATCCTCAAACAAAGATTTTGTACATGCACCAACATGGACATCATCAACATCAAGTGGCTCACAGTCTTTGACACCACATCATCATCAACATGTGTGTCGGCACAAACATCACCAATGCAATCTTCATCGATAAAAATTGTTCTCATAGAAAAATTGTAACTCTTGTAAATGGCCAAATAAACACTCTAATGCACATGTATGAAAAGAAAAAAAGGGAAAAAAAAGAGAGAGTGACAATCATCAAAGAGCACAATCAAAAGAAGCTTTGCAAAGCACGAGAGACTCTTGTAAGCAGCCAAATAAACACTCTAATGCACATGTATGAAAAGAAAAAAAAAGGAAAAAAAAAAGAGAGTGACAACCACCAAAGAGCAACAATCAAAATAAGCTTTGCAAAGCACGAGAGACTCTTGTAAGCAGCCAAATAAACACTCTAATGCACATGTATGAAAAGAAAAAAAAAGAGAGAGTGACAACCACCGAAGAGCAACAATCAAAAGAAGCTTTGCAAAGCACGAGAGCTCGAACATGAAGACAAAGGACATACCCACCTCACTACCAAAAATTTGTAAATCCTACTTCCTACAAAAAGTGCTTGTAACTAGCCTCTAGGACCAATGACGTACCCTAGCTGGAAATTTATCTCTCACCTAGAGCCAAAGTAGCATTAAGGGGGGGAAGTGCCAAAGTAGCACATGGGCCAAAGTTTCTCGTTGTGATGACCACCACCTTACATAGCCCAACGATTTGGTACCAAGGGGGGTGTTAAGAAATGTGGTGCCAAAGAGCACAAGGACAATATGGAGTGAGTTTGAGTAGGCACATCACCAAGTGAGAATTATCCCACATGCAAGAGAAATGCTAAGTTATACTCTCCTCATATAAAAGGAGGACATTTCAAGCAATGGAATACAAGCACAACATCTCAAGTCTTTTTATGAGTATAAGTTTCCATCTTGTAACGTAACTGAACTTGAGTTTAAACTTAATTAGCACGCACTCATCACAATGAGTCTCATTCATTTCTATCACCTTAGATTAGTATTGTCATTAGTGTAAGATTAGATTTTGATTAGATACATGATTTTTTTGTTTAGGAGAGCTCGATCCATGTATCTCAACACATGTCCCATGAATCATTGGACTCCTTTGAAATTGATCGGGGGTGGCAGCGCAAGAATAAGTCACACCTTGCCGTCATCTGTGGAGATTCCATGTTTTGAGAAAATATGTCCCAAGATTACTCCATACTTGACCCAAAATTGGCATTTTAGAGGGTTGAGAGAGGTCCTGTGAGATCCCTGCCCCTACCACACGTAATGGATTCGGGGTGCTAGCAGCGAAAGCAGCACTTCTTGCGCGAGTCAGGGTCCCACACTTGGGGCCTCGTCCACGGATATCCGGACAAGAGACTAATCCGTCGGTTTTTCCAAAACCAAACCCAGAAGAACTTGCTTTACTCGGAAAGCACGGGCGATTCCACCAGGATAACTTTTTACTCTAACGTAGTCAAGACCATTACTGATCAAGCTGATCCGACTGCACCTATAAGGATACTCGATCAGATCAAGGAAGAAACTTGCACTTGGATCATTGGGATCAATGCTTTTTTTCCCATCAAGAGGCACAGCCGTTGATTCCTATCCATAGAACAATTACTATCCGGGATTTATTTCATCTATCGTAATAACAGAAATTGAGTCTCGATTTACGGATCCATCAGTCCAGCCTAACCCCATCCAGTCCCATGGGCGCCCAACCACTGTAGTGATGGGATCCAATTAGGAAATTGGTTAGGTTTTGTCCCGGGTACCAGGGAAAAGAGTTCCGAGGCCCCCTAGCCAGAAGTTCATGCAAACATAAAACTAGTCACACAACTTACACACCCAATATGAAATTGCCTTTTTCTCAGCATCAACTAACTTTAAAACAATCCTTTAATGAAACCATTATGTCACTGATGACAATCCTCGAAATCTCTGGTTGAATCCATATTTTCAATCATTCATTCATCGATGTACTTATGGCATTATTGGCAACTAGAACGCTCACCACCTGTTCACTCAGGGACCTTTTCAATAGTTCCTAGCTCATAGTACCCGGCAATATTTTCACATATAAAAATCAAGATGGAATCCTTGTTGAAGATTAGCAAGATCAATCAACAGATCCATATAAGAGAGCCATGGACTCATCCGTTGAGGACCAGCAAGGTCAATCAACCAGATCCATGCCCGGTTTCAGAAAACAACTCTTACTCCTTGTTCCAATATCTTCCACGATGCACGTGTGGGTATCTTCGACGACCCAGAGCCCGAGCACCGTATGGTCAGCACCCTCTAGGATCTTCGCAGGTGACCTAGCGCTTCACTCATAGGCCGCTTCCTTGGTCCCTCATCCACCGTACACCGGAAGCTCACCATTTAAATCAAACCGTGGCTGGTCAAGACCTCGGTCGACCTTGTTACACGAGACGTCCTCCATTGACTCTCCGTCTCAGCAGTTGCAACTTTATCAGTTAGGTATCCATGACCTTAATCCACAAGACGGTCAAAATGCTTCCCCGGCATTCTTGACATAAAACAGTCATTTACAAACACGTCACAAAATACAGTTTCTATATCGAACTCTCGTCTTTCCACATTATCTCTCCTCAGTCCACATTACTTATTCCACATTCCATTCATATGTGTACTCATTCTCATCCATTCACTCATATCGACGACACATTATTTCACATACACGTTCACATTCATTATTCTATATACACATCCATGTTCGTACATCCACATCATACATCCAATTCCATATCCGCATTCATACATACACATCCATATCCACATTCACATCCATACATCCACATCTACATGCATACATCCATTTTCACATCCTCATTCATACATCCACATCCACATACATACATCCACATCCGTATCTACATCCATACATCCACATCCACATCCACATTCACATCCATACATCCACATCTACATGCATACATCTATTTTCACATCCATACATCCACATCTACATGCATACATCTATTTTCACATCCTCATTCATACATCCACATCCATATACATACATCCACATCCGTATCTACATCCATACATCCACATCCACATCCACATTCACATCCATACATCCACATCTACATGCATACATCCATTTTCACATCCTCATTCATACATCCACATCCACATCCGTATCTACATCCATACATCCACATCCACATCCACATTCACATCCATACATCCACATCTACATGCATACATCCATTTTCACATCCTCATTCATACATACATCCACATACATACATCCACATCCGTATCTACATCCATACATCCGCATCCACATCCACATCCACATCCACATTCACATCCATACATCCACATCTACATGTATACATCCATTTTCACATCCTCATTCATACATCCACATCCACATACATACATCCACATCCGTATCTACATCCATACATCCACATCCACATCCACATTCACATCCATACATCCACATCTACATGCATACATCCATTTTCACATCCTCATTCATACATCCACATCCACATACATACATCCACATCCGTATCGACATCCATACATCCACATCCACATCCACATTCACATACATACATCCACATCCGTATCTACATCCATACATCCACATCCACATCCACATTCACATCCATACATCCACATCTACATGCATACATCCATACTCATTCTTATCACATCTCATACGCATCTTATCACATCCTAATATCTATTTATAGAATACGAAAGAATTCTTCTATTTGATATAAGATTTCTTTACGCATCTATTTATGCATAAATTTCATTTTAAGGAGAATAACACTTCAAAATAAAAATCAATCTTTTATACATAATTCTAATTTAGTAGAAACTGCACTTTTAGAATAAAAGAATTTCTCTTATGCATCTAATTTATGCATAAAATTATTTATGATGAAAATCACTCTTTTGAATTAAAAATAAAATTCTTTATGCACCTTTCTATGCATAAAATAAGAATTAATAAAAATAACACTTTTTGGATTAATTTAAATTCTTTATGCATCTATTCATGCATAAATCCAATTTAGTAGGAATTATACTTTTAGAATAAAAGAATTTCTCTTATGCATCTTATTTATGCATAAAATTATTTATGATGAAAATCACTCTTTTGAATTAAAAATAAAATTCTTTATGCACCTTTCTATGCATAAAATAAGAATTAATATGGGGTCAGTTTCAAAGTATAAAACTTGCAAAATGGTAGAAATGTTTTTTGTCCATTTTGCCCTCCCCCCAGTTAGGAGTTTGCTAGAAAGAGAAGAGGAGAGAGAATGACAACATTAGACCCTATTTTTGTAGGGGAGTTATGGGCTAGAAAGCTCAAATTATAAGATCCAAGTAGCCCTCTTGATTGACGTTGTCTCCTTAAGAAATCACAAAATTAGCCTTAATCCCTAAAAATTAAGAATCCTTAAAAGGCCCAAAAGATGTCCAAAGGTCTTCTAATGCATAATATGCCATCAACCTTTTGGTGTCATGCCACATATTCCTCAAACTCATGGTGAAAAAACCTGATTTTCTCAACCTGGGACATCTTTGCACGATGGTCATTATCATTATAATGATCCCATGCAAGATGTTTTGCCTCTTCAACTGTGAGAGTAGCATAGATTTTGGGACTATTTGGATTTTCCTTTAATAGTTCCCTCCTAGCTTCAGCAGAGTGTGAGCCCCCAATGACATAATAGTTATAATTTTGACATTCTACCATTTTGAAGCTATTTTTATTGGCACAATCTTGGGAGTCTACCAAAACAATAAATGGAACCACTACTGTGGCATGGGGATTTACCTTCATTTTCTTCTTAAGATTATTGATATGTGCTATGTGAGATTCTCTAATGTCCATTGATCTTCTACCAAATGGTGCATCAATAGTTAGGTGGTCGATGTATCTTTTCTATGGCAAGTTTAAAATCCTACCATTGAGCACAAGTTTCTACTATTGTTTAATTATCTCTCTTATTTTATCTTGTTGAGTTGGGAGTGCACCTATGCCAAGATCACCACCAGGAGTGATGATGTCAAGCTCCTTGTTATCATCTGAAGAATAAGAATCCTCCTCGCTTGACAAATTGATGTTTTTATGAGATGTTCTCTCACCTCGAGAGCTTGTAGACACAGAAGTCCTTTTAACTTCTCTTTGTTTCCCTCCTTTCCCATGCGAGTTAAGTGCAGAAGACCTTGGAGCCTATTGGGGGGTGACCTCTAAGCTAGGAACATTAGAGGCTGCAGTAGTCAGAGTCAAGAAAGGTCCTAAGCTCCCTAAACAGATTGTCATTTTTTTCCAATGCACAAGTCAATTGCACAGGACCACAAAGACCCACTTGAAGATTATTTTGGCTCACTAGAAACTCTCTAATGTTGTTCGTATCATCAACAATAAAAGAAACAACATCATCTCTCTCTTCCCCTGTATAATCCACCTTTAACACTTTGCCACAAGACTTATGATCTTTGAGAAGATTACCCTTACCAGAGGAGTTGAGGTCTATCTTTTGGTGCATTTATAAAACCATGAGTTCTTCTTGGGGGTACATAATAAGTTGTTGTCTTTGTCCTATCTCTCACTAGAACAGTCATAGGTTCATCCTCCTTCTGATTCTCTTCTTCATCTTCATCAACAGACGATGACGATGAAGCTATAAATCTCATTTGGTTGAAGGCTTCAGTCATCGTCGTAGTACCCAGAGGAGGAAAAGTGGCAATGGTCCCAAAACCTGGTTGAGTTTGAGTTTGAGTTTGTACTTCTTTCTTTGCAATAGCATCCAACATTGTGTTGGTATGCTTGACACCTACAGCACCATCTCTCTTCTCATGCTCTTGTGAAGCCTCCACTTGTTGGAAGAGGGATCTTTTTCCAAGTAAAGTAGCAGCTTGGGCTTCCTTTGTAGTTTTTTTATAACGTTCCTTTCTTGCCTTCTTTGTAGCTTGTATTTGAGGAGGTGAATCAAATTCTAGAGCCTCAACACAACAGGCCTCTTAGAGGACTTCTTCATCTCGTCACCCATAAAAAGAAATAGATATAGCAAAATAATTATTAGTTGGTTCAACCAATCAAAACCAACAAAAATTAATAAGGTGGAGCTAACCATTAAAGTGAGAAACAACACGGCTATCCCAAGCAAATCAAAACAAAATAATACAGGAAATAGAGCAAAACAAGCTTCTATATGACAAGAAAAGGAAATCAAAAGACATTAAAAGTACAACAAAAATTATTCTACTTCTATATGATCAAAAAAGAAGAATTTAAGATTCATGAATTAAGAAATAAACTATTTTTTGTAACAAAAAGGAAACAACTAGGGGAACATTGAAAGAGGACTTACATTAGGAACTCAATGGAGTCTTCTTGGGCCCTTTAATTTGGACGTTTAGTGAAATGCTTAAAATGCTAATCCATCTTTGACCAAGCCTAGAAGCCTAGTCCTAAAAGCATATATTTGATTTTTCACAAAAACAAAAAAAAATAAAAAAAAGGAGATATTCCTAGATCTGGCCACCTAGGTGACTTTAAAGCTTTGTAATGGGCTGTCAGTCAGTAATCATAGCCTGCAGCAACCTTTTCGAACTCCAAACATTCCAAAAATTCGTCACTTTCTTCCCCCCTTTTTTGTGTGTACACCAGATCTCTTTCTCTCTCTAAATCTTCTCTCTAAAACGCCCTGCACTCCTTCTCCATGGAAAAAAGCGTCTTTCTCTACTCCAAAAGCCATAGCTAACAGATCTGTACTCCTAAATGAGCCTTCTCTCTCCAAACCCACAGTAGTAGCCATGGCTTGCAGGGAAGAAGCTTACCATGAGCATTCTCTCTACAGTACTTGGTCCTCTCTCCATAGCTAGCAGGTCTGTACTCCTAAATGAGCCTTCTCTCTCCAAACCCACAGTAGTAGCCATGGCTTGCAAGGAAGAAGCTTACCAGGAGCATTCTTTCTACAATACTTTGTTCTCCCTCCAAACCCACAGTTGTAGCACAGAAGAACCTTTTCATGAAGTATTCTCTCTCTATATTGCTTAGCAGCCATAGCTTGCACTAAAGAAGCTTCCCATGATGCATTATCTCCTTTGCATTTTCGTCTCACCATTGCCAACCCTCTCTATGTTTCTTTGGCTCCCTTTCTGGCTTCTTTCTCTATCCACAATGCAGCTCTAGAGAAGCAACCCTCATCTCCATTCTTCCCATTATTTTTTGATACCATATCCTGCTCCTTCCACTCCTATTCAACCCAAGCTTACAAGCCTACTTTCTTGTAGATGGCACTACAAGACATCACCAATAAGCCTTCTAAGATCCGCCTTCAGGTTGATTTGGAGACAGAATACGCAACCCTACGCAGTAGGCATGTTGCACCCAATATTTCATACGATCAGCTTCGAATGCAAGGAGCAAAGGCCATTGATCTTTGGATTGATGGAAATCTTTATCCACCAGATCCAATATCTGGTGCCCCTCCACCATTCAAAAGCATTACAAGTTTTCTTATGTTTGTTGGTGATGGTTTCAATGGGCTTCTTGGCTATTGTAGGAGATTACACATGTTGTGGCTAGATGAGGCAGCTGAAAAGAGGCAAACACAATTTGTCTTCGACCAGCTTCAAGCGGCATCGACTAAGCAGATCAATGGTTTGATGCAGAGGAATAAAGAGCTCTCAGAGGAGCTGAAGGTGCAGAAGAATAATCTAGCGGATCGTGTGCGCACAATAAATCAATTTACCGATAATTATGTTCGTCTTCAACACTCCACTCGTAATCTTCGGCGTCGTGTTCACCATTTCACTCATCTTCCCATGGGATATCACGCAAGGCAAAGAAAACGTAAAGCTGTTGGGTTGCTTTCAAAGACAGCAGGCGCATGCAAGAGGCGTAAACAAACAACCAGGTAAAAATTTTTGTAGGAATTATAGCAGCTTTGAGAAGCAATTAATGAATAAAGCATCTCTCATGGTTGACCATTGTGATTGTAGGGCTTGTGCAACAGCTATACTAGGATGTAACAACGCTGAGGACAATGTTAATGCCTCCCTTCTTCAGCATGTCCTTCAGGAGAAGGATATTATGGAAATGATAACAGGTTCTGGTAATGATAAGCTGCGGGAGACCCTTCGTCAACATTTCTTGAAGGAAATCAAAGAAATTGTCACCCCCAAAGAGATGCTTGATATATGTGACTCAGCAGGTATTAGCCAGAAAGGTTACAGAGCAATGTACAGGTCAATCACTTTAGGGTTGCGAGCAAAGGGAGTTACGCAATCCTTGCTTCCAACACTTTATAGCTTACAGATGGCAAAGAAGTGTGCTAATGGTGATATTGCATCCATGTTCGAGGGTGGGTACAAGTGGGTGGAGGATATTATGCCAATGCCAACAATCAAACCCTTTCAATACAATGCATATAACAATGTCTACATCGACATGGAAGTGCTACAAAAAGCAATGATTCAGTACTATGGCCTCACACTTGAAGAGACAGGTGGAAATGCCGTGTTTGTCTTGAAGCTGGATGAATGTCAAGTGGTTAAAGGTCAAAGACTGGAGCGTGTTAGTTTAACCTTGATGAGCCGAGCACTTAGAGGAAGGCCTTTAGAGACCCAAGAGTTGGATGCAACTGAAGACAGCAACAATAGGGGTCAAGGGCATAAGCAAGACTACTACGGCATTCAATCAGAGAAGAACATCTGGTGGCAAGCAGCATGGGTCCTCCCAAAAGAGAACCATGATACCTTGAGGTGGTATTTTGAACGGTCTGGCATTCAACATGTCGTCTCTTGTCAGGTCAATGGTCAGAAGCTTGATGTTCCCGGAATAGGCTGCTTTAACGTTGAATGGCACTTGGGTGGCGATCTAAAAACCTTAAAGTGTATGTTGGGTTGTAAAACAGGTGCGAATACTATATTCTCATGTGTTTACTGTTGTCATTCCAAGACAGCAGTAGACTCAAGAGTAAAAGGGAAACAACCTAGCAAAGGCAAAAGTCAAAAACAGGTGGGTGCAAAAAAAGCAATCGTTTTTGATGCTGAACAGAGGAAAGGATCAAAGGTATGGCATAATGGCATATTAAGTTGTGACCAGAGCAAGCCACCTAGTCGTGACCAGGAGGACAATGCTTGGAACCCAATCTTGGAAATTCCACTATGTCAAGTGCATGTGTGCACATTACATGCAAGACTGAGGATTTTGGATAAGCTATTGATGCTCCACATAAACTATGTCTGGAACATGGAGCCCGAAGATCGACGAGAAGAGTCAATACGTGCACTAGAGGGTGTACTTTCCTCTATGGGATTACATGCTGGAGCAGTGGTCTTGACAAAGGACAGAAAATCAAACCCTACACAAGACAACCCTAATAAAATTTGCATGGGTGGATCAAAGGCAAGACACTTGCTATCAAACCACTTGGGTTCTCATAGCCACACTGACTTTGAAATTTGGAAGAAGATATGTGATGTCACAACATATCGAGGAAATGATGCCAGGCTTGGCCTAAAACGTGCACATGTATGGGAGGTGTGTAATAAAATGGTCGATCTTCTAGAGCGACCTCACCTGGATGACCATGGTATTGAGGCACTTAAACAAGCCACTTGTAGATTCACAGAAGAAATGGTCGAGGCCTGGGGAGAAACACACATTACTCACTACATGGTAATGTTGTATTTATTGTGTCCTTGTAGTATGTTCATCATACTGTTTGTTGACTTTTTGTAATTTTCTATGCAGCATATATTGTATGCACATGGACCATACTTTCTCGATAGATATGGCTCTTTAGCACTTTGGAGCAATCAAGGCATGGAGAAATCACATTACCAAGCAAAGGCCGTGTATTTTAAGGGCACTCGCCATGGTGGTGGCAAAGTCAAGAGTAATGCACTCCATGAAATGTTCAACTGGTTCTATCGCGTTCTGGTTGGCAAAAAAAGGCAGAAAAGTCGCGGTAATTTGTCTCTTAGGCGTCAAATAATGAAAACTGTAAATGCAAGAAGAACTGAAGGATACAACAGATCAAATGCTAGGGAGAGACTACGGCAGTGGGTAGCAAGCAAGCGTCGGTGTGGTTCCTCATGGGCTTAAACTCTCTGATTATAATCTTTTTGTGTTTTTAAATTTTCTAAAAGTTTTAAAAAATTATATTTATAAACATATTTAAGTCATTTTTCATTTATAGAAACCACATTTCAATTTCTTCTTTGTGCTCTACTCTCTCTTGCCCTCCCACTATCTCTTGCACTCGTAAATACCTAGGCCATGCCAGAAGAACAGGAGCAAGACTTGCGGTTTTTCGATCAACTCGGCCCACTACCTGCTACAGCAAAAAGGACAAGTCTACCCATCGTAACAGAGCAAGAGGCAAAGGAGATGAGAGAAGAAGAGCGCAGGAAGGAGGCTGAAGAAGCACAACGCAGGAAGGAAGCTGAAGAAGCAGGGCCTAGTAGAGAAGCAGAAGAAGAACGGCGTCGAAAAGAAGCCGAGGAAGGTCAAGGGCAGCCACCGGAGATTGTTATTGAGGCCGACACCCTAGAACAGCTAGAGGTTATCTTACAGAACAGGGAGGTCGAGCTCTTGTCCTACGGCATCACGAAAGATACCATTGACAAAGAGTTTGCTCTTGTGAGGGCAGCTTGGGAGACAGAAATGCAAAAGAGACAGCAGCCCAAAGAGGACGCAAGGAGGGCAAGCCAAGCACAGCCACAGGTAGCCACAACATCCAGGCGGCCAGTCAAGAAGTGTGGTAAAAGAATGGAGGGCAAGTTTCAGGACCAACAAGAAGAGGAAGAGCGTGCACAAAAGAAAAAGAAGTTCAGGTCTGAACGACCACCGTGGGAGAATCAAAGACCACCACCGCCTCCACCAGTTACAAAGAAGAA
This sequence comes from Cibotium barometz, assembly GCF_041138505.1. Lineage (NCBI taxonomy): Eukaryota > Viridiplantae > Streptophyta > Polypodiopsida > Cyatheales > Cibotiaceae > Cibotium > Cibotium barometz. Next base: position 11,160,616 of record NC_141094.1, on the reverse strand, counting down.
GAGAAAATGGAGGCCAGGGACAGTCGCGCTACGAGAGATTAGGAAATATCAGAAAAGCACAGATCTTCTCATCCCCAAGGCACCATTCTCTCGACTAGTGAGAGAAACAATGGAAAAATATTCTGACAGGGTTGACCGCATACAGAGCACAGCTCTTGAAGCTCTTCAAGAAGCTGCTGAAGATATTGTAGTTTCTGTTTTTGAAGACTCAGTGCTGGCTATGGTACATGCCAAGAGAGTTACTTTGAAGCCTGTAGATATGTCCCTAGCCCTACGTCTACGTTTAGAGCGTAGCCTTCTACCTCAATAGGCTAACCCATTTTGTAATTCTCCCTACAAAATTTTGTAATGTTCCCAGATTCCTTTGTAGCTTTTTCACACATTAATGAAAACTTTGTGAGTTGTGTTACATTCTTTGTTGAGTCCATTTTTTTTGTATGCTCAGTGCCAATGAACATTTCATTTAATAATTATAAAAGCACTATACACACAGGACAAAACACACACAAACACACACACACACAAATATATATATATACACACACAAACATATATACACACATATATATACATATACAAATATATATACATATGCACATATATATATATATATATATATATACACACACACACACATATATATGAATATTTATATATACAAAAAATGTAGATCCTATAAAGTCAACTAGAGAAACTTATAGAGTGCCTTATGAGCCTCAAGGCAAAAAAAACAAAAAAAAAATAAAAAAAATGCCATGTGCGCTACGGCGCGTTAATCTCTAGTTTGACCAGGTCAAAATGGAGATTTACGCGCCGTAGCGCACATGGCATTTTTTTATTTTTTTTTGATATATATGGTCTGGTGACCATTATAAATGCACCTAGAGACCCTTATAGAGTGCCTTTTGAGCCTCAAGGTCAAAAAAATAAAAAAAATTTACCATGTGCGCTACGGCGCGTTAATCGGCACTTTGACCAGGTCAAAATGCCGATTTACGCGCCGTAGCGCACATGGTATTTTTTTTATTTTTTTTTGATATCAGACGGTTTGGTGAGGCTCATAAGACACTTTAGGTGCCCTAACAGCCCTAAAATCTTATATATTTATATAAAATATTATATATATGTATATATATCTGATAATAGCCTTAAAATCTTATACACACACACATATACACACACACATATATACACACACATATATATATATGTATATATGTACATATATGTATACATATATGTGAGTGTGTTTACATCTATAAATACAATATTTTTTCATACCGCTCTAACCCAATCTCGATTACTTTTTTTAATCACGATCACAATTAAAAAAAATCCTAATATTTTTTTCCTATGAACACATGAACAAAATCTTAAAATTGCGAGGCTTGAAATGGTATATCACAAGTACGCCAGGAAAAATCACAACTTACAATGCACAACAAAAAAATTTTATTAAACTTGGAAGAGAAGTTTGCATTACATCTTTTTAATAAGCTCTTGGAAGAGCTCAGGAGAGAGAGTTCTAGAGGCTGGTTTCTGGCCTAAGCTTTGGAATACATCACTCGGCTCATTGATTCCTTGAGCCTGAGAAAGGGCACAATGGCCTAAAACTGAGCCGGGATGGTTGCCCGTGAAGCAATACAAGGCAGCTTCCCTAGCTACCAAAATACATTTATTTATGTTCGAGGCTAGGGGGTTCTCTGACAAGACAGCACTAAGTGCTTTACATTTTAGGAGCTCGGCATAGGCGATCTCTGCATATTCTAAATGAAAAACCCGCACTATGTCGGCCCTCAGGGCAGGTATGTAGTGCCAAAGGGATGCATCTCGACCCTCTGACTTTGGCCGCGTTCCTCCTACGCGCATAGCAAACTTGTCCACTTCAAAAGCAGTCTGTCAACATGTCAATATAGAAGTTAGGAAGCGTGAAATGATACAAAAAATAATTTGCTTTACAACTAAGAAGTAAGGACATACCTCAGTTGCCTCGTCACTTGCAACTAGTTGCTCATTCGTCAGGTTTATGCTTCCTTGGTCTTGAGCATCGCCAGCAACCAAGGGCATGTGTGGTTCAAAGGCAGCTACGCTCTCATAGAATTGCACTTCATTCTTTATTTCGACGAGCGCTTTGGCCACTACAACTTCCAAGGTACTGCTACCAATATCATATGCAAGCGCTTTAGTGAGGTTGTCATCTTCAAAAGAAATTTTTACTTTTCCTTTGTCTTGACCCCCAGCATTCACGGCAATAATAGAAAGTGCCTCATCCTCACGTAACCCGAGTGTCTTGGCAATGTCATCCAAAAACAAAAACTCTTTTCCATCAATAATGATTGGATGCAAAGACATGATAACAAGGTCTGGGACCTCCTCGAGTACTTCATCGCCCTCTAGAACTAGGTCCGGAACCTCCTCGGGGACATTATCTTGTAGAGCCACCAATGCCATTGAGGCCTCCCATTGTTCTGTAACATTCTCTTCCTCAGCATGGGCCTCTTGGACCTGCTCCATTAGCTTTACTTTGCCCTTTTCTTTTTCCTTGCCACTTTCTTTCACCACACCCTCTTGTAACAGAAGGACCAAAACCATGTCCCAGCTTAGGAAAGAAGTGCCGATGTTGCCCATCTGTAGTTCCAGGAGTAAGTCTTCCTCCTCATTTCTGTAGTCCTTTTCTGTGATGGATTTTAAAAACCTGGATAGGCGAAATCTAAAATTCTTCTCTTCCCTGAATATGTACCTGATGAGGTCAACTGGAACCCATAAGCCCTCATCACCCTCAAACATGATGGAGTACGTGCTGACGTGTTCATCCATATACTGAATGACATCTGTAAAAGCATCCGCGTGTAGATGCATTGTTGCACGTACATCAATTGCCCCCTCAAACATAGGGACGATCTCATCAACCCTATGAAGTAACTCAAGCTTTCCTAGCTGTGCAATAAGTGCATCAAGTAGAGGTGCCATGCTATGAGTGATTGGAGGAAATAGAGAGTGTGCGATACAGAAAGGTGTGCGAAATTGAGAGCAAGTGTTAGGAGAGAACGATAATTGTCAATTGATGTAAATGAGTAAAGTATCGTTTATATATGGGCGACCTTGTTATAAAATTTTTAAAAACTTTTAAAATTTGTAAGTACCAAAAAATTTTAAAAAATGGTATGCGAAAGCAAGAACGTATCCTTCCATCGCAAGGTCATTTCCAATTTACTAGTGGCTCACGCCACAGATGCTTCTGTGACCAACCTTACACTATCACAAAAAAATAAAACTGCACAAGACAATTGAAAAACCTTAATAAGACAGTGAGGCAAAAAAATTGAAATTGTATTTACTTCAATTCAAGATTACATATCCAGTGGTTATCTGATAGCTACACAGCCAGGGAAAGTAATTTCTCTACAAAGAAAAGATCGTTCCTGCCTTTTGCGCACTACTCTACCATTGATTATCAAAGCAAAATCACCACTGAGTGAGAATCGAAGAACTAAGTAGTCACGTAAGTTGGCAAGGGACCAGTCATCATTCACAGTAACATCTTCTACATCCCCACCTTGCATGGATATATGTAGCACACCCTGTTCTGTAGAGGTTGTGTCGGAGTCTAACGCCTCCCATTCTCCATTTGTAAGCTTCCATCGCCTGTAAGGAAACGCAATGGACAACTGTTGCTTAGCAATATGATAGCGCATCACAACCTTCTCAACAATTACTCCGCATCTGATGGTGTCTCCATTGTGTTGAACAACTTTTTTATCCCATGCAGGTGATAAGAAACAAGTCAGAGCTCTCTCCCCCTTTGCAATCCATAAAGTTGGGGTACGATGTGTGTCACTTGTACGGAACAGGTACACAAAGAGGTGTAGAGGTATGAAGCAGGTTATGGTTGCTTTGTGAGATCCATATGTGCACTTCATAGCATTTTGCACCTTGCTTTCGATCTGCAAACAAGCCATGGCCACTGAAGCATTGTCTGGAATTGGCCATTCAATAGATGTGAGAGTTGGCGTAGGTTTTGGAACTAATTTTCCAGTACCATTTGCTGTCGTGGGAACCACATATGTATCCTCATAGAAGAAGATGTTTCGTGCAAGAAGTTGTGCAGCTGGACACCCTCCAAAGATTAAACTACCAAGATCCACATGGTATGCTTCAAAGGTTCCTGAAATTGCCTCCATAGGCTCCCATTCACTATAGTTTGAGGGAAAAATATCTACGCACAGGAACCCAAGAACAATCAACGCAGTGCTCAGTATACCATTATTAGCACACAATTGATTTAAAAACAAGAATATAAAGTGGTGAAATAACTTACAATTTGCAGGAAATCGTTGACGTTGGTCATGGTCTGCTAGTTTCAGCTCTGTTGCCTTGTAAACATGTTGGACCTTAGCTAGCTTTTTTCCATCACAATTTTGTTTGAGCTCCAATATCCGCCCTTTCCAATGGTGACTTTGTATATCAACGTATCGCTTTGACACCTTGTGGCTTCCTCTTGTACTAGGCTGCATCGTAATCCAATTCCACTTCTCGTACTGTTTGATGTTCCAGTGCCCATCCTCATCTTGACCACTGCTACAAGAGAGAGATTGAATACTGATCGGAGGCCTTCGAGCTCTAGAAGAAGACATCAGATGTATATATTAGAGAGATTATAAACCTTGATGGCAAAGAAAAATAGAATGGTGAGAAAAAAAATTAGACTAGGGAGATGTAAAAAAGAGAAGGAGTTGTAGAGCAAGTTCCAAGGGCTTGGCTGTGCTATTACTGCACTTTGAAAGAGGATATTGGAGGGGATGAGAGGAGACAATGAGTAAGATTATGAGAGCCAAAGCATTTGCAACTCAAGCTTCCATAGCTTGGCTCCACTGTTACACTCTGTAAAAGGAGGTTGGACAAGGTAGAAGGATGTAAGTGAGGATCAAACTTCCCTAGCTTCTGAGAGGAGGTTGCAGATCAAGCTTCCATAGCTAAGCTCTGCTGTTACACTCTGTAAAAGGAGGTTGGACAAGGAAGATGGATGAAGTAAGGAAATGTAAGTGAGGATCAAACTTCTATAGCCTCTGAGAGGAGGTTGCAGATCAAGCTTCCATAGCTAAGCTCTGCTGTTACACTCTGTAAAAGGAGGTTGGACAAGGAAGAAGGATGAAGGAAGGAAATGTAAGTGAGGATCAAGCTTCCATAGCTTCTAAGAGGAGGTTGCAGATCAGAGGATCAAGCTTCCATAGCTTCTAAGAGGAGGTTGCAGATCAAGCTTCCATAGCTATAGATCTGGGTTTCTGAGTGAAGAGAGAGGTAGATCAAGATGTAGATAGCTAAAAGAAGTAGTCTAGAGAGTGAACAACGCCTTGCTATGAGAAAGGGGGAAGAGAGAGCGTTTTGGAGGGAACGTGGGAGAGAGGGATAGTGGAAAGTGAAGGGGAATGTGCATTGAATGCATGGGAACTCGTTTTTGGGCCTCTATCACTTTGGAGGCCTTAGTTAATGATGGCTGCAGGCTGCTGGCAGGCTGCAGCTATCTTTTTCTATATAAAATAGGGGAAAAATGCATATACGTTTTGAATTTTTGAGTTTTAGTTGATTTTGAAAATTTAAAAAGAGCCTATTTAGCCTATTATTCTAAGTTTGACCACTACCTTCTAGGCTCTTACAAACCATTGGTGTCAGTCCACATGTAATCTCCCTATTTGTCTATTTCTTAATCACCTCCATTAGGCAATGGCAAATTAAAGAGCCCAAAAAGACTCCATTGAGTTCCTAATGCATTGTTGTAAAAGCGGTATGGAAAAACAAAGGGAAAGATGAGAAGGGATGAACTTGTGGGCCTAGATTTTGATGCAGCACATCGATATAGTTGCCAGATTATTGAGGGTGGAGAAGAAGAAATAAGAATAATTGTCGAGATACACGGTAGAGATAAATCCTTTCAAGAGAAGATTGAGTGTAGATTGTTCTCAACCTTCAGTTTACGTGCAAACTCGATGCACTGCATCGAGTCATGGGGAATTGGATGCATTATAATGGAATCAAATAAAGGAAAAACTAAAAAAGTTTGAATGGAGAAGAAGATCTCACCTTAGATGAAGGTCCCCATCTCTTATGTCCACCATATTTGTGTCAATTAATTTCAGTTAGTCACAGTGTGGTATAGAAAACATAGAGAAGCCACATAGCATGAAATCAAGCAAAGATGTTGCCCATTGTGTAGAAAAAGGGATAACAAGAAGATATGTGCAAGTAATAAAGTGTCAGAGGAGAAAGCGATGGTTTTCTCGCGCGAAAGTGCTTTTAGGGTAATTTTACTAGTTAAAAAAAGCAACTTTTGAATTATTATATCATGATTACTATTTTTTGCATGCTTATGTGAGCAAAGTTGATGCACTGCATCAACTTCTCCACACAAACTTGATGTTGTACATCGAGTTTGTCGTAAACTCAATGTAACATCGAGTTTGCATGGAGAAGTTGATGTAGTGCATCAACTTTATGTAAGAAACTATGCTTTTTAAGGCCTAAAACAATAATTGTCTCACACAGCCACCATGCATGCTTTTTTGGGCTCGCAGTCACTATATGACTACTAATTACACTGTCACATAGGTGGAAAAAACCAATGAGGTTTTACTATAATTGCCCTCAGACCCCCTAATAAGGGGGCGTGTACCTTATGTAAAATTTTTAATTTTTTTGACGGCCCGACACTTTTTCATAAAAATTAGAATATACCGATTAGGCCATTTAGAATATACCAATCCTAACTAAAAGGTGATCACTAGCATAGTGGGAAGAGAGATCATGTGTATTCCCACACTCCCAGGATGAAAGGGGGTGTTGCTTATGAGACATAGCCGGAGGTAGGCCTTCATTTTTACCTGGGGCCGAGGCATTGGAGGAAGCCATACATCATATGCCTAAAAGGCATCCTCATGAGCGAGATCATAGGAGGGAATCACATGCACGGGTAGAGCATGAACAGATGGAGCATGACAACATTAGTGGGCATGAGGGATTGGTCGATTTGATGGTGATGAAGATTTATGGTAGGGGTGCCCAGGCTCTTTGGTTCGAGCACAAGAGATTGAGCCAATTCTGGCAATGGTAGGAGGTAGTCTTCTCCAGAAGTGCCTTGCGTCTCAAGCACATGATGTTGTTCCTTCTGAGCAAGAGATTGCTCGACTGGTGGGCCTTCTCCTGGTTGAAATTCGAGCACATGCAGGGTATTTTATGCATCAAGATCGCCCTTGCTCCTTTTTGGTATGGGCAGAGGGTCTGATTCTTCTATTTGAGGGTGATGTCCTCCATCAGCAGGGTCAATGTTGTCTTGCTGGGACGAACGCAATGTTAACAAGGGCAGACATGAAGAAATTGGCCCCCCACAGGCCAGCCGCCTGATGCCATGCTGAATTCGGTGCATGCCTCTCTAGGATCTCTCTCTGAGACACACAGACTACGCACGCATGAGCGATCATTGCGGTTACATTCGCTCGAACTAGTTGTTGTTTGTATTATCAACCTTATATTATTACAGATATCTGAGCGGACACGTGCAGTAATATTCAATACCTCCTTGCGTGCAGGCGGCTCTGTATGACCCAGCCACCGGTTCCTGTTCTTTTGTCTCAGTCCTGCAAACTTTGCCTACAAGGGTGAACAGCAGCCCGTTGATGCTGCTCAAGCTGGTTGTGTTAGAGACTAGGCATTATTCTAGAAAGCACGAGGTGATAGGAGTCGTCTGTGCAGCCATTGGTGCCTTGTGCTTAATCGTCTGCTTCATGGTGTTGTGTAATTGGTGCAAATTAAGAAGGGGTAGAAGAAGATCAGAAGGCGATTTACCTGCAAGTGAAGAGATTTTTCTGCAGGAGCTTCCAAGGCTTTCTTCTAGGTTTTTACTTACAAGAAGCTGCAGATGAAGGAATTCTCCACAAAGCTCGGCTCTGGAGGGTTTGGGGCGGTGTATGAAGGTGTAATGCGGTCTGGTGTGAAGCTAGCTCGGAGGTGGCAACCATAGGGAGCGTGTAACATATGAATGTGGTGACGCTTGAGGGCTTCTGCATCGAGGGTGAGTCCAGGTTGCCACTGTATGACGGTCCTTGGATAGGTGGTTGTTCAGGCGTTAATCCGGGGAGAGACCAGAAGAGGTGCAGGATAGCTCTGGATACGGCAAAGGGTCTTGCCTACTTGCATCACGAGTGCGCAGAACGCATCGTGCAACTGTGCGATGTGAAGCCAGAGAATATCCTGCTGGATGAGGAGTTGAAAGCCAAGGTGGCGGAGTTCGGCCTTGCTAAGCTGGTTGGGCGGGGCCACCAGAGCTTCGCCCCATGACCACCGGTTACCCGGCCCCGGGACGCCACGATCACAGCCAAATCGGACGTCGTCTACAGCTACGGTGTCGTCCTGCTGGAGCTCATCAGCGGCAAGCGCTCCCTACGGCTACCTGCCCAGGATGGCCTTCCGAATAGCAACCACGTCATCGAATGCAGGAAAATCCATCCTCGCCATGTCATTGAATGCAGCCAATGCGAGTCCTACTTCAGTCCAGGGTGGCAGCAGTACCCTTCACAATTTCCAGCATTGCGGCCGCCAGCCTGAAGCTCATGGTTTTGATCGGGCTCTGGTGTGTCCAACCCGTCATCCCACCCCACCGCCCGGCGGCCCGTGTCTTTCGTCGTCAAAATGCTGCCTCTTCAAAGGCCTTTATCCAACAACGTCCTTTTCGGAGACCCACGAACTGTTCATTTCGAAGTTTGACCATCATTATCCAACGTGTGCACTGTGGACCTCTTCCAACTCTGTTTCCTTCAACCAGAGCCTATCGCGGAAAATTTGCCCACCAATTAAAGGCATCCGCCCCTAGCTTTCACAAACATATCCATAGGCAAAAGAAAGCAGGGGCCTATCGCTATGGAGGAAAATCTGCCAACCAATTAAAGGCATCGACCGCTAAACATATAGAGAGTTACTTTGAGAGAGAGTTAGTTAACCAAAGAGTAAGAGTTAAAAGAAAGAACCTATACTCTTTTATTTTTATTTTTATGAGAAAGTGTAATTGAATTAAAGAGAAAACTGAACCAATACTCTTGCCGGATGGGTCAAGCCACTAGAATATAAAAAGAGAGAGAGTGTAGAATTAATTTTTTTTAAAAGGGTTTTTTTTCTAATGGAAAAAAAAATTGAGCCTTTTTTTAAGCGGGAGAGGTAAGAGAGGGAGCAGGGCAATCAATCGGAAGGTGGGTCTGGGCTACTAGAGATTAATAAAAACTAGTATTGCACCCATGCATTGTTGCAGCCGACCAAGGTTCCAGAAAAGAACTATTCCCTCTCTACAACCATCTCTCTCTCTCTCTCTCTCTCTCTCTATCTATCTCTCGCTCTCTCTTTCACACACACACACACATGCACATGCACATGACCCTCTTCCTCTCTCTATCACGTACACACACTCTCAAATGTTGAAACTCTCTCTCTCTCACACATGAACACACATATACACACTCGCTCTCTTTCTCTCTCTCTCTCTCTCTCTCTCTCTCTCTTTCACACACACACACACATGCACATGCACATGACCCTCTCCCTCTCTCTGTCACGTACACACACTCTCAAATGTTGAAACTCTCTCTCTCTCTCACATGAACACACATATACAAACCCGCTCTCTCATCAGGGAAAAAGGGAGCTCATTTTGGGGGCCTGTAAGAAATTCACTATTTTTTGATTTATTTCTCTCCTAAAAGACCTCAAAAATAGTAAAATACGGAAACGTGACTCAAAACTGTCAGTAAGGACTACAGAACTGTCAGTTCAGAAAGGAATAAGATAATCTTTTGTCTAACTAACACGATTTTGCATTAAATATCTCCTTAGTTTTTTTTTTGTTTCCCGAAGATTCCGTATCTCTTTTGACGACGTGTGCAGGCCTCTCATAAAGAATCCATCACTGAACTTGATGATTGCACTTTTTCAAAATATTTACATGGATACCGCTACACTTCCACGATTCATGTTACAAAAAGACTATGAGATTGACAAGCAAACTTTGTAACCTTAGAAGCACAAAAAATGGCCGATACTAGTGAGTCACATTCTCAAAAGAAGCGATTACACCATCTTCACATCGACTTAGAAGAACAATATGCTCCAGCACAAAAAAGACGAAAGGATATGGTGATGAATGCTCAACAACGGGAAAATATGAGAAGAGAAGGGCTTCAACATATTGACTTATGGTGCGATGGAAGCATATATCCAAAACGTCTAGTAAAAAACTCTACACCTCCATTTGTCAATCCAACCACACTACTGAGGTTTGCGGGCGATGGACAAAATGGACTTCTTGGTTATATTTCAGCGCAGTCTGCATTTGCAGAAACATATAAAATGATGTACCTACAAGAAAAGGGGGCCAGGATGCAAGAGATAGCCATTCGTGCAAAATTGGAGCAGCAGTTTGTAGAATGAAATTGAAGAGCATTCAAAGAGTAAAAAAGAGTTGACAAGAGCAAGAAGGAAGAGAACCGTGCTTGGAGACAGACTACGAAGCAAGAAGATTAAAAACATTGCAAATTTGAAGGCTGGGATTGGTGGTGCAAGCGAAGAATTCAGGAAGCAAGGCTAGTTTGAAATTTTTCATTTTATATACTCAAAAAGGCTCTCAAATGACTATATCTATTTTGTCCATTAACGCAAAACAAGAATGGAGGTGTTGAATGATATAGGCATATTGTGTTGTTACTATAGGAAACTATTGGAGCCTGCAAAAGAAAATATGGATCCCAACCTTCTTCCTGTTAAACAAATGAAAGGATTGCTTTCTTGTGGTGGTAGCAAAAGGTTTGATTGAAGAAAAAAAATACAAAACAATCAAACGCAATGTTGTAGAGGACTTTATATCCAATAATCAAGTTGATGGCACTACAATCCAAGAGGCTCTTGATGTTAGTGGAGTTAGCAGGAAGGGATATAGTTCGATTTTCCATGCGATATCCTCAACTTTGAAAGATCAAAGGATTAAACAAGTTTTACTGCCAAATCCAGCAACCGTGTGGAGGATAAGAGGTCATTTGAATGAAAGTATAGATGAGTTTATTGGGCAATATATCCATATTGAAGAAATATTTCATGGTGGTAAAGGAACCACTGTGTATGACCCTTGGAACAATATATTTGTAGATCTACAACAACTTCAAAGAAGAATGGTCGAGTTTTATGGAATAATATTTGAGGAGTGCAAAGGCATTTTGAAATTTGTTATCAAACTGGATGAGTGTGAGGTTGTAAAGGAAAAGAAAATGGAAAGGATTATTATTACATTGATGAATGGAGCACTTGATACATCATTGACTGAAGCGAGTTCAAAGTATTTTAGTGTACAGTCGAAGAAACACATATGGTGGTTAGGCTCATTCCATGTATGATCATTTTTTGTTTCGTACTTGATTTTAGTCATTGTTTTCAAATCTTTTATAGTAAGAATTTTGTTTTCTATAATCACAGGTGAAGACAGAAGACCATGAAACACTAGATTGGGTGTTTCACCACACGGAAATACCAAGAATAATTAAAAGACAAGTGCAAGGAGAGAATCTCCATGTTGCAGGAATAGGTGATTTTCAAGTAGAGTGGCACATGGCGGGGGATCTTAAAATACTTAAGTGCATGTATAACGTTAGTAAAGGAGGCAACTCAAAGTCTCCTTGTCTTTACTGCAAAGAATCAGCTCAAGTAATGGATTCCAAATGGTGGAAGAGAGCACCTAATAGAGATAAAGTTGACCCTGACTTCAAGGCCATTCTTGACATTCCACTATGTAATGTTCACATATGCACATTGCATGGTCTATGTCGAATTATTGAGAAATTGGTATTTTTGTATATTGGATTTGCTTGGAAACTCCGTCTCGAAAAAAATAGAAAGGATGCTCTTCAAGCATTGGAAAAAGTGTTATCTGATATAGGTCTGCATGGAGGTGATGTTCATATCACAAAGGATTTTAAAAAGTCTACCAATGGCAAGGAGGTACCAATCAAGCCCTCTATTGGTGGTGTTAAGGCAAGAAGATTCTTGTCTCGACCCAAACACAGTAGTAAGCAAGTAAGGCAAGGTAGAACAGTTTCAAGGATTAATTATGGATTGTGGAAGCAAGTCCATAATGCCGTGAAAGATCATGAGGCAGATGGGGAAGCACAAAATGTGAAGGCAGAGGTGTGGAGGTCTCTTGATCAACTCTTCATGTTCTGTGACAATGTAACATGGACAAAGAGTGATTACAAGAACTTTGAAGAGGCAATTAAACATTTTAGGAAGTCAATGAAAGACGCGTGGATAGCCTGCAATATAACTCACATGGTAAAGTTCTGTCTTCTTCTTTTACTTAGGTGTAATCCTCTTTTTTTTTATAACTTACTATGCATTCTTATGTCTCTGTGAAAACAGCATATCATCTACAACCACCTTCCCTATTTTGTCAAAAAGTATGGATGCCCAGCAATTTGGTCTACCCAAGGCATGGAGAAGTCTCACTACATGGCACACGTAATGCATTTTTCAGACACACACAACACTACAAAGGGAGTCAAAAGGCAAATAGTCTGAAGGAAGTCTTCCAATGGTTTTACCGAGGCATACTACAGAGGCTGCATGCTAAAAGAAAAGTTGCTAGCTCCAAAGTCAAGCTTGCTTTTATTCTAGCCCAAAAGCAAAGACGAAGACAAACTTTGGACAATTCAATGGCAGCAGAGAGACATAGACAATGGAGGGATTCGAAGATATTTAGAAACCATAAATGGACAAGTAAACATGAATAGCAGTTTGTAACTTATTGGTGTTATGTCCACATGTTTTCAAACTCAATCAATAGATTTTTATTTTGTGGAATAAGTGACTCTTGGTGTTATGCCTATATGTTTTGAGACTCCATTAAAAGTACTTCTTTTGTGAAACATGTGATCTATATTAACAAGCATCAATACATCCATGAGCTATACACTAAAAATTCAATCAATACTACTTAATTATGCTAGACACACTATTGATCTTACCAATAAGGTACTGAGTGTCAAACGCTTTTAGAAGCTACTGAGTGTGGGAAGAGTACTGAAGTGTCGTACGGTGATGGGACAAATGCAAAAGGGTACTGATCATCCGTACGGATAAGGAACTGATGACAAGTTGCATGTCAATCCACCACCACCATCGAGGAGGGAATATCAATTCAGAATGATATCTTGAAGTGTGGTTTTCTCAAATATTAATTCGAAGTGGTGGGTGGGGATCTTGCAAAACAAGAAGGAGCTCAACTCCGTGATGCGGATAGTCTTACATATCAAGGGGCCGGCAAAGGAAGACTAAGATGGCGGATGAAGGCATGACGTTGGACGTACTTCTTTGACTTCTACGAGGGAAAGGTAGAGGATCAAAGACTTTGTACAAATCAGTTCAACTTCAACATAATGTTTGTGCTATATTTGATGACTAAATCCTATTACTCCTAGGGCCTGCCAATCGGAACTCTCTTTTTGATCTTGATTGGACTCTTTTTCTTCCTTGTTAGCTTGATGTCGACTGTCTGTTTATCAATGCTTGCCTCTGTTGCTTGTCTGGGAGGGGTATCCTTGTCTTCAACTATCTCCACGTGTTCTTCTTCTTGGATTATGTCGCCTGATGCAATCATGGGTGGCTCTCGAAACCTTATGAGCTTGTGTTTTCCATATCCCTCTAGACATTTGGGCTCCTTAATACCACATGCTAATGCATAAGAAGTGTAAGACAAAAAGTAAGAGGCCCTAGAGGCCTGCTTATTCACATAATCCCCAGATATATCTATGGTAGACAACCTCTCTATCAAAATGATCTTTTCCTTTTGCCATGAATGATCATGTCCACCTAAAACCCTAGACAAACATTTAAAGAAGTAAACAATGGCTTCTCCATTGTTGCTCAACTGCCTATGGTAAATCAAGATCTTAGCACTGCCTAGATCATGAATATAATGAGCTAGGCTTAACATTTTGCCAAATCCAGCCGGTCTGCTTCCACTTGTTCTCTGGAGGAATGTGTCATCCTCAATTTGTAGCTGCCACATATCAAAAGATTGGAGTGAGACAATACACAATTACAAAACATTTAAACACAAGATAAAGTATTTGATTTGAAGTAACAAGATCATACCTTCTCATTTTCATCAAGAAGTTCATCTTTCCAAAGATTTATTCCTCTCCCCTCCAGTCCAGCCTCTTCTTTAAGCTTTCCCTTGTATAGTGCTGAGAGATTCATAGCTTCCTATGTGAGCTGGGAAGGCAGCTTCATCTAGCTCTTGGAACTTTTCAGCCTCTTTGAAACAAATAGTAAGGGCCTCTGCAGGATCAAAAGTTGTTTCCAAAGCCAGTAGTGAATGGTCATCCTCTATGCCAACCTCCTTGTCAAGCCTTGAAGCCTGGGCAATAAGGGAAATGGCATAGTCCTCCCTCAAATTGAACATACACTCTATATCATGGAGGAAAACATAATCTTTACCACCAATCAAGACACCTGGAAGCATGGGCACTGCATAGTTGCTGCTCTGAACATCAAAATCTTCAACTGGCTGTGCTTCCCTAAGAGTTTCAGTCCTCAATTGAACAAGGTCAAGAGCAACCACTTGCAGCCCCTCATCCTAGAGGTTGATATCTTCTCCCTGCTCTTCCATTTCTGTTGCCACAGGAACATCCTCTTTTTCCTCTGCTTCAGATGTGTCTTCTTCTTTAGCCTCTTTCCCTTGCTCTTCTAGAGAGTGCTGACGGAAGACAATGTACATAAGGAATGCCATGGTTTCCTCAAGCACTTTACACTTTCTGGTGTGCAAGTTACAGTTGAATTTATATTCCTCAGGTAGGCTGTCAAATCTTCTATTCACATGGTACCTCAGCCTGTCAATGGAGACAATATGATTTATATGCACAAAAACCTTTTCACCTTCCACAATTCTTCTTGCCTCTCTCAGTTGTTTGAAGGTATCCCAATGGTCTGAAAGAAAATCTCTGTGATACTCCAGTACAGAGCTCATAGTGAACTCCCTATTGAAAATATTGTGGTATATGTGGAAGTTCCTCTGAGCCTTGCATTTGTGAAGAAAGTCAAATAGGAGCAAATCTGGAGATTTGTCCTCTTCTGGTTCCTTTTGTTTTGAGAGGGAAGACTCAGCTTTCTGCTCCAGTCTCTTCCTTTTGCCTGAACCAAAATTTATATATCATGAATTCTTTATGCTGACATATGCAATTAGGGAATGTATAGGATATCACCAAACAACTCCCTTCATGAGCACACATGTCTCACCTGGTGATTGCTGTGGTCTAAGTATAGCAGCAGAAAAGTCCAGCTTCCTTTTGAAAGGAGGGGCCTCAGAATCAACTGTTCCAAAGCAAAAACTTTTCTCATCATCAAGGAAGAAATCCCCAGGGCCAAAGAAAGAAAAACAATGAGGAAGAAGTGAAAACCAAAAGGGACACAGGAATTTGCAAGAAAATGCGATGTAGGGCCATTTGGAAAATGTCAAGTACTCTCCTCGCATTTTGTTGCAAATTTTCCATTTCTATTGATATCCATCTCCAATCAAATGCTAGGATCATCTCACAGATTCCTGGACAGTAGATGATACTAGGAAGAATTCCCCAGGGCCAAAGAAAGCAAAACAATGAGGAAGAAATGAAAACCAAAAGGAATATAAGAATTTGCAGGAAAACGCGATATAGGGCCATTTGGAAAATGTTAAGCACTCTCCTCGCATTTTGTTGCAAACTTCTAGGTTCTATTGATATCCATCTCCAATCAAATCCTAGGGTGATGTACCAGATTCCTGGACAGTAAGATTCTTCGACAGTAGGACTGGGACATGTGACAAGAAATGCTGGAGCTTAGTGGAAATTTGGGATATGGGATGTGGTGGATGGGAATTGCCCAGATGTCTGGACATCAAGAATTCTATGGATGGAAGAAATATATATCAAAAAACATTGAAAAGAATATAGAACTCTGACCTTTCTTTTCCCTTTCCATGCTGTTGGAGTTGCACTGGTGAATCTTCTACTCTCTCCCAAACTTAAGCTGCAGCCTAGATAACCTGGAGATCAGACAGTGGTAGTAGTCTTCAGGCAGGTTGCAGTCTGGATGGAGTGTGTTGGGTAGGAAGGGATCAGAGAGGGAAGGAAAAGGATGATGGGAGGGTGTTGGCAGGGATGAAAGACGGGGAGGGAAGAGTGGTTATAGATTTTTTAAATATAACATCTCATTTCTAGGCATTCCAACTATAGATAATAATTTTTGAGCCATTTTTCATTTAAAAAACTGATTATGAAATCATGATTGGCACAAGTTCAAAGGCAAAAAGTGTCCCATTCACATGTGCCAAGTTTCAAACTCCAAGAGATCTGGGTCCCATCCACACGTGTGAAAAAACGACTCCATTCCACACGTGTGGTATTTAGTAGCTGCTTTGTTTGTATTTTGCACTAATCTTTTCCCTCCTGTTTAATCTCTCCTGTCTTGGCCCTCCCCTCTCAGCTCTCTTGCCTCCCTACCTCCCTACTCTGCACCATCAGCATCCTGACTAGCAACACAAGTTCATCCCTAGCACAGGGTACTCATCACCAGCACAGCACACCCACAGATAGCTTCCAGGTCAGTAAGACTCTCTATATCCTTATCTTCTTGTTTAATAGTATAACACACAAGCAGGAAGACTTTTGAATTGGGCTGGTTGAGTGAGAGATTGATCATCTTTATAGATTTAGCAATGTTTGCAGATCTTAAAGTGTGATAATTGCACTTAAGGATAAAATTTTATTTATAGTTTCTTCCTTCAGTCTGTGCACTCTTCTTGCCTTCCATAGACTCAATCCATCCTGCATCAAGTTGCAAACACAGTGAAATGACTGAAGGCATGTTCCAGCATGCTTCCTCATGAATTTGCAGGAAAACGCGAGGAGAAGGCTTTAGGAATTTCAAACAGCCGAAATCGCGTTTTGTTGCAAATATAAAACTGTTGCTTCATCCACCCCTGTCATTGTGGTTTTGTGCCTTTCCAAGTTATCCATGGCTGTACACTCCTTGCATAAACTCAATCCATATTGTATTTAGTTGTAAAGACAGAGAAATCACTATAGGAATGTACCAGCATGTTACTTCAGGTATTTGCAGGAAAATGCGAGAGTGAGCTGTTAGGAATTTCAAACTGTCGAAATCGTGTTTTGTTGCAAATTTATAAATGTTGCTTCATCCACCCCTGTCATTGCCTTTTTGTGTCATTCCATGTTCTCCATGGCTGTAATCTCTTTCCATTGCTTTGTATGCAGCTTGTCAGAGTGACGGCAAGAACCAAGTCAACTGCAAGGAGTGCTGGCAAGGGGCAAGGGCTTGCAACAGCAGCAGCTGGGGCAGGTATCAAGGAATTTAGTGTGCCTCCAAAGGGAAGAGTTGCACATGGCAAGAAGGGGAAGCCAATGAGCTTGCTCCAGCAAAAGGCCAAGAGATTGAAACATGGTCCAGGTGTGCTAAAGGAGATCAGGAAGCAACAGAAAGCTATAGGCTTTGCAATCCCCAAGGCACCTTTTCAGAGAATAGTGAAAGACATATGTGATAGTTGGCACCTTGGTTTCAGGTGGAACAGGACTGCCATTCTTTCCTTACAGGAAATGGCAGAGGATTACTTGGAGAAATATTTTGAAGATGCAATGCTGGTAGCAGCCCATGCTCACAGGGTAACTCTGATGGCCAAAGACTTCAACACTTTGTCCAGAGTGAGATGGAGGTATGACAAGCTGGTCCATCTTGTGGAATGGCAGGACATCAAGATGAGAGACATATTATTAATTCCACCTACAAGAAAGTTGAAGGTAGATGAGGTTAAGGTTGTTGAAGTAATCCACTCAAAGAACACTAGAGGGAAAGCTGCTTATGAGGAGTCACTGAAGCAGCAAATAAAAGAATCTAAATCTATTATAGATGTGGAGACTGTACAGAGGGAGCTGCAGATACAGAGAAGGTTGCAGGAGCTGGGCCCTAACATAGTTGTCCATATTGAGGATGAAACTTCACTGAATAATTTTGACTTGACAAAACCATGCTTGGCAGCATTGGCTCATAAGAATGAGTATTGCTCAGATACTATCATTCTTGCAATGCTCTAGTAAGTGTCTTTTATTTTACATTTGTTTGCAAAACAATCCTTCTTGTACCTCCTTTACACCCTACCCTAATTATTGTTTGGTCCAATGCAGCATGATGAGAAGCTGGCTTAACCATGCTGTACAGCATACAGTTCATATTATTGATCCTGCCATTTCCTTCAAGTTAAGAGATGCAAAGGAAACTCCCATGGATATTTCCAATTGGTTCAGACACTGCAATTTTGATGTTATCGATGTTTTGCTACTTCCATACCATAACAGGTATGTGGGTGACTGCTTCTTTTGGGATTCTTCTTTAAGATTGAGAACTCTTATAGCCTTTGATTTCTTAATGCTTTTTTCCTTACGCAGTGACCATTGGAGCTTTGCTTCTATTGACATCCAGCAAAAGCAATGCTTTATATTCAACTCTCTTAAAAACACACACAGAGAGCTGAAATTGTAAGTGGTGTGTGTGCTATTTTTAACTTTAAACTTCATTATTTTGATTTAATGCACACTAACTGAATTATATGTATTGCAGTTGTATTAGAAGGCTTCTAGATACATTGGATCACTGTCCTCCTAATGTCAATCTTTTGGGTTCAATAGAGCCAATAAATTTAGAGGTAGAAAGTCGTTCCCTCTACTGATGTCTATTTCATGCTATGCCTTTGAACCTATTGAATAATTTTGTGTTCAGATGTTAACAGTTTCTAACATATCTTTCCAACTGTACAGACACCACAACAAGATGATTCAAGTAGCTGCCGCCGCTGGAGAGTGCTGATCAGTGCCAAATATATACTTTCAAGCTATTTTGAGATAGGACAGCCAGACCTTGTAAGAAAAAATAATTTTCATTTAGCTTCAAAATAATTGATATTGGTACAAAGTGTTCTAAATCATCATATGCCATTGCAGATGAGAGAAGATAGCTTCAGTTTGAACTATGTATATAGTTTCAGAGCTGATACAATTTGGAAGTTTTTGAAGTATGCCTCCCCCAAACCTATTGTACCAGCTACTACTGTCGAGTTGGGTGAGAGCTCTAAAGTCCGAGAAGGTGTCATACACCTTGATGACACAGATGATGCTGATGTGGTGCCACAGGAACAAGGACCTAGTGCTGATGAGGAGAAGCCACAGGAACAAGGACTTGTTCTGAGAAGATGGAGCAGTAGCAAACAGATGCTCTAGGGGCAGTATAGGATACAATGGAGCAGCACCAAGAGATTGTACATGACAGGATGGAGCAGTAGAAAACAAATTCTCCAAAAAAAGATGATACGGAGAGCTTGGACCATATAGAGCAGCCTCTGGATCAGGCTGTAGATAAATAGAAAATGGTTGTCAAGAATATGTTCTACATATGCAATTAAACACTTCTGTATAAAATTTTACTTTATTGAATATAATACCTTTGTTTATGGAGTCTGTGTTATCTCAATTTTCAAAATTTCAATGTCTTTGCATTTTATTGAACTCTCTCTTCTTTTGAGCACCTGCAAAAAAGCAATATGAATCAATAAGGTAAAGTAAACTAATAGCAATGCTTAATGAGACTAGGATAAGTCAGATGGTGTACCTTCTTATTGTTGAAATTTGAGCATAATGATGAGCTATGGTGGATCAAACACTAGAATCAACATCATTAACAAAGTGATTAGTAAATGATTAAGACGTAATTAGTGAATAATTAGCAAATAGATTAATGTAGGCATGGATACTCAAAAACCAGCAAATTCTCATTAGGGCTATGCCTCAATTTATAGAGTTTACATCAAGCATCAAATCCCATTGATTTCTCCATGATTCACTCCCAGAATATCTCCACCTCTTGCCTGATTCTCTCCACCTCTTCTCTTTTCCCTGAATATCTCCTAGAATATCTCCACACTCCTAAATTCTCTCATGCTACCCTTTATTCTCTCCTAGTAGATTCTTCTCACCTTTTCACAGGTTCTTTCACATTTACTCATCTTCTTTTACAGCCTCTAACCAAGGGCTTGTTCCCACACACACCCTATTCACTTGTATATTTCAACACCTCCCCTCAAGTGAATAATCCTAGCACACCTGGACCCTATACCAAGTTTCGCTCTTACTTGATAGCCCGCGACCAGTGCCTCAAGTCCCTAAACTCCATAGTCCTTGACACTCTCTCTCTCTATGTGTCCAAGGCTACTATAAGTGCCCGCGACCTTGACTAAAGTGCTCACACATACATCTACCACTTGGCCTACATCATCGGTGGCTCAGAGGTGGTTTTACTTTGTTGGGCAGGTTACATTAGGTTGTGGGGTCTCTCTCTCTCTCTCTCTCTCAGAAAAGATGATCCGACTCCACTTCCCTTAGAGCCTCCATGAAGTTTGCCGATGTCGTTCCTTCTTCACTGGGTTTGCTGTAATAGTCTCTCGCCATGTGTCCTGGCTTTCCACATTTGTGGCAAGTGAAGGTCCTCCCTCCTACTCTGCCTCTTCCTCATCCTCGTCCTCGAGAGAATCCTCCTCGGGTGAAGAATGCTTTTTCCTCTCCTGCTGTTGAGTCGAGCCCTTTCTTCTCTTTGTCTCTACTTTCTTTCTCTAGTAGAGCTGCTTCTATCTCGTGTATCTTCAATTCAGGTACATTCTTTAGTGTTGCTACAATGTTTTCATAATCTCCTTTGTCCACACTCTTCAGAAGTACAGCTAATGCTTCATCATCTTCTACCTTTTTGTTGCCAATAGCTGCCAGCTGTTACTTAATGCTTTTATATTTGTTTAAGTGTGTGATTAAAGGTTCACTTTCCTTCATGTCCAATTTGTAGAATTGCATTAACAGATTTATCTTTGAATTTTTTGCTTGTGTACCAAATAATTTATTGAGTTCATCCCATGCATCTTTTGCCCACTGTATCCCTGTGATGTGATGAATGATTTCATCATTTAAACTGAGTGCAATAAAGCCCAATGCTTTTTCATTCCTACTCTTCCACTCATTTTCTCCTCTCTCTAGGCATTCATCTCTCCCTTCAACTAATCCCCACAGATTTTTCCTCATCAGCAAATACTGGTTTTTGTCTGCCATGTATAAAACTGTTCCCCATTAAATTTGGCTATTTCCTGTGCTGAACTCATGGTGATGTGAAGGGAGTCTTACCTCTTGATCCAATTTCAAGATTCAAGGGCAGTATCTACCCTTTTACAACTCAATCGGGTGTTTAATAGATGATTACAACAATTTTATCAGCATAAAATCACTAGAAATTACACTAAATTAAGGGTAACCAATTTGTACAGGATGGTTGGAGTATCAAACCAACTCCGATTTGCAATCTGAAGCTTTAGGGATCTGTATCAGATACCTAATGGTTAATTTGAACCCTCAATTTCACCAAAATACAATGGTTAGCACTGATTAATCACTGATTAGTAAATTAATGCTCTGGTTTGTGTGCAAAAAACAGAGTATGCGGGGAGTCCAAATCTGGTGCCTTCCACTTTAAATGAGCTCAAATGCTTTCAAAGGCATCAATAGCAATGAGTCTAGTAGAGGATTAAGCGAAGAAACACAAGATTTGACCAAATATTGAAAGCTTAATCTCTGTTTTACCAAAGTCACCTGCAGATTTGATGAAGAGCTTGGATCTCACTGTGGACTTGATGAAACTCAATTCTGTCTTCACCAGCTTGTAGAGCATGCTTGATTACCCCTTGGGCTAAGAGGAATTAGAAGGATTTGACTTGATGAGCACAAGATCTACAAATCACTCAGAAAAATAGGCGCCAGTGAATTTCGTGATTTCTCCTTTGTTTCTTCGCGGTTTGCTGCGCCGTTTGCATGGGCTTGTAGCCAAAGATGTTCGCTAGCTTGTGTTAGAAGCACAAGACCTAATTTTGACTGTGCAAGGTGCTAGAGATCCTCCACTGGCTAGGGGTGAAGGGGAAACTGAAAAACTCACTAAAAATTTGATTTTTTTGCTAATTATCTACTAATCCTAATTAATTAACTAATGGGCTCATAATTCTGATAGATTCTAGGCATGGCTCTGATACCATGTTGAAATTTGAGCATAATGATGAGCTATGGTGGATCAAACACTAGAATCAACATCATTAACAAAGTGATTAGCAAATGATTAAGACGTAATTAGTGAATAATTAGCAAATAGATTAATGTAGGCATGGATACTCAAAAACCAGCAAATTCTCATTAGGGCTATGCCTCAATTTATAGAGTTTACATCAAGCATCAAATCCCATTGATTTTTCCATGATTCACTCCCAGAATATCTCCACCTCTTGCCTGATTCTCTCCACCTTTTCTCTTTTCCCTGAATATCTCCCAAAATATCTCCACACTCCTAAATTCTCTCATGCTACCCTTTATTCTCTCCGAGTAGATTCTTCTCACCTTTTCATCACAGGTTCTTTCACATTTACTCATCTTCTTTTACAGCCTCTAACCAAGGGCTTGTTCCCACACACACCCTATTCACTTGTATATTTCAACACTTATTGTTGTAGATAAATAAAAAGTCCTTTGAAGTAGAACCTTCTGTCTCAAATAGAATGTCATTGTGCAATTGAGCTAGGGAGCAACATTGTCTTAATGAGATATTGACTAGCACATCACCATTCTCAACAACAACATTGTCTTAATGAGATATTGACTAGCACATCACCATTCTCAACAACATCAATATCAAGAAGTTTATTTTCTGCACCAAAAGAATCTTCATCTTGATCCATTGGGACTAGTTTTGTGCCTAGCATTCGACTGCGCTTATAATAAAAAGAAAAAATAAAATTTTGTGATGCAACAATGTACTTCAGTTGCATAGAAGGTTGGACAACCTCACAAAACACTGAACTACATGTCTTCTTATCCCAACCTTTATCCAAAAATTGTGGCATGTATGCCAAACTTGTTGCTTTAACTGTGAGCATTGTTTTTGAAACCTTCACTGGAAAGGTATTAAACAAGTCTACAAAAACTGTGAGAGGCATGCATAAAGAAATTTTTATTATCCTTGTGGCAATATTGGGCCTCAGAGCTTTTTGTACTTCTTTGAAAAGCTTGGCCCTATATGCCTCTGTAACACTAAAATGTGGGAGAGACCAATCCACTGAATTCCATGCCGGAAGGTCCTGTTTTCTTAACACACCATGTGTGTTAGCATTGTCCAGCAACAACTGATAAAAATGATCAGTAAAAAATATACCCGATTGAGCTAGCTCTGTTGCACATCGACCTTGGTATTGTTGTTCGCCTATCGATCCATACATAAATCCCAGAATACAATCGATGTTTTGCCATGTCTCATACGATGAAGGGTATAAATCTGAAATAAAATAACACAAGAATGTCAATAAGCAAAGAAAGAAAGCTTCATCTTAAAAATCCATACACCTCATAAAGAACAAAACCACAATACAAAATATATACAATTAGGCCTGTGTTGCGAAAGATCATTTGGATAGTCTCGCAAGACAAGTTCGGGCAGACAGACAATTGACAAGAAACATCTTACTCTAAGCCAAACAGGATCAAGGGAGCAGTTTTGGAAAAGAAGAGGCTGCTGCACAATGAGGCAGTGGTGTAGAATGGTAGACCTTTCGAAGGAAAGACAGCACAACATTTCAAAGTTCAAAGGAAGGTGGAAGCGAGAAGGCCCTTGTTAGAGAAAATGTTAGACTAGATTCTATCTTCATGTCCAAAGATCTTGTGAGAATAAAAAACCAATCTCCACATTAATGTAGCACGCTTGTACCTACATAAAGTATTGTTGCTTTTATCTATTTTCTCTTATTTTTGTGAATTTTCAACGTTACGTTGGCCCTCTGTTGATTGGTTGAGAGCTTATTTTTCCAAACCGTAAAAGGCCCCAATTGAGCTCCCTTTTTTCCTAATGTTCACTCTCTCTCTCTCTCTCTCTGTCACACACACACATGCCCACACTCTCTCTTTCTTCTTATACTCTCCCACACATAGAAGCGCTCTCTCTCTCTCTCTCTCTCTCTCTCACTCACTCACACACACACGCGCATGCACACATACACACATACACACACACACACACTCTCTCTCTCTCTCTCTCTCTCTCACGCACACATACACATATGTAAATATATAGTATATACAATATTATGTTTTAGATACATATACCATACATAGACACATATACTTATACATATATACATGTATTTAAAAATATTAATACAAACATCAACATAATTTAATTAATTTTGATTAAATTTTAATGTATGGAGATGGGTGATAAGATGTGGTCACTTTTAAATATATAGATAGATATATCATACACACATCCAAACACACACACACATATATGTATATACATATACATACATGTGTGTATGTATGTATGTATGTATGTATGTATAAATGTAAATAAAAACACACACACATGTATACACACATATAAATATATGTTTTTTATTTGATTTATATTTCTGTTTATATTTTATTAAAAGCTACTTTTTATTCTCTATCTCTTTCTCTCTCTTTTCACCCTCTCCCTCGTTACATCTCTCTCTCTCTCTCTCTCTCTCTCTCTCTCTCTCTCTCTCTCCAGGTCTGCCCCATCTCACTCTCTCTCAAGCACATTCTACATATAGATGCAGATATATGCACATGCATGCATATACTCTCTCTCTCTCTCTCTCTCACACACACACACACACATACACACACACACACACACACACATGTACACACCGCATATACACTAATGCAAACGCACACTATCTCTTGCCACACAAACTATCTCCTACATAGAAATTCTCTACCTCTCTGTGAATATACTCGTGTGTACATCTATGTGTGTGCATGTCTATGTGTGTGCACATGTACTTGTGTATGTGAGTGTATTTATGTGCTTGTGTGCATATGTCTATGTGTTGCACGTGTGTCCATGCGTACGAGTGTGTGTATGTGTGTTTGTATGCATGTGTGCACGTATCATGTGCTTGTGTGTGTGTGTGTGTGCATGAACATACATGTGTGTGCGTCGACATACATATAAATCTATTTATATATACATGCTTACATACCTATAGATACACATACATACATAATATATATACTTGTGTGTGTGTATGTATACTCTCTCTCTTATACATACACATAATATATATATGTGTGTGTGTGTATATTCTCTCTCTTCCACATGCACATAATATAATATTAGAAGATATGTACGTATGTCTGTGTGTGTGTGTGTGTGTGAGGAGGAGGGGGGAGGGGTGGGCAATTTGGTTTCTACTAATGTATTATGTATATATATATATATATATATATATATAAGAAACTCATTCAATGAGTAAATGGTTTGATGGTAATAACTACCTGTGTGCCCCAATGCATCTAGGCGTGTGGGAAAGAAACCCCCAAACACTTGTCTTCTCTTCTCTTTTCTCCTTTTCAAAACTTCTCCCTCTCCTTTCTCCACGTGCAGGGGTAGGCACTCTTCCTTTATCTTGTATAGATAGATAGATAGATAGATAGTGTCTATGTTTTCAAGCCTTCTTGCAAAAGTCCATTTCAATGTGTCTCTTGAAAAGACTTGATTACATTAAAAATATATTCCTTACAAAGACTTGATTACATGAAAAATCTCTCTCTTGATAAGACTTGATTGTTGATCTTGAAAAGACTTCATTACATTAAAAATATATTTCTTACAAAGACTTGATTACATGAAAAATCTCTCTTGACAAGACTTGATTGTTGACTCTTGAACTTTTAGGCTATGAATAATAAATGGGCTTAGAAGTGTTCAAGAATAAAGGAAAAAAGAGAAAAATACAATAGTTGCGGAAAGGCTAGGGAGGTTTTTGGTAGTAATATAAAACTCTCATTATTTTTAAGGTACAATACCTTTCCTTTGTATTAGTGGGCAACCCTTGTTCCCTACATATAAAACTAGTATTATTTTTAAAAGAAAAGATACAATGCCTTTTCTTTGTATTAGTGGGCAACCCGTGTTTAGCACGTTTTTTGAGACTCCAAATTCAAAATTTACCCAAACCTCTTCTTCCCCTTCCTCAACCTCTAAATGGGTGGCAACTTTGTGAAACTCTTCCTTAAGATAATACTAGTTGGGAACTCGTGCTTCACACGTCTTTTGAGGCTTTCAAAATCAAATTCTACCGAAACCTCCTCCTCCTCTTCTAGAACCTCCAAATTCTTGACAAGTGGCAGCTTTGTGAAACCCTTCCTTAAGATAATATAAATATAAAAATAGAGATATATATAAAAAGAGAGAGAGATGAGTTTTGAAGAAAATATAAAAAAAAAGTAAAAAATAAGGTATTTAAAACTAAACCTTCTAGCCAATAGAACATTCGGCTCTGGGTTCAATACTGACGACGTGTGAACGGATGAATGATTCCACCTTCCTAATTTGAAAACTTTAGAGAAACGGTGAAACCCACGTGCATCAAAGCCCTCAAACGTTCTCGAGAAGGCCTCTCCTCGTGGAAAACATTTTACACATAAACGCATAAATATAGATGATTTTTTCGAAGGTCAAGCTAGTTTTTATTTATTTAGACAAGTCTACAGTATATATGTGTGTGTGTGGGATGGGATTAATGGTTTACGGCCTCAGGTATATCTGTGTGTGTGGTGTTGGATCAGTCTCTTCTTGCTTCTCCAACATGGTTTCGCCATTTTGGCACTGGCTTGTGTTAGATTTTCTCCTTTCCTCGATGCTGCCTGCAGTTATCTGTGATGATTCCGAGTCCTCAGTACCCTCTAGTATCCCTCTGGACACTTACCTTCCTCCTGAGATCAACTCCAACCACTTAGTTCTTGTCTCCCCCAATGGCATGTTTAATCTCAATGTTGAAACCTGGCGGGATTCCCCCGGCTCTTACTGTATGGCTGGTGTAAGAAACGTTAAGATTAACCCTGGTACCATGCTATGGGCCGCCAATAACGCCCAGCCTCTTGCGGCAACCACTTGTCGCCTCTACTTGTCTGCAGACGGAGATTTACTGTTCCAATACGATGGCAACAACACGGCCTGGCAAACCCACACAGCACGAATGGGTGTCCACAACCTGACCCTCCAAGACTCTGGGAACCTTGTTTTGCAAAACAAGCAAGGGCGCCACTGTATGGCAAAGCTTCGACCAGAGCCCAGTGTTTCAATTCTACTCAGGAATGAATTTTACAGCTAACACCACTCTCTACAGTGAGTCCTCTGTTCCGGGCGGCAGCACCGACTTCAATGTCCCAGGCAACTATGGTATGGAGCTCAACAACCAGAGCACTTTGATTCTTTTCACTAACAGTAATGATTCTACTTCAAGGTTTGTGTACTGGAGCTATAGTCTAGCGGCTAATACAGAGGCCGTTGCCTATGTGACTGTTGAGGATGGGTTAACGTTCTATGATAAGCATTCAACAGTTCTTGGGTCCATCGCTCCTACTCTTGTTCCACCATCTAATCGCACTTTGAGAGTTGCTTTGATAGATCCTCCCTCAGCAAACTTGCTAGCATTTTACCGGACTGAACATCAATGGGAAATTTTTTACAACTCCTCCATAAGTGCTTGCGAGTATCCCGAACAGTGTGGGGATTTTAGTGTTTGCGACATGGCCACGGGAGCGTGCAGCTGCCCACAAGGTTTCCAACAAAGTGGCCCTGATTGCCAGCCTCTCAAAGCTTTGCCCTCTTATGCATCAAATTGCACAGCCGTGGTCGATTCCAGCCTTTACACCTTTGTTCCTGTAAATGTCTCCTTTCAACCTCAGCTCTCTGCTCTTGCAGCTCACTCATCTGAGGATTGCGGCTCCTTTTGTGTGAAGAGTTGCAGTTGCAAGGCGGCTCTGTATGACCCGGCCACCGGTTCCTGTTCTCTTTTCTCAGTTCTGCAAACTGTGCCTACAAGGGTGAACAGCAGCCAGTTGATGCTGCTCAAGGTTCTGAGAGAGAGGCATTCTTCCAGAACGCACGAGGTGATAGGAGTTGTCTGTGCAGCCATTGGTGCCAGCTTGTGCTTAATCATGGTGTTGTGTAATTGTTGGTGCAAATTAAGAAGGGGTAGAAGAAGATCAGAAGCTGCAAGTGAAGAGATTTTTCTGCAGGCGCTTCCAAGGCTTCCTCCTAGGTTCACTTACAAGGAGCTGGAGATGGCCACCAAGGAATTCTCCACAAAGCTCGGCTCTGGAGGGTTTGGGGCGGTATATGAAGGTGTGATGCCGTCTGGTGTGAAGCTAGCTGTGAAGAAGCTAGAAGAGGGCCATGGCCAAAGCTCGGCTCAATTCAGGGCGGAGGTGGCCACCATAGGCAGCGTGTCACATATGAATCTGGTGACTCTCAAGGGCTTCTGCATCGAGGGTGAGTCCAGGATGCTCGTGTATGAGCATATGGCAAATGGGTCCTTGGATAGGTGGCTGTTCGGCGTTAATCCGGGGAGAGACCAGGCGCAGCTGGATTGGGAGCAGAGGTGCAGGATAGCTCTGGATACGGCAAAGGGGCTTGCCTACTTGCATCACGAGTGCGCAGAGCGCATCGTGCATTGCGATGTGAAGCCAGAGAACATCCTGCTGGATGAGGAGTTCAACGCCAAACTGGCGGACTTTGGCCTTGCTAAGCTGGTCGGGCGGGACCACCAGAGCTTCGCCATGACCACCCTCAAAGGAACGAGAGGCTACCTGGCGCCGGAGTGGCTGCAGGACGCCACCATCACAGCCAAGTCGGACGTCTACAGCTACGGTGTCGTCTTACTGGAGCTCATCAGCGGCAGGCGCTCCCTCGATGCCGACTACGGCTACCTGCCCACGATGGCCTTCCGAATAGCAATCACGTCATCAAATGCAGCAAACTCCATCCCCGCCATGTCATTGAATGCAGCCAATCCGAGACCTGCGTCAGTCCATGGTGGCAGCAGCACCCTTCTGTACGAGCATAATTCCAGCATGGCTGCCCTGCTGGACGACCGCCTCCGCTCAGCCGTGCCAGCCGCCAGCCTGGAGCGCATGGTTTTGATCGGGCTCTGGTGTGTCCAGCCACACCCCACCGCCCGGCCGCCCATGTCTTTCGTCGTCAAAATGCTGGAGGGCGTGGCGGATATCCCTCCGCCGCCTCTTCAGAGCCCTTCATCCGACGACCAGTCGTCCTTTTTGGAGGCCTACGAACGGCTCAAATTAACAGTATCGAGGTCTTCTTCCACCTTTGATCATTTCGAAGATCCACAATCACAAACAACTACGGAGGGATCTGTTCCGCCCACCACGCCATCCTCGTGGCTTCTTGCACTCCATGCTCGATGAATCTGATGCAGCTCATGAGGCTAGTATAGGCTACATATGTCTTGTTATTATAGGCTACATATGTCTTGTTATGCTACTGTGTCCTGTCTTGTTAGGCAGGACACAATTTCCAATGGCAGTCTTGGTTCACAATGGAAAGAAAATACTTTTAAAGTTTCTAAGCATGAAAGAATCCACTTTTGTTGCATGGATAGAATCTCAATAAAAGGCAATTGGAAGGTTGCTTGCTACACACTAGTAAGCGAAACTTCCGTGTGGAGCTCTCCCAATTGCAACCTATTTTTCCTTCAAGCATTTTCAAAACTTGATTTAAGGCCCGATTCACAAGCATTTAGAGGCAAAAGAAAGCAAGGGCCTACTGGTACGGAGGAAAATCTACCAAGCAATCTTCACAAACACTCCATAGACTAGTTACACTTCCAACCATTGACACCAAGTGGCTAGGTGGTTTGCTTTATGTGGAAAAGGCCTTGAGCTCAAACCTTGATGGACTTGGGGGTGTCAAGAGTATCCATGCTAGAAACAGATGGTTGTGATTAGACTAGGGTGGTGAGTCTACCCTGCTTTGGCCTTCTCAGTGTCTTTGGGCTCCTCTGCACCTGCAGCCTCCTGTGCACTTTGAGTAGCTTTCGCTGCCGTCTTTCCGTTCTTCCTCCTCTTTCTACCTGCCTTGTCCTTTGCAGATGTTGATGCCGTAGCCAAAACCTCTGCCTCTGAGAGAACTTCAACTGTCACCTCCTCAACAGCCGGCATCTCTTCATTGTTCTTCTCGCCTTGGTCAGTCTCTTGCTCAGCAACCTCCTCAATCAAATCACTTCCCCCCTGTTCTTTCTCCTCTGGTCCCTTTTCGTCTTTGTCTCTCTCGTGCACTTCCGCTTTTAGTCGATCTTCCCCCATGCTTGAGTCTACAGCAGGCTCAGCCCCTTTCCCTTCCCTTGTGTTGGCATCAAGGTCTTGCAGTATTTTCTGCATTGACTTGTAAGGATCTTCTTTAAACATGTAAGTGGCATCTGACTTACTGTGACCAGGGAGATCCTTCCTATCCATTGGGGTGTTGTCATGGGTGTCTGTACCGAAAGATTCTCTACCTACATATGCACAAAGATGAAAGACAAGATTAGATCATCAGTTCAAACAATATAAACATACAGTGTCCAACACAAACACCCCACTTACTCTTCAATAATGACCTCCCTGACACCTAGGCTTTTGCCTCCGAAGGGATTGCGGTGTTGCAACGTGCCTTCACGCACATATCTCTTGTTCTCAACACAGCTGCAAAACACAATGGATGGTACTGATGCCTGCAGGGAAGCATGAAGGTACCAACCACGTAAGAAGCCTCCAAAGCCTCCCCATAGGCAACACAAGTACCAAACACATGAATTGTGTTGGCAGGGTCCACGACATGAGGCCTTGGAGTCAATGTATATTTCATCCCCCTCTTCACATCAGCACACAACTTATGTACAAATTCTTGATAGTCTTGGGTCTCCAAGCATTCATTGTGGAGCTTCACATACTCCATCTGTAAAACAGACATACTCTATCCATTTATCCACCAAAACAAACAATTAGCAAGGAAGTACACAAGCAGTACAAAAACTGAACCAGAATAGGTACCAAAACAGGTAAATTGTACCATAACAGTTCTAAACAGCACTAAATGGGTACAATGAAGTTTCAACAACTCCCAAGCCAAACCCAAGCAGAATAAAAACAGTACTAAAAAGGGTCGGATTGTACCAAAATAGTTTTAAACAACACTAAATTGGTACATGAAGTACCAAAAACTACCAAAACAGTACTAAAAAAGGTTGGATTGTATCAAAATAGTTTTAAACAACACAAAATTGGTACATGAAGTACCAAAAACTACCAAAATAATATCAAATAGTAGCAGAATAGTATCAAATAGTACTAAAATAGTACCAAATAGGTTTTAGACAGTGCTAAAAAGGTAGCAAATTAGTACCAAAATAGTAGCAAATAGTAGCAAAATAGCACCAAATAGGAAACAAAACAGTACCAAAACAAAACCAAATAGTAGCAAAATAGTACCAAAATAGGTAACAAAACAGTACCAAGACAAACCAATGACAAACCAAAACAGTACCAAAAGGTTAACAAATCAGTATCAAAATAGTACCAAAAGGTAACTAAACAGTACCAAAACATTTAAATTATGCCAAAACAATTGTAAACAACAATAATTTGGTACAATTAAGTACCAAAAACACACAAGACTCCCAAAAATACCCAAAAGACCCAAAAACTTGTCACAGTGAAATTTCAAACTAGTACCAAAATAGTGCAAAAAGTACCAAACGAATCAAAGAAAACAAAAAATACCAAAGATAATACCTAGATAGCACCCAAGACATATTTAGCACTACCATATAAGACTAAATAAAAGCTCAACTTCAGTACCAAAACACTTCAAAAGAGTACCACATGAAGCAAAGAAGCACAAAAAGTACCAAAGTTAGTGCCAACATTGAACCCAAGATGTACCTGCAATACCTTAAAGACTCTAAAACTTGTAGCTAGAAAGTACCAAAGCAGTATCATAATAGGTCAAAAGAGTTTCAAATGAACAGCAAAGCACCAAAAGTACCAGTCATGGGTGCAACCAATTATCCAAGACAACCAAAGGTGCCCTATTAGACTAAACTCAGTAACCTGAAAGTACCAAAACAGCACAAAAATAGTTCAATAGAGTACCAAATGAAATAAAGAAGCACCATTAAGTACCAAGAAAGGCACCAGCACAACACCAAGTGTTATAAAAAATACCAAAACAAGTAAAGAAAGTACCAAAACAGTTCAAGAAGTTCCAAAACCACCAAAAATGTCAGCAGATAAACCAATCAAGAAGTGAAACATGCCAAATTGCCAAACCATGTGCAAATTAAACACTATCAATAGTCAAACACAATGCAATAGGCCAGAAATACAATACCTCCTGCTGTTCAACCTCCGCTTGGAGCTTTTGGATATTTTCAAAAACCCCGTGTCGCAACAAGCACCGACTTGCTCCTAGCTCAGCCTGCACCTCTCTGATCTCTTCATCCGGAACAGGGATTTATTGCTGAAGCTGAACAATGCGTGCTTCCAGGATATTTATGTCTTCCATCAAACTCTTCGCCACGTCCTTTCTACCTTCATATACCAGTAGTAGCTGGTCCTTGTTTGCTTGAATAGAGGCCTTCAGGCTTCTGAGGTTTGACCATCCTAGATGTGACACTGGGTGTGCCAGTCTTTGCAGCAATGCCTCTAAATCAGGTAGGTAGTCAGCAATTACCCCTCTGCCAGCATTCTCTGGTTTTGTGCAGATATTACTACCACTTTGAGTCATCCGGGCCTTCTTATCTGAATGCAGGACACTGCCAGGGGAGGAAGCATTTTGCCTCCTCCATGCCTCAATTTTATGCTCAAGCCCGCCACTCCTAGATGAGATCATCTGCAACACTCCTTCCCCAAACCGGGCCCATGCTACTTTATGCCCTGCTGGGTCTTTTTTCGCTGCATGGCATTTCTCAAAAGCGTAGCACGTAGAAAATTTGTTGGTCAATTCACCACATGAAGGGGGCCCCTGATAAACTTTGGAGAATAGAAGTCTGCAGTCTTCCACCAGTTGTGGCTGCAAATGGTTTAAATAGATCTTGCTGTTCTTTTGGTACTTGAACTTGAATACAGTTAACCCTTGCTCGGGTGGCATGTCCTCATCAGTCAAGTCCTTGAAGAGTTTGCCCTCAAGACTGAGACCGTACTCTTCATGCAGGTCCCATGCCGTGTAACAAAACCTAGTTTGTCGAGGGTACTCCTCCATTTTGTTCTTACCTAAAATGTGTTCAAAACAAATCAGAGAATTGCTGACTCCTATAGATTGAATGTGGTTCCCGACATTGTGTCTAATGTGAGGTGATGCCCTACAGAACCAATTGTGGTACTCAAAGAGTACCAAATTTGCTACTGCAAAGTACCAAATATAGTACTGTTCATTTAACTGCAAATGTCAGTGCAGGGAGTGAACATGCACCATTTACTTAACATATGCATATGCCAATCAGAGAATTGCTCACTCCTACAAATTAAATGTGGTGCCCGACATTGTGTCTAATGTGAGGTGATGCCCTACAGTACCAATTGTGGTACTCAAAGAGTACCAAATTTGCTACTGCAAGTACCAAATATAGTACTGTTCATTTAACTTCAAATGTCAGTGCAGGGAGTGAACATGCACCATTTACTTAGCACATGCATATGCCAATGAATAGCGTACCACGTCTTGACTTGCTGGTAGATTTTGATTCATCGTCGTCGAAGAGGAGTGAGGTTCGTTCGGAGTCGACCTTGCACTGTTTTGCACTTGCCCTTGTGTTGGGACTAGCTATGTGCTCCGGCTTTGTTTGTTGGGGGGTGTGGTGGAAGCACCCTTCTTGTTGCTGCTGCCAGGAGGCACCATTCCCTCCTTTGCCTTCGCTTTCGGTTTGCATGTTGAAGGTGACGCTCTGCTGGCAGCTCCCTTGGCCTTTGGGGTCCTCATGGCTAGACGACTGATCAATGCGAGCTCTAGAGCAGAGCAGCTCTGCTACAATCGAATGCGGGGGGAGAGAGATAGAGAGAGAGAGAGAGAGATCGTCAGAAGAAGGTGACCAGACGACGCTCGCTTAGTTCAAACACAAATGAACAAAAACAATAAAAAATTGAAACCACTACCACCACTCATGACACCACTACTCTCACGGGGTGGTACTGCACAAAAGATTCTCAAAGATCTTGAAAATAGTTCCTAAATACAAACCTTTTACCCTCAAATTCCCCCCCCAAAGTACCAAAAAGGTGGAAAAAAAATTGGTCCTTTTTTTGTACCACCAACCCTTGCTTTCACCCGGAAGCTTGTCCAAGAAGATTGCGGCGCCCACAATGGAATAACGTCGTGGTGATGTGGCGGCTTGGCGGCTACCTTGATAATAGCATTCTATCTTCAAATATAATGGTTTTGCTTGATTTAGGGTGCACACATTGTAAATGCCACAAGTATGCTTGATAAATACTTTGGTATGGTAGATAGGCTAGTGATGTGGAAAAAAAAAGTGGGCCTTCATGCTCACATGGATTTTAATTGTATTATTAATATGGTATTCACCATAAGGCTACAAGTTGGGGAGTGTGGAAGGCATGTGGAGGAGTGTGTGTAGGTGCATAATTGGGAAAGATTCTTCTAGAATGCCTACATGGAAGAGGAGAATTCCACCATGTGTAAGTGGGATCTCCACCTACATGCTACTTAGACTTGGCTATTATCTCATCACACTCTCAAAGTAAAAAAGTCTTCAATTTAATAATCAATAGAAGACAGCCTAAGAGGACAATTGATGGTGACATCTACCCTTATGTCACTGAAGGGTTGAAGATTTTTATGTTGTAATTTGTAACAATGGAAGAGAGGGTGATTCTCCACCTATAAAAGGAGCCCTCCTCTCCCTTTTAAATTAAGGGAATGAAGCCTCCTCAATTGAGCATTTTATGTCATTGCCACTCTCTTATCTTTCAAACCCTTATTCAAACACTCTCTTTACATGTGAATATCTCATTTAGCATTAGCTCCTCGTGCTTAACCTAATTTTGGACCTCTTTGATGATTCATGATAAGTGGGATAAGGAGTTATTATCTTGGTGGGCCGATGACTTCTCAAGGTAGCCCTTGCCTTATTGCCGCCCTCCTTTGGAGGTACAAATGGTTTTAGCGGTAATGAGCATGCGGAAAGACTTTTGGGACCATAGGTAAATCTTTACGATTGTCCGCTGAGCAATATTTACCCTTACACTCTAGCTTGAATCATGAAGGAGATGAAAGGCAAGAGGCTATGTGAAAATTGAGGTTTCATGCAAAGAGAGGGAAGTGCAGTTTTTGTCGTCCAATACCCAAATTTCAACCGGTAATTACTCATCACTCGGGTATTGTTTTCTAAAATTGATTATATGGCTAGGAAGCTCTTTATATGCTCTTTCCACTCATGTAACTAATTTCTTAATCCCTTACTTCATTGATGATCAGAATTTCTTTTTGAAACTTACTATTTTTTAGGCGAATTTTAGCAGTTTTATAGTCTTGTAGTAAAATGCTCATAACTTTTCACTCGGTTGCCCGTTTTTGAAAGTTTTTATATAGGCGCAAAGCTCTCTTCAAGCTCTACGCCCTATGTAATCATCTCTTGCACAGCCTATATGGATTTAAAACTACAATTCTCTGTGTATCTCTATTTTTATAGACTTTTGGCCATTATTTCTTCTTAATCATGATTAATTCCTCCTAATCTCTTATCAAAAGGCAAACCCCATGTGTCTTATCCTCTTGTAAGTGATTGCTATATTCTTTTTCTTTAATATGTTCCATCCAAATCGCCCAATACGAACGGATGAACCTTACCAACATTCCCCGTATGTTTCTGTTCACATAATCCTGAGTCGGAAGATTTTCTTCCAACAAAGATTTGCTCTCTTGTTTGGAGCTGCTAGACTCGCATAAATTCTTGCTTCTCGTGAGCCTTTCATCTTTCCTTCCATGAATTATGATCTCACCTTTGATGTGTATATCTTTATCTTAATCTAGGGAGAGAAAGGGAGGTGAGGAGGCTATGAGGTTTCATACAAGTGTGTTTTGATTCTAAGAAGTGACCGAAGTCCACAAACCCCAACTTTGTGTCACATCTTTTGGTGGAGACGGCGGGCAGGTTTTACTTAGAATTATTCTATTTTAACCTCAAGGTCCCGTATGATTAAAGAAAAGTTATTTTGAAATAAGTAAATTTAACCTCAAGGTCCCGCATGATTAAAGAAAAGTTATTTTGAAATAAGTAAATTTTCCTTGTTGCTTTTGGTGCACGATGTTCAACATTCTGGTGTTCCAAGGATCGGAAGGAGAAGACCCGGGGAGTTATCTCCGAGAGTTTAACCGAGCATGCCGCTTGACGGGTTGGTCTATGAAGGAGAGGGCAGAAATACTTCCAGATTTCCTGGAGGGTGTGGCCTTAACTTGGCATGAGGCTTTGCCAGAGGAGTCCAATAATGATTGGGAAAGGTTGACCAAAGCAATGAAGGAGAGATTTGGGACAGTGGAGTCACCAAATGCTTTACTATTGCAATTGGATCAGATTTTCCAAAAGGAAGGAGAGTCAGTTTCGGCCTTTTCAGTGAGGTATGAAGCCTTGTTCATCAAATATCAACAAGCTGCTTTACATGTTGTTGCTTCTTCTTCTTCACCTTCTATGGGAGATTTAAAGAGTTCTTTAGCAATGGAGCACCTTAAGATGAGCAAGTTTATCAGGGCTTTGGATCCCCGCTTGCATGGAAAAGTTCTTAGCAAAGATCCCACTAATTTTAAAGAGGCTCTTCGTATTGCTTTGAAGAAGGAGGCCACTCTTCATATTGAGTCCACATTCCAATCTTCTCCAAGTGTGCCAACCCCACCACGAGTAGAGATAGCCTCAACATCTCAGGTACAAGCTCCATCCTTGGATCATAACATTGCACAACTTATGGCACAATTTGCTGATTTGAAGTTACACTTAGTCAATGCAAGGCCACCTAGGGTTCCACCAGTTGAGGATAGACCTAGGGATAGAAGTAATGTCACATGCTATGAATGTCAAGAGAAGGGACACTATGGCACTGAGTGTCCAAAATTGAGAAAAAGAGAGGACAAAAGTTTAGCACTTTTAGAGGAAATATGCTCAGAAGAAGAGAAAATATTGATGCCATTAATGGCGAAAAGGGGTCGTAAAACTAGAAGCCAGGAAGAAGAAGAACGAGAAGATAAATTTGAAGAAGAGGAGAAAAATAAGAAGAAGTAGAAGTCATCTAGGAGAAAAATTGGACAATCTGACTTTCCTCTTGGACAAGGATCTCTTAGTTATGACCTCTTAACAGATCTTAGGGAGAAAACGGCACAAATCACATTTGGGCAGCTTTTGGCACTCTCTCCCAAGCTCAGCAAGGAATGGGGTAAGCTGGCTAGCACAAGGGAATCTAAGAAAAAGAAGAAGAGGGATAATGGGACTCCTATGGTTCAAAAGGTGGATATTGATGTAGGAGATGATGTGCCTGTGATTGATGTCATCATTGAGAGGTAAACAATTTCTAATGCATACATTGATGGAGGTGCGTCAATCAATTTCATGAGTGAAAAAACAATGAAAGATGCCGATTTAAAGTTGTCTTCTACTAGCTTTCCCTATCACATCAAACTTGCTGATAATACTAGGGTGAAAACCTTAGAAATTGTCAGGAATTTGGGAGTGGATGTATGTGGTATTTCTGTGCCTACAACTTTCCAGGTCATTCCTACAAAGCCTGATGCTAGGGCTTACCCATTGATATTGGGTAGGCCATGGC
The DNA here is from genome assembly GCF_041138505.1 of Cibotium barometz. NCBI lineage: Eukaryota > Viridiplantae > Streptophyta > Polypodiopsida > Cyatheales > Cibotiaceae > Cibotium > Cibotium barometz. The sequence goes on along the minus strand of NC_141094.1, from coordinate 11,122,787 downwards.
TTCGCCAAGTGAAGGCAATTCAAAAGTGGGAGACATGTGATCTTATTCTACAAGGTGAGAATAAGAAGGTTCACTACAACATCAAGAGTCGTCTCGCAAGAAAGTGGTAAGAGGTGAACCTTCAACTTCCGAAAGTTCAGAGTTAGAGTCATCCGATGAAGAGGAGACAAGTGGTAGCTCCGAGGATTCCATCTCTGAAGGGGAGGTGGAGGGAGTTGCATTTGGTCTTTCCCTGGGAAGGGATCGAGGGGATGCTGAAGACAATGGAGCCTTGGAAGGGGAAGCTTCTTCAACCATGTGCAAGGAAGGAGATGTGGACCTCACTAGTCTTCACCAATAGAATGAGCTTCTTCTTGATGAGTCCATAGTAGGTACTGAAAGGGAGAATTACTTAAAAATGTTGGATGGATTTCCTAACCTTTTTACAAACAGCTACTCACAAGTATGCCAAGTTACCCTAGTAGAGCACAAGATCGATCTTAAGTCCCAAAGTAAGCCAGTGGTACAGCGGCTAAGGCGTTTTGGGAGTAGTGCAAGCGGAGGTGCTTAAGAAGGAGGTAACTAATTTGCTTGAAGCTAGATTTATTTTTCCAGTAGAGAATTCAGAGTGGATTTCCCCAGTTGTAGTCACTCCCAAAAAGGGTAGAAAATGGCGTGTGTGTGTGGACTTTCGTCCTCTTAATGCATGCACAAAGAGGGATTATTATCCTCTACCCTTTCAGGATGAGATTTTGGATCAAGTTGCAGGTCATGAATTGTATTCAGTGTGTGATGGATACTCTGGATACTTTCAAATCCGGATTTGTGAAGAAGATCAAAGGAAAACCTCATTTATCACCCCTTGGGGAGTGTATGCCTATAGGGTGATGCCATTTGGCTTGACCAATGCACCAGCAACTTTTCAACGCTTCATGAGTCAGGTATTTGCACCTTACTTGGGAAAGTTTATAAGGGTCTTTTTGGATGATTTTTGCATTTATTCAAGCCGCATGGATCACTTGGAAAAGTTGAGGTTGGCCTTGCAAAGTATTGATGATGTAAAAGGGAGTCTTAATCCTAGAAAATGCCGCTTGGCACGAAGGAAGGTGGTTCTTTTGGGACATGTTATCTCAGAAGAAGGCATAGAGATGGATCCTGAGAAGGTGCAGGCAATTGTGGCCCTCCCACCACCTACCAATGTAAGGGAGGTAAGGAGGATTTTGGGTAAAACAAATTATTACCAACGCTTTGTTGACATGTTCTCTGAGAAGATGTATCCTATAAATCTGTTGACAAAGAAGAATGTTTCTTTCCAATGGGGGCCCGATCAAATTCAATCTTTTTGTTTGCTCAAGGAATGCATGAGTCAAAGTCCAATTGTGCAGCCTCCTAGGTGGAGGGAGGACTTTTAAGTGTCTCATCACATTCAGTGGGTGCTATACTCTTGCAAAAGGGAGAGCAAGGGCGTATGCAACCAGTGTATTATGCAAGCCGACAACTCACTGATGCCGAGGAGAGGTATGGTGAAATGGAGAAAGGTGGTTTGTCTCTTGTTTTTGCAATAAAGAAGTTCAGGTCATACTTGTTACCTCGCCCTTTTTTCTTCCTCACATCTCAACCTTCTTTACATTCTTGGTCCGCAAACCCAATCCTACAGGAGGGAAGTTTGCAAAGTGGATTTGTGAGTTTCAAGAATTCTCTTTCACTTTTATTATAGAAAACACCACTAGGACATCTCTTGCAAATTTGCTTACCAGGAAGGAAGAGGAAGAAGAAAGAGGAGCAAAGGAAGAAGTATATGAAGATTTGGAGACACCACCAACTGGTTTCACTATGCATTTTGATGGAGCCTTTAGCCCTTCCAAGCAATGTGGGGCTAGGAGGATAGTTTTATTTGATCCAGAAGGAAAAGAGGTATGGGCCAAGGGTAGGGAATTTCCAAATGCTATATTAAATAATGTGGCTGAGTACAATGCATTAATTTGGGGATTATAAGATTGCATAAAAGATGGAATTAAAGAGGTACAGGTTAAAGGGAATTCACAATTGGTCATCCGACAAATGAAAGGAGAATATAAGGCAAGGAGTCCTTATCTCCAAGAATTGTATAAAAGGGCAATGGAGTTGAAAGAAGCTTTTGAGTTTTGTAAATTTGTGCATGTTAATAGGAAGGATAATCAAAAGGTTGATGAATTGGCTACTAAAACCTTGGTTTCTTTCAAAGTAGCTACTCTTGCATTAATGGATACAAGTTGGCTTGAGCTCCAAGATGTTCAACACTATTTAGATAGAGGATACTTCCCTCCTGGATTGAATCCTCAACAGAAGCAAAGGCTTACAAGGAAAGCTCATCCTTACACAATTGTAGGGGATGTTCTTTACAAGCAAGGTAAGGATAAGATTCTTAGGCAGGTAGTGAGCCTGGAAGAATATAAAAGGATTATGGAATTATGTCATGAATGTTCAGGTCACTTTGCCTCAGCCAGCACAACTCGGAGGATCCTTAACACAGGGTATTATTGGCCTCGACTCAGCAAAGATGTCTATGAGTGGTGCAGAAGTTGTGAAGTATGCCAGGCATATGGGCATAAGAAATTGGTTCCTGGACCCTTAAACCCTATCCCAGCATATGGTCCATTTGAAAGGTGGGGATTAGATTTTGTGGGCCTACTTCCTCGTTCCTCACATGGGAAGTATTACATATTGGTGGCCCCACAGATTATGCAACAAGGTGGGCAGAAGGAAAGGCTATGGTCAATAATAAAGCAGTGGTTGTGGCATCCTTTCTCAGGGAATACATATGTGCCCGATTTGGGTGTCCATTAGAAATCCTTACGGATGGGGGGACGTCTTTCAGGAATGACTTGATTGAAGCTTTGGTGCAGAAATTAAAAATAAAGCATGCTATGTCAACTCCCTATTATCCCCAATGTAATGGTTTAGTAGAAAAAACTAATGGACTGCTTTGTGGATCTTTGTCTAAGCTAGTGGATACTATGAAGAGAAAGTGGGATGTGCATTTGCCAGAGGTCCTATGGGCCTATAGGACAACTCATAAACTCTCTCTTGGTTTCACACCTTTTCAGTTAGTTTATGGAATGGAGGCTATTTTACCAATAGAATTGGAAATCACAAGCCTTCGCACATCTTTTGCATGCTTGAATAATGAAGAAGAAACACATGCCCAACGCCTAGTACAACTGGAGGCCTTGTATGAGAGGCGACTTCAAGCACTTCAAAATTTGGAGGTTGTACAACAACAGCGCAAGGCAAGGCATGACACTCTCACGAAGAAGAACAAGAAGCCAGAACTCAAGCAAGGGAGCTTAGTCATGAGGTATGATGGCCGTGTGGAGAAACGGCTAGATAAGAAGCTTCTTCGACGCTGGGAAAGCCCCTTCAAGATAAAGCAAAAGTTTAAAAATAACACCTATCTTCTAGAGGATGCAAGTGGCCAGGAGGTTCCCGGACGTGCCAATGAGTACCGGCTAAAGATATTCTATCCTCGAGCACCATCACCAGCAGACCTCTAAGACAAGCATGGAGGATCTGCTGGGGGGGGAAAAGATGTGACATGAAAAATTGATATCTTTCATTTTCAATTTTGTGCATATTTTGATGGCTTCTCAATGGTAATAAGGTGAAGCTTGTCCAAGAAGATTGCGGCACCCACAATGGAATAACGGCGTGGTGATGCGGCAGCTTGGCAGCTACCTTGATAATAGCATTCTATCTTCAAATATAATGGTTTTGCTTGATTTAGGGTGCACACATTGTAAATGCCACAAGTATGCTTGATAAATACTTTTGTATGGTAGATAGGCTAGTGATGTGGAAAAAAAAAGTGGGCCTTCATGCTCACATGGATTTTAATTGTATTATTAATATGGTATTCACCATAAGGCTACAAGTTGGGGAGTGTGGAAGGCATGTGGAGGAGTGTGTGTAGGTGCATAATTGGGAAAGATTCTTCTAGAATGCCTACATGGAAGAGGAGAATTCCGCCATGTGTAAGTGGGATCTCCACTTACATGCCACTTAGACTTGGCTATTATCTCATCACACTCTCAAAGTCAAAAAGTCTTCAATTTAATAATCAATAGAAGACTTAGCCTAAGAGGACAATTGATGGTGACATCTACCCTTATGTCACTCAATGGTTGAAGATTTTTATATTGTAATTTGTAACAATGGAAGAGAGGGTGATTCTCCACCTATAAAAGGAGCCTTCCTCTCCCTTTCAAATTAAGGGAATGAAGCCTCCTCAATTGAGCATTTTATGTCATTGCCACTCTCTTATCTTTCAAACCCTTATTCAAACACTAGCATGTGAATATCTCATTTAGCATTAGCTCCTCATGCTTAACCTAATTTTGGACCTCTTTGATGATTCATGATAAGTGGGATAAGGAGTTATTATCTTGGTGGGCCTATGACTTCTCAAGGTAGCCCTTGCCTTATTGCCGCCCTTCTTTGGAGGTCCCAATGGTTTTAGCGGTAATGAACATGCGAAAAGACTTTGGAGGACCAATGGTTTTAGCGGTAATGAGCATGCCGAAAGACTTTGAGGACCAATGGTTTTAGCGGTAATGAGCATGCGGAAAGACTTTAGAGACCATAGGTAAATCTTTACGATTGTCCGCTGAGCAATGTTAACCCTTACACTCTAGCTTGAACAATTCCCCGTATGTTTCCGTTCACATAATCCTGAGTCGGAAGATTTTCTTCCAACAAAGAATTGCCCTCTTGTTTGGAGCTGCCAGACTGGCAGAAATTCTTGCTTCTCGTGAGCCTTTCATCTTTCCTTCCATGAATTATGATCTCACCTTTGATGTGTATATCTTTATCTTAACCTAGGGAGAGAAAGGGAGGTGAGGAGGCTGTGAGGTTTCATACAAGTGTGTTTTGATTCTAAGAAGTGACCGAAGTCCAAACCCCAACTTTGTGTCACAGTAGCACAAATGTGTCCCTCTTTGTTTGGAATTTTTTTTAAGAATTGATCACGATAAATCCATTTGGATGCCTTTTCACGGTTGTTTGAGCGCCTCCACACACATCCTTGAACCACTCCTCCCTAGTGGGATTTATGGGTGATGTACATTGACAACCTTACAAATATCCAAAGCATGTAACATGGCTCTAAGGCCTTGTCTTACAAATAGCCCATATTATGCCACATACCACTACCTCAAAAGCTAATGGATGCTCATCCTATTTGCATGCTCTTTTTGCACTCTTAAATGGATTCACTTAATGGGTCCACTGTAAAAGTCACATATTCTGGGGCAATGACCATCATTCTCCAAAATAACTCTTCGACTCACATGTCTAGGTCTCTTTCTTGTCATGCTCGTTAGATCCATGCATTCCATTTCTCGTGATACAAACCCTGCCTCTTCAATCATAGCATGTGTCACGTCCATAAGCTTTTTTATTAGAGGTTTCTACATTCCTTGCCAAGGGTACCAACATTTATTTTATGCGTAGGTGGATGAGCATTTCCAGTTGGAGCAGCGGGAGCAGCTTTCCTAGTTGGAGCAATGGGAGGAGCTTGACCTTCATCATTGTTGGTGTCAGTATGTTCACTAGATCCGGATGAATGAACCGATGTCTTGGAAGGCATCTTGTTTGGTCTTTGCTTAGTATGCGCCATACTCACAAGCTAGAAGGAATGGAGAGAAACGGAGAAATGGAACTTACTATAAGTTATTGACATTTACTTTTAACAAAATCAACACTATCAAAAAGTTATCCATGTTGACTTTAGTAAACACTTATTTTGAAAAAGTTGTCCATGTTGACTTTAGCAAAACATCTATTTCTTCAAAACATTGGATTGCTCCAATACTCTCATAAACATAAAATGTTATTTCATGATTACAATTCTATTGATATTTCCATTTGCTACCGACTATCTCTTGGGTTGTCAACCATTCTGCATGATGTTCTTTGGCCATGCTATTTTCATATCTTGCTTTCTTCACTTCATATATTGCTTCTGTATCATTGGATTTGGACTTTATTAATTTGTCCTCATATCTTATCTCTATTATCCTATACTACCATTGGGGTAACCACATCATAGGATTGGAATTATTGATTCCACCTCCATGTGTTGTTGCTTTTTGGAATCTGCATCGAGCTTGCCAATGAGATTTCTCCATGCCTTGTGTGGACCATATCGCCAAACTTCCTTGTTCATATGGACCATGAGCCTCAAGTATGTGCTGCATTCAAAAACACAGGATCCACAATTAAACTCAAAATATTACATTCACAATTTAATTGTAAAAATGAAATGGAGACCACTCTGACCATATAGTGTGTAATGCAATTTGAAGTCCATGCCTCTGTCATTGAGTTATGAAAGTGTACAACCGCCTCTTTAAATGCATTGGCATCATCAGAATTGAATGTCTTTTGTAAAAGTGGTGCCAATTTATCAAGTGCAATCCACACATTTGCCTTTCCATCCGCGTCTATCCTCCATTACTCCAATCAAGTACAGCCATGTGTAGTTTTTTCCATGCTTTTTACTTCTCTGGTTGTTTTACAACCAACTTACCATCTTCATCTCATGGTGGAGATAAGAATTTCCTAGCCTTCGTTCCCCCAAAACACAGTTTGCATGGCAAATTTCCACTCTTTCCTGACTTTTTCTCATTCTTTTTTATTTTTACTTGGCCCCAGTGAAATCCAACATCAGAAAAGACTTGTTATACCTTCTTGCATGTTGCATCAACATCTAAAGTAGGCTGCATCTTGTAGGAAAAACATACGTACTCAAACACCAACTTCTCTATTATCCTTACTATGCAATGCAAGGTGCAAAAGTGGACCCTTGTTAAGGGTATTTCTAAAATAGGATCCCACTTAGGATTTAATGGCACCAACATTCCATTCCTTTGAACACAGTGGTCACGTGTTGGAGCACTTTTGAATTTGGGGTTTTCCAATGCATACTTCACCATACCTTTGCTTAAGACCTTTGCAATTGCATCATCAACCTCTTCACTTAGGTTGGAAAAAACATATTCTTCATGTTTGCACATGTGCATAGACCCGCCAATTGTATTGCCCACTCCCTTTGGTCAACTCATGAAGTGGTTTGAGCAACCTCACACGCTCATGTGCTTATTTGGTTTTCGTTGAGAGTCTAGCAACAACAGTCTTTGAAAGCATTGCTACCATCTTTTTGTTGTCCTTCTCCAAACTCTGTATTTTGCAATGTATTTTTGCATTGTCTATCTTGACAACATGCACCACATTTTTCATAGCATGTATCGCATCTTACAGACTTTGATTCTCTCTCTCCGTTTCACTTAGTAATTTTGTGAGCTCCTTAATCCTTGCATCCATGCCCATCATGGTGCGTTGAATAGATGTGTAAACACTATGAGGAAGAATTGCTAGCCTCCTAGTGTATCCCAATAACCCTGCATTACCTTCACACATATACTTAATGATGAAAGATGTAAGCCCACTAAACTATGGAGGTGTTTGGTTAATTGGATCGAGTGAATAAATACACCCCTCAACCCAAAGATCAACGTGTTTTTTCCCTACATTTAATTTCTTTCTTGTTGCATTATCTTTGGTTACCTTCTACTTGTTGCCGTTCTCTTTTCTAGTGGTGCGTACTCGGCCTTCAATTAGAAGTGAATGTCTCTCTTCTTGTTCCCAGCTTGCATCCTAAAATTAGCATTTGGACAAAACACAGCTATTAACCAAAAATTAGCTCTGAACGAAATACAACTATTAACAAAAAAAGTAGCTTTTATATATTTGTACAACTCAAAAATATAACCAAAAATAGCATTATTGAAAACTTTAACCAGATATAACTTTAATATAATTTAAAACTAAATCATAACCTGTAATCAAAATAACACACTTGTTTCACCCAAATAACACAACAATAACATTATAAATGAGAAATAATATTATTGAACATAACATATAGACTTCAATATATCCTAAAACTAAATCATAATGATTAATCATCAACAATTATATTTCACACTTCTTTCACTTAGAAAATCACTAATAAACAATTCAAATAACACAAAAATAGCATCCTTAAACTTAACTATTATCTGCTATTTTATATATGACTAAATCACATTTAGAACAATAAGATGATCAAAATAGAAAAGAAAAGAAAACAACTCAGACAATATTAAATCATAACAAAACAATCCAAATAGCACAGAAATAATATTATTAAACTCAACTATTATCTTCTATTTCACACATGACTAAATCACATTTAGAATAACAAGATTAATATTAATAGAAAAGAAAACATAATAAATCAGACAAAATTAACAAAACCACATAACAGATAACAGTAATGATCATACCTCCATTGCTCTATTGTTCTTGATTATTTTGCAGAAATTGATGAACAGAAAGATGATTGAAGGGGAAGATGAATATGTGCTTTCAACTAAATAACACCCAATAATCAACCTACCCTTAAATTTCTCTGCTTCTACAAAAGAGAAGAAACCCCATGATTGAGAATATCTAAACTCATTAATGTGGTTTAAGAGGGAAAGAAAGCTCTTGAGAATAGCTACTAAAAAAAAAACACAGATTTAAACACTGTTGCAGACAAAATAGGTAATATTTCCTGAAAACGAGAAACATTTGGCATCTTTCAAAGATTTCATCAAAAAAGTTTAGTTTTTTTACCTCTTTTTAAAAAGTGGTCTACGCATGCGTATAACACTACCAAAAAACGATAATATTTTGGGCACTTTACATGTTTCTTACAAAAATTGACATGAAAAAAAAAGACTTTGTTTTGCTTACTTTTTGAGATTATAACTAAAAATCTAACAATAAGTTTTCAAAAAACATGCCAAAATAGAGACAATGTTTATTATTTCCATCTTCAATCCATTAAAAAAATGATACAACTGTAAAAGAAGCAATTTTCTAAACATATAGCTTATGGCATAGGTATGGTTCCTCATAATAATTATGTGCCTTTCCTTGAGAAGGTAGACGAGGCATCCTCTTCTTCACTATCCAGAAATATATATTTTTTCTTCTATGTGTACACTTGAAGCTTAGACTCCTTGGGTCATCTGCCATGTTAGCATGATTGAGGATGTGCTACAGAGTGCAACTATAAAAAACTATTTGTATAATTATATTACAAAAGCATTATCTTGATACAATTATTATCTTAATTGTAAAACCCTATTTTGACTCTCGAGCGATGAGAGTAGTATTAAGATCCATTTTGAAGCTCTTGAGTATCACAATTTCTTAATTGATAATATATACTTTTTTACGTACATATGAATTTTAAAATATCATGAATAAGCTATTTAAAAGTTATCTAATTTTGAAAAATAATTCCCAACTCATTTTTAAAGAAGATGTGTCCTTGATGTGACAAAAAAGGGTTAAATGGTAATTTTAGTTATTAAATGAGTTTAGAAAGTATGAAAAATGTCTCTTTAAGAAACAAAAGTTTATACTTTCCAAAATACTTTTTTGTAAAATATGAGGCAGGGACTTAGGTTCGAATCATCCTACATGTTACTACACATAGTGAGGATGTTTTAGCTATAACATTTTACTACACATAGTAAGGATGTTTTAGCTATAACATTTGTGGCCAACTTAATGCTGAGTAAGAACTTCTCAGCTAAGTTGATGTTTTCTATCAACTTGATACAAAACATTAACTTTTACGAAAATTTGATATTTTGCATCAAGTTGATGTAAAACGTTAACTTTATATTCAAAACATTAACTTTCTATGCAAAAGATCAACTTTTTTACAATACTTAATGTTTTGTATCAACATTATACAAAACATCAACTTCCCACAAAACTTGATGTTTTACATCAACTTTGATGCAAAACATCAAGTTTTATGGAAAAGTTGATGTTTTGCATAAAATCGTTGTAAAATATCAACTTTTTCATAAAACTTGATGTTTTGCATCAACTCGATGCAAAACATCGAGTTGTGTGGAAAAGTTGATGTTTTGTATCGATGTAAAACATCAACTTTTTCACACAACTCGATGTTTTGCATCGAGTTGATGCAAAATATCAACTTTTTCAAACAACTCGATGTTTTACATCAAAGTTGATGCAAAACATCAACTCTACCACAAAACTTGATGTTTTGCATCAAGTTTGAGATGCTCCGGAGAAGAAAAGTGGAGGATCGGAGATTGATTTTCACAAACAGCCTGTTTTAGCGATTCTGGCCTGTTTAAAGCATGCTCAGACAACCTATTCCATAAATTCTGAGTACCAACATGACTATGTTTCTATGCAATTTACAGACGTCACAAAATGACTTGCTGCATCAGCAAGTTACTTTGTGACGTGGTCTGTAAATCGCATCGAAACATAGTCATGTTCATACTCAAAATTTATGGAATAGGTCATTTGAGCATGCTCCACGAAGACGAAATCGCTAAAAAAGTGTGTTGTGAAAATCAACCTCTAATTCTCCAACTTTTTTCTCCCGAGCATCTAAAACTTGATGCAAAATATCAAGTTTTGTGGTAGAGTTGATGTTTTGCATCAACTTTGATGCAAAACATCGAGTTGTGTGAAAAATTTGATGTTTTGCATGAACTTTGATACAAAACATCAAGTTGTGCAGAAAATTTATATGTTTTGCGCATCAACTTTGATGCAAAACATCGAGTTGTGCGGAAAAGTTGATGTTTTGCATCAACTCGATGCAAAATATCGAGTTGTGTGGAAAAGTTGATGTTTTGCATCAACTCAATGCAAAACATCAACTTTTCCACACAACTCGATGTTTTGCATCGAGTTGATGCAAAACATTAAGTTTTATGAAAAAGTTGATGTTTTACATCAATTTTATGCAAAACATCAACTTTTCCATAAAACTTGATATTTTGCATAGAATTAAAGAAAAAATATACCTAGGATAAGGTGATATAGGTAGAACATAGGTTTACGGCTAAGGACGTGAAAAACACATATAGTCGCAACCTTTGACTACAAATTTGAGAGGAGGTTATAAAAAAAAATGCTTGTCTATGTAACCATGTAACCTTTGTATCATAAATAATATCGCTACATAGTAGATGCCAAAAAATCATGATAACAGAAGAGCTAGATGAGATAATCCATGATGACCTATAATCCATTGGTTTTAATCCAAATGTGCAAGGCTGCATTGATTTGGAATACCACAAGTCAATTGATTCACCAATCTTGATTTTGGTTCTATAATTCAATTTAAAGCTGAAGAACTATAAGCAAATACACGTGGTGCGACCATTTATGTCGAGGAGGGAGGTGCACGTGAGCCTGGACTTTGCCATGTCTATGTGTAGTAGTATGCTCTCTAGCATAGGGGACCTTGAATCTCCCGTCATCATGAAAGCTCTAAGCTCTTCTCTACCACCATTCCAGAAGCCCTAAGCTCCTCTCTTTTCTCTTTGTACACAAAGAGAATGTCACGAGCAAAGATTGCATCTCTCAGCATCCTTTGCATGTCCTCTAAATAATTATAACCAGAGTTCATTCTACACTACCCTTAGACACACCATCTTTCAACATCCTTCACATGCACTATAAATATTTATAACTAGAGCTCATTCCTACACTACTCTTAGATATACCATCACCTATGTTCATGATAATGACTATCTGGATCAAACATCAATATATGCATACTATGATTTTTTTCCACCACCACATATGTACATGATATAGGCTACAATTTCTTCTTGCCACCCTTATCCATATTGCATAACAAAAATTCCCTTCATGAAAACAAATGCCTATGTGGGTCAAAATTTACACCCATAGGCTATATGATGTCTGCCTCTAAGATTGTCCTACTGAAAAAATATCTCTTTTAACATACTTAGGTTTACTCAGAGCCTCCATAGTTACCATCTTCTACATATATATATGAAAACAAGTCCACCTTTGCACATCCATAAGTTGACCTCTTTAAACTCTAATATTTTTTTGAGTGCTCATCAAATAATATGCATATTTATGCATAGTGGTAGAATTTGTCCCAAAAAGTCCATTAAAAAAAGTGTCTTATATTCATGAAAGTTATAAAATAAATTTTTATTTAAAAAAGATTGATATTTCTTTAAGTTATGTAGACTCCTATGTAATTTTGTAAGTCAAGTTTATTTTTATATCACAAACAACAGCAGTTTATAAATCTACGAAGGTCACACGTGTTTTCATTCTTGAAAAAAATAGCAAAATTCATGTATTTTTTAAGTTTATACATGGAATTCTAGAAATGTTTTTAAGCCATTTTTGAGATCTCACACATTTTGGGAGGTTAGGTAACCCTTGTCAGTTACCTATTTTTCTCCCAATAGTGTTTTTGAATTTTCTCTATACAGAGGAGGGAAAATGAAAAACCTAAAGCAATATCTCATCAAAGCAAACTAACATCGCCCTGAATTGAAAACCCTACTTTTCTTATTCTAAAAAATCTAGAGAAGTCTCTAAATGAAGAAAAAATTCATAAACCCTTGTATACTTAATGAAAAATGATGAAAATTAATAGTCATACTCTTAGAGCATAGAGGTAGGCATGGGTTAAAAAAATTCCAAAATCTAATATCTACATTAAGTTATTCCGTTTTCAACTTTTCCTATTTTGAAATACATAAATACAATCTATTTGGAAGGATTTAGAAGCTAAAAAGTCAAGTGGACATTTAAGAGTGTCACATCTTAGATGCTTCACGTTTTTAGATCAAATAGAATATTATTGTTGGAATTAGGGTTGCAGGAAAGTACACAAAGCTTGGAGAAGAAGAAGCAAGAATGCACACAACACAAAGTGTATTAGATTGTGTCAATGTACAAAAGATAAGTTAGCCCTAGAAGGATGGGCGTATATACAAGCCGGGGGAAAAAACCTCCTAAAGAGGGAAAAAGTACCCCGGCGGTCCTAAGTGTGTTCACACACATCACTACCTATATATATATGGCAACAAATCTCCCCTGGGAGTGATGGTATGAACGAGAGCTGGCACTCATGTATAGGGGAGTGCCATGCCGAAGTAGATCAGTCCACAAAGGGGAGCAAGCCCAAAGCTTTACGGAAAGCTTCGAACTTCTCACGAGGAAGCGCCTTTGTGAAAAGATCGGCGAGGTTGTCCTGTGTTGGCACATAGGCCAAGCTGATCTCTCCTGCTGAGAGTCTCTCCCTGACATAGTGATAATGCACCTCAATGTGCTTTGTGCGAGCATGAAAAACTGGGTTTCTCGCAACTACCAATGCGCTCTGACTGTCAGTGAAGATAGAGGTGGCAGACTCCTGTCCAACACCCAAGTCAGCCATAAGCCGTCTGAGCCACACACACTCAACCGTAGCTGTGAAAGCTGCCCTATACTCAGCTTCACAACTAAAAGTGGCCACAGTAGGTTGCTTCTTGCTCAACCAAGATATGCATGAGCTACCAAGCATGAAACAAAAACCACTTGTGGACACTCTTGTGTCATAGCAACCAGCCCAATCTGAGTCCGAAAAAGCATGTAAATCTGGCGGCAACGATCCCCCCTTGGGATAAAACAACCCAAGATGTATGGTGCCACTCAAGTAGCGAAAGATGCGTTTAACTGCCTTCCAATGCTGAGACCCTGGGCTATGCATAAACCTGCTCACCTGTGAGACTGCAAACTGAATGTCCGGCCTCGTAATGCATACATAAATGAGGCAACCAACAGCTGTCTGATAGAGTGTGACATCAAAGTGATCTCAAGCATCATGAAGACTCAACTTCAAACCTGTCTCCATTGGAGTAGCAATAGGCTTGCAGTCTTCAAGGCCAAATCTCCGCAACAATGTCTCAATATACTTTGTCTGACACAAAGCAATACCTCCATCACACTGCTTAAATTGTATCCCCAAATAATGATGCAAATGCCCCAAATCTGACATTTCAAAAGAGGCATTCAAATCAGCCTTAAAATCAGCAATATGACTCTCATTTGGTCCTGTGAGCAGCATGTCATCGACATAGAGAGCAATGATTAGATGTACATCATCCACACGTTTAACATACAAAGTGCTTTCTGTTGGACTATTCTGAAAACCATGTGCAGTCAAATATGCATGTATCTTTTCATACCAAGCTCATGGAGCTTGCTTTAAACCATATAAAGCCTTTTTCAACCTGCACACTTTGTTTTCGTGCCCTCTTTGAACAAAACCATGAGGCTGCGATACATACACCTCCTCATGCAAATCTCCATTCAAGAACGCAGTCTTTATGTCCAGCTGATGTACATTCCAACCATTATGAGCTGCCAATGCACAAATGCTACGAATGGTAGTCATACGACAAGTGGGAGCAAAGGTCTCATCAAAATCAATGCCCTTTTGTTGAGCATAACCCTTTGCAACAAGTCTAGCTTTATAGCGATCAACACTGCCATCTGGCTTTCGTTTCAACTTAAAAACCCACTTACATCCAATGGCCTTTTTACCAATAGGCAAATCACACAAAGACCATGTACCATTCTTCATTATAGCATCATATTCACTTTGCATTGCAGCCAACCAATTTTCTGATTTTTGTGCCTCATCAAATGAAAGAGGTTCTTCCTCTTCACACATACTAGACACAGCCAAAGCATAACAATCTGATGCATAAGAGGCATGCTGAAAACCTGAACAAGTACGACTAGACATAGGTGCATCAATTTTACTTTCACGCAAGGTTTGTACCAGCCATTTAGGCATACCTCTAGCCTGCTCATTTTCAGCCCTGTCCTCATGAATTATATCTTGTAAATCTGCATCAGAAATAGACTGATCTATGATGTCGTTTGAAATCTGTATAGGCTGAATATTTGCCTCATTAGGACTTACATTTGAATTCCCACTTGTATCAAATACATCCCGTGAGCTCACACCTGTCTCTTTGGTACATGATAACAAAGGCTGTACAGCATCTTCCACAAAAACAACATCTCGACTAATCAAGATACGCTTTGATTGTGGATGATACAATCTGTAACCCTTGCTGTCAGCACTGTAGCCAACAAAAATGCATTTGACAGCCTTATCATCCAATTTTCTACGTTGTTGCACAGGCACTAAAGCATAGGCCAAGCAACCAAAGACACGCAAGTGACCAATAGAAGGCTTCCTTCCATGCCAAGCTTCATATGGAGGAATAGACTACAAGGCCTTAGTGGGACACCTATTGAGTACATATGCAGCACACATGACAGCCTCAAGCCAAAACGCATGTGGCAAAGCTTGGCTCTTGACCATACATCGTGCCATCTCCACCATAAGTGACCTGTTTTTCCTCTCAGCAACACCATTTTGCTGAGGGGTATACGGCACTGTACATTGGTGTTTTATCCCACGACTAGCCAGAAATGCATCAAACTCTTTAGACATGTACTCCCCCCCTCGATCAAAACGGAGGGTGCCCACATTACAATTGGATACATTTTCAACCATAAGCAAAAATTGTTTGAAGCACAAAAACACTTCGGACTTTGCCTTCAGTGGATATACCCATGCATGCCTTGAGTAATCATCAATGAAAGTCACGAAGTACAAGTGTTTACCAAATGACGGAGTTTGCATAGGCCCACATACATCACTATGTACAAGTTGCAATTTGCGATTAGCCCGCACAGAACCATCCTTTGGAAATGCAGAACGCTGCATTTTGCCCAAAATATAGCCTTCACAAACATGTTTCAATGGTGCCTCAAGAGGGGGCAATGAAGCAACCATATCAAATTTCTGCAAACGCAGCAAACTAGCAAAGTTCAGATGACCAAAACGAGCATGCCATAGTTTTGCATCTGAAACTGCCTTTTCATCAGAAACTGCATTTGCTGAATCTTCCACACACTTGTCATAAGAATTGAGCCTATGCAGCCCACGAAACAAGGTGCCAGATACAATAATCGTATCACCAGAAGTCAAATCATGAACAGTACATCTGTCATCCACAAATTTGACTACAAGTCCAAGTCTAGCAAGCGCAAAGACAGACAATAGATTCTTCTTTATCCCTGGTACATACAAAGTATCTGAAAGTGTGAAAGCGCTGCCATTTGCAGCAGTAAGCATAATTTTACCAATGCCCTTCACTGGGTAAGAAGCATTATTGGCACATGTGACAGTATTCCCATTAGGGACATCCTCAAGAGAAGTGAACATATCACGATGCGAGGTAATGTACTTTGTAGCACCACTGTCAAAATACCAAACATGAGAGTCAACAGAAACTGCCAAACATGCATCATGTACAGATGGGTCATACTGGCAATACACGCTAAACGCCCATTCTGTATCCTGCACAACATTTGCAGAATCTGCATTTGTAGAAGCATCCGCTATTGTGGCTGCATTTGACTCTTTCTTCTTTGCCTCTTTAGCCTTTAGCTTAGGGCAATTCTTAATGACATGATCATTTTCCTTACAATAGTTGCACCTGGTCTTTTTCTTACCTTTATCAAGAGCCTTCTCAGACTTATTGTTGCTACCTATGGAAGGAGAATAAGTTGCAGACCTACTAATAGGAGAAGAAACAGTGGAAGGGGCTGCCTTACCACTTCTTTTCTGCTGTTGGGCAGCAATAAATGCTTGATCAACTGCACGCTACCTGGCCCTGTTTTGCCTGGACTGCGCTTCTTGCAAGAGCTTGTTGACTAAAGTATCATACTTGACAGCATCAGGTCTGTCCTCAGTAAGAAGTCTCCACGTGGAAGCAAAAGTCTGATATGTCTCAGGTAAAGCATCAAGAACAGTCTACACAAGAGAATGATCAGGAATAATCTCACTTGCAGAAATCAACTATTCTTTGAGATCTTTAATCTCAGCAAGAAAAACATTCATGTCATCATCTTCCTGCATAATCTTCAATTCTAGCTCTTTACGAAGGTAAGAGATTTTTGCCTCGTTACGACCTGCATACAAACTAGCTAGAATATCCCAAGCCTGTTTTGCTGTTTTAGTTGAACGAATATGTGGGGTGATGTTACGTTTGACAGAAAGTGCAATCAAGGCATGAGCCTGCACATCTTTACCATCCCAACGAGCTTGTTCAGCAGTGGGTAGCAGTAGCAACAGTAGAGCTGCTAGAACCTGCAACATCCTCAACAGATTCTACATCCACAGAACCTGGACGTACATCCATACCTTGCACAATGTTCCACACTCCTTTTGCAACCAATACATGCTGCATCATGTATGCCCAAAGTGGGTAGTTGTTGTCTCCATCCAGTTTGTCTTCTCAGCATACAACATGCGAAATACATCATTGCTGTTATCAGCCATGGCCACTGACTGAAACTGATGCAAAAGCTACCTGTAATGAAGCAAAGACTGAACAGAGAACAACTCATGCTATGTAGCACGGTCCACAATAGAATATGTATGCCTGTTTTGTAAAAAATTGCACTGTCAAAATTTCTACAAAAAATGACGAAAACACCTCTGCAGAACTTGAAATGCAAAAACGGAGCCCGAAACGACCTCAGATGCAATTTTTGCAGAGTATAGGGACTTTCAAGCGCTCGTGAAAGCTCACCTCAATCGGCGAACGTGAGTCGGAGGGTGCTGGCGGTGTAGCCCTGAAAGCCGATGCCTGCTCTGATACCAATTGTTGGAATTAGGGTTGCAAGAAAGCACACAAAGCTTGGAGAAGAAGAAGCAAGAATGCACACAACACAAACTGTATTAGATTGTGTCAATGTACAAAAGATAAGTTAGTCCTAGAAGGATGGGCGTATATACAGGCCGGGGGAAAAAACCTCCTAAAGAGGGAAAAAGTGCCCCGGCGGTCCTAAGTGTGTTCACACACATCACTGCCTATATATATATGGCAACAATTATTATTTCAAATTTGAGAATTTTGAGGACAGGTGGTCCTAACTTTGGAGATGAGACAATACTACAATAAAATAATAGGTGAATCTCTTTTAAAAACAATATAAAGAGATCTCCTTGATTCTACAAGAGCTAATATTATAACATTATTTTAGAATCTTTTTCTAAAGAGAGAGAAGTGAGAGAAACCCCTTAAGGGGCAAAATGGAGAGTCAATATTTCTCCTAATGCTTATGCCACCTTTTCAATGTTCCCAAGCAGCATCCAACTCCATGACATGCTGCATACAAACCACAATTTAGTACTCAATCATGCCATGAATAGGAGTAAAAACCTGTGGATTATTAACTTACCGAGTGTAGTTCATTAGATGCTATCACATCTGGTTGCTCGATGTTGATTGATGACTTATGCTCCTGCAATTGTGGAGGAGGCGAATGCACCGAGCTGACTTGGGGCAAGTTAGCCTGTACTTCTTTGAATTCCACCTCGGGCACCTCACCTTTCTCAGCTTCTTGTATTAGACGTCGGACGGAGAAGATGAGTGTAGTCAGAGAAATGTAGACAAGGAGGGTGGTGGAGGGCAACAATGAGTCATCACACTACACGGCTGGCAGAACTAGCAGAAGGCATCGATCGGTTGGCAGAACTAGCGAAAGGCATTGATCTGCACAGAGGGGAGTCAGAGGGGAGTGACGGACACCAGGCGGCTTAGCCAACAAACTTTATGAATACAGGACACAGTAGCATAACAAGACATGTAGCCTATACTAGCCTCATGAGCTGCATCGCATCACGTTCACATCTATTCACATCACTTCACATCCATTCACATTTACCCAAGTCTACATCACATCACATCTCATCTATCCACATCATATCTCATCCATTCATATCTAACCATATCCACATCACATCACATCCATTCACATCTCATTACATCTCACCACATCTCACCACATCCACTCACATCTCATCACACCCATCACACCCATTCATATCCCACATTCGTTTACATGCATATCTATCACATCAAATCTCATTCTCATCCATTTACATCACATCACATCCTTTCACATATCATCACATCTTTTTCACATCACATTTGCATCCATTTACATCTTATTCACATCACATCTACATCCATTTTCATCACATCGCATCTCATCCACATCCATTTACATCACATCACATCTCATCCACATCCACATCCACATCCATTTGCAGTGGAATACTCACTCCTTGAGTGCTTTGGAATGGTTAATGAAAGAAAATGGAATGATTATTTCTTAAGCACTTGGAATGGCTAATGAAAGACAATAGAAAGGAAAATTAAAGAAGGTATGCTCTCCAAGGCTAGTAACTATGAAGTTTGGGTTTTTGATGTGCCATCACTGTAATGAGTTTCTTGAATGTGTTTCATCTTGCCCAGCCTTAATTTAGTATGCCTATTGTCTCCCTAGGGATAGAGATAGAACAACTAGATGTACAATTAATCTTGGACTCCATAATCATACTTACGAGGAAGATATTTCAAGAAGCAAGGCAATGATGATACAAGAACGCTATCG
Source organism: Cibotium barometz (assembly GCF_041138505.1). Lineage (NCBI taxonomy): Eukaryota > Viridiplantae > Streptophyta > Polypodiopsida > Cyatheales > Cibotiaceae > Cibotium > Cibotium barometz. The sequence goes on along the minus strand of NC_141094.1, from coordinate 11,103,377 downwards.
TAACCGATGTTAAGTCAAGCCCTCATGTTGTTACCACTATATAATAGAAGTTTATATTGTTTGAGAACCAAGGAATAATGGTCCAGAACAAGGAATTGATGTTATAAAATTCAATGATACAGAATTAAAAAATGATGGTGTAGAACCAAGCAATTGAAGTTGTAGGATTTGGTAATGCACAATTGAAAAATATCCTTACAAAATTTACTCCATTGAGGTGAGAGACTATGATTTAAAAGCAAGCCCTTAATTTGAGTTTGTATGTGATTTTATGTGCTTTAGAGAAGATGGAGAACAGGCACCGCCGCTCTTCATGAAATTAGAAGGTTCCAGAAGAGTGTAGAGTTAATATACCCAAGGCACCTTTCTCGAGGTTGGTACGAGAAATATTGTAAGATCTACAAAGGGGAAAGCACTACAGGTACTTTTCAAGAGATCAAGCCTATAATGTGGAGCGATGGTCAGCCCAAGCGTTGCTTACTCTTCAAGAGGCGATTGAAAGTTACTTGGTGGATCTCATGCATGATGGTCAGCTATTAGCCACCATCAATGCCCAACGCATCACACTAAAGCTCTCAGATCTCACTCTTGTTCGTAGGATTCATAACAATAGTGATGCATTCAACCTTAACCATGACATGGTTTGAAGAGCTATGTAAATGCTCGTGTATCGTTTTGTGTTTTCATGTTTTCCTTCAGTTCTACTCAACTAGTTGTACTTTATGCAATGTACTGGATTTGGATATTATAAGTTTCCTTGTTTTCAATGTTGTGTAGTGGACTTGCCCATTGATTTGAATATTTTGAGTTTTCTTCATTTCTAATATCAGTGTATGTTCTTATATTTTCCTGGAAATTTTTTTGCAAGTGCATGTACATGTGCAAGAAAAATTAATGCATGGTGTGCAAAGATCAAAATGGGATGAAATTTGTTCTCTGCATAGATCATGTGGCTTAAATCATGAGCATGCATGTGCGTGTGCAAGCAAGTCTATGTGCATGTGCATGTGCAAGTGCTATTTTTCACGATAATATTTTTTTTCTAGAAAAAAATGATACATGGTGTGCAGTGATCAGAATGGGTTGAAATTTATTATGTGCATAGATCATATACTTTACATGTCTTAGATAAAATATCACCCCTATAAAAGGCCTGTAGGGCCCTTGTCCTAAGACTCGCGTCATGTAGAGGACTTCTTTTTTCAATACCAGGTCTATACACGCGACCCTTAGGACAAGGGCCCTACAGACCTCTGATGGGGTTGATATTTATCTAGGAGGTGTTACATGATACTTATATGTACACATAAAATTAGAGCTCATTGTGATAAGGAAAACTATTTTTAAAAATTAAAAAGTGTAAAATTTTTGTATTGAGCTAATTTGGAAAATATATAAATTTTCATCTATAATTATGGAAGTAACCCTCTTTTCACCTCATTTCTCATCTTTCATTTCTCTCTCTCACCTCCAAGAGTATAGCTCACACCAAGAAAACTGCTAGGAGAGTTTGGCCCCCCAAGGTGGGACGTGGAGTACCCCCCATCCAACCACCACAGCAGTAACATCGCAAGCATAGGTGGAAGCCTGGCACTGTGGCTCTCTGTGAGATTAGAAAATACCAAAAGATGGTGAACCTGCTCATACCAAAGCTCTCCTTCCAACGTGTGGTCTGAGAGATCATGCAAGATCTGCAATGCCGTGTGAATAGGAGGTTCTGGGCTCACGTAGCATCAAGCCCACTACCTATGCGGTGGTGGACAACCCAAGCTTTGGAGGCACTCCAGGAGGATGCATAGGCATACGTAGTGGACATTTTTGGTGACACGATGTTTGTAGCTGTCCATGCGAAGAGGGTCACCATCACTGAAAAGGACATGCAGTTGGTGCAACGCATGCGACGCTGGAGAGATCCTCCGAGCCAGGATCTTTAGTTTTGTTTTTTTTATATCTTGCATGATTGTAATTCTTAAAAGCTATGTAAAGCTCGATGTATATTTAAAAAAACAATTTCTCTTATCTTGTGTTGCAAATAAGTCTCTTTGAATTTGAGTTTATATAATTTGTTGATTTATATGCGTCTTCGAATGGATACAATTTTTATTTGAGTTACATATGTAATTTTAATTTATTTACTTGAGTCAACTAATAAAATACATTAAAAGACACGTATCAAACAAAAAACTATGGAACCCAAATTTCTATTCATAACATAAAAAATTACATGGTCATCAAAGCTACATAATTATCATAGCTATATCCTAGGCTTCTTACTACTAGGATCTCAAGACTCTGAAGCCGCCTTGATGGCTGGGACCAAAACATGGAACCCTTCAAGCTCTACCTTGATGACAGTGGGATCCTGTACCACCACAAAACAATGCCATGGGCCACCACAGAAAAAAAAGTCCCTGACCTTTGAGTCGAGAATAAGTAAAGTAACTTTGAGCGTTGAAGTAGAATTTTTTTTTTCCAAACTTGATTTAGTCGGAATAACTTTGAATGCAACACCCTTTGTAAGTGCATTGATCTTCAAAAAGTTCTATGCATACCTCAGAAAGTAAGTCTTGTGGAAGACTATCACATCATGGAAAGTTTGCCAATGTACTCCTTGAGTGCAGAGTCCTGAACCCTTCCTTGGCCCCCAGATCTTCCACTCTGCCCTCGATGCAAATTCATCAAGATACACAATTTCTTGCAAAATAAAATTGATGTCAGCATCATCAATCATGCAATGCATGGGAGAGGATGATGTTTTTTTAAGAATAGCCCCAAATTTGATATTTAGGGCCTCTAGGACATGTAGACCCTACATGTATGATCCCATGCCCAACCATCAGAGGCTAGGAAGTGCCCTGTCTGAAGGCTGGCATGGGAAGCCCTAATTTTTGCAGATTCAAGGCTTCCCACATGAGCCTTTGGATAGGGCACTTCCCAGCCTCCTTTGATGGGCATGGGATCATACATGTGGGGTCTACATGCCCTAGAGGCCCTAAATATCAAATCTGGGGAGAAACTGGTAAAAGGAGATACCTTTTCTGCTTCGTCTAACTCCTTCTAAGGATGTCTCCAGATCTACTCCTGGAATGGGTCTGCGATCGTCCGGCTAGACCTCAAGTCTCGCATACTGTGGTGGTCGAGGTCCAAAGAAGAGTTCATTCTGCAAGCGCTCGAGCTGTTCATCTGTGATCTGATATTGAGGAGCTGCATCCTCAATCTACTTGTGGACGGCAATGATAGCAGAGATATCGTCTACACTACTCTCATCATATCGCCCTATCTCATCAACCTGTGGTAGGGCTTCTCGGTAGTCAAAGTCGAGGAAATCATCACTGCCATCTCGCACAAGTATACTATATAGTTCCTCCTCCCTCAATTCCAAGAGCTCCAACACATATTGCATGGGGAGGTACTCCACCCCTTTGATGGTGATGGCACTCAATGAAGCTAGTGGTGGGTCATGACTTTGGGTTTCAGCAGGCTGGATGGATGTAAGCGCCATGTGAGAGCTCTCTGTGGCCTCAAGGACAGGGTCTAGAGTGGTCTCCTCTGGCTCTATGTCTATGTATTCTACTAGAGGGAGATCCTGGATGTCATCATCCTCCTCTGGCTCTTGAACATCAGAGTTCAAGATGTAAATAGCAAAAGTAATATCCCGCTCAATGAGATCAAGTGGGATGTGCTCTTCATAGGAGGTTGGGACAGCCACTAGTGTGGAAATCTTGTCCGACACATGAGCTAGAGCTCTACCACCTTCTTGTGGTTGGATCCACTCTTCATGCTGATGTTGAGGAACTCCAAAGGAATCCAACTCAAGGTGGAATTTGGGCTAGAGTTGGTTAAGTCGTCCATTGCATCGCAAAATGCAGCTAGTAAGGTGGAGTTTGGGTCTAAGGTGGAGATGATAGCCTCGAGGTGAGCGTAGCGAGTGGTGCTAATCCACGTGGCAAAAGCAGGGGAGGCGGCCATGATGGGTAGTGGGGGGAGAGCTAGAGAATAGATAGTATAAATGAGTTTGATCTATAACTTATACTCATATTTATACTTACACTTAAATTTATAATATTTAGAATAAATTTATACTTGTGTTTATTATATTACTTACAAATATCTATAAACTTATATTTACTTTTAAACCTTATGTTTATACTCTAGTAAATAAAGGACATTTCATTAAAATATAATAAATCATAAATCATACTTCTATTTCACGTTACATTATATTATCTTTATTATTATATAATATTATTTAAATAGTTACTTATATTATTATTTACACTTAAATATATACTTGAAGTTATATTTATTTTTAAACTTATATCTATAGACTTAAGAATTAATGACACTTCATTAAAATATAACAAATCATAAAAACATATTTATATTTTTAGTAAAATTAATTATATTATTATTTACACTTAAATATTTACTTATATTTATATTTACGTTTGTACTTACTTATACTTATCATTACTTTATTACATTTTAAAGGGTTTGAAATACAATAGACTTTAAAAACCACAACACTTTATGAAAATGAAGAAAAATAAATTTACAACACTTTTGGAGAAATAACTTTTACAGTGGCGGCACATCAAAGTCCCATACTCCATAGTTACTAACCTTGGAGAGAATACCTTCTTTAATTTTCATTTCCATTGTCTTTCATTAACTATTCGAAGTGCTTAAGAAATAATCATTCCATTTTCTTTCATTAACCATTCCAAACTCAAGGAATGAGTATAATTCCACATTATAACATCTGAGATGATCACACCACATCTACTTCATTCTTCCTTTGCCACCATCAAAGCACTCAAGGAATGAGCATTCCACATTATAACATCTCACATACCCGCACCACATCTACTCATTCTTCCTTTGCCATCAAAATAATCCATAGAATAAGTAACATAATCGACCCAAACATGGCCATGTTTGTGTTCTATACAAGACATTCAAGAATCTTTTATTTGACATGGCAACACAAAAGAAATATATCCATCATAGGCAACTGCTGGTAGCTCTTCAACAAACTTCATAGACTTTGGTAGATGTTAATGCTACATGCAAAGAGTTACGCAATGGTACCTTACTTATCATCCACAATATGCTCTTAGTATTAGCATCTCTTTTCTCTTATCCCATTAGTATTTTTCTTGTCACCATCTATAAGGATTGGTGAACTTCCACTACTAATAGCAAATGATGATACTATAGGCACCACTCTAAAGTTCAAAAACTAACGTCCATCCCCAATGCATAGCCTTCACTCTACCACCAAATTTGGTAATATTCATTACAAAACAAGATTCTCCACTGTATTATAAAACAAGGCTACATTCTTCCAATTGAAAATGTTTGTGGAGGCCTCTCAAGGATGTTTCACAAAGCTTAGTGTCATATCTTTCCACTAATTTGGTATGTAATTCCAAAGAAGATTTTTTTTTCATCCCTATACATGATAGAAGCAACAATAGGAAAAAGGAGAAGATTTAGTCATCATTTAGTCAACCAAACAAATAAGGACACCTTCAAAACCACGGGGAGAACAAAAAGAAAAAGACTTCATATATGTAGTTTAGTGTATGCATGAGTGGTTTCGAAACCCACAGGCACACAATGGACATGAGAGGACATCTTTTGTGCCCTTTGCTAATGACCTTCATATATGTAGTTTAGTGTATGCATGAGTGGTTTTGAAACCCACAGGCACACGATGGACATGAGAGGACATCTTTGGTGCCCTTTGCTAATGACCTTCATTAGCAATGGAACAATAGGAAGAGAGGAGTGTGCACATTTGGTCTCCTCCAAAAGTAGGGGGCAACTAGGCTTGTCTCCCTCATTACTACATTTGTGGGGTTCAAAACGTAGGGAGTGGCCTTCATAAATTAGGGAGGTGGAGTGCAAAAAGTAGGAGGGTGCCTTAAAAAATAGGTTTTTTCAAATAAATTTCAAAAGTGCATTTTTCCCTCTCAAAACCCAACCCAAACCATATTATACCAAAAAACTTCTTTTTTGACCTCAGATTTCTCTCCTTCCAATAGTGCAACATTATCTCTCTCTCTCTCTCTCTCTCTCTCTCTATATATATATATATATATATATATATATATCATATATATGTATATATATATATATATCATATATATGTATATATATATATATATCATATATATGTATATATATATATATATCATATATATATATATATATATATATATATATATATATATATATATCTATATATATGTATATATATAGTGTGAGTAGATCTTCAACCTCTCTCTCTCTCTCTCTCTCTCCCTTCCTTCTCGTATTATGCAGGAGAAGAGCCTCAACCTCATCCCTTGGCCTTCTCCTCAACAACAAAGAGTCAGAGGAACACGATGCTTGGGTTGAAAAACAATTTCAACTGGGAGATTGGGTGTATTTGCAGCCCAGTGCCACTAGACCACATCGAGTTTGACGTTGAGATGTGGTTGAGCACCATTGGAAGGGGCGTCTACCAAAATTCAAGGAAACAAGGTGTGATGGATTGGTGGCCCTAGTGTAACATGTGTACTTGGCATCAAAAATTTCTTTGCACCCGCATCGTCATATTCCTCATTTCCCTTGTAGCTGTATGCTTTCACTTTTGTACGTTAGTGTACATGGTCTGTGAAACTGTTCTTTTCAACTTTATTTGACAATCTTCTCATTTCCAAATATTTTCCCTTCCACCAAAATCATTGAGGAGCAGCCCATAAGGAGCCTAAAAGGAACATTCTATGTCGTACACGTGAACATTGAGGATGGTGTATTCTCTGATAGTTCCCCTTCTAACCTTGCGAGTCGAAAGATTTTCTTCTGCACCCACAGCTATGTAGTCCTGACATAGGTCAACGGGTTTGGTAAGCTTGAAGAAGTCCCCTCTCCTTCCCTCTCTAGTGTTGAATGGCCAATGCCTCATGTTTGGACTATTGTTGTAAGATCCCTGACCCCACTGCACAACGAGTTTGGGGGTGCTAACAGCGGAAGTAGCACTTCTTGCACGAGGCACGGTCCCACTCTTGAGGCCTTACCCACGAATATCCAAACAAGAGACTAATCCATCGGTTCTTCCAAAACCAAACTCGAAAAAACTTCCCTTGCCACGAAAGCACGGGCGATTCCTCCAGGATAACTTTTCTCTGGTGTAGTCAAAAGCCTGAACTAACTAAATTGATCTGACCGAACCCGTAAGTCCCATAATCAGATCAGGGAAACGATTGTACTTGGATCATAGAGACCAATGCTTTTTTCCTCATTGAGAGGCACAGCCGTTGCTATAGAACAATTTTTATCCAAGATTTACCTCATCTATCGTACTATACAGAAATTGAGTCTCGATTTACGGATCCATCAGTCCAGCCTACAGTCCCATGGGTTAGCCAACCGCCCAACCACTGTAGTGATGGGATCCAATTAGGAATTTGGTTAGATTTTATCCCGGGTACCAGGGAAAAGAGTTCCCAGGCCCCCTAGTCGGATATTCATGCAAACATAAAACTAGTCACACCACTTACACACCGAATATGAACTTGCCTTTTTCACAGATTCAACAATCTTTAAAATAATCATTTAATGAAACCATAGTGTTACTGATCATAATCCTCTAATTATCCAGTTGAATCCTAATTTCCAATTCCTTCCTTCATCGGTGTACCTATGGCATCATTGGCAACCAGAACGCTCACCACCTATTCACTCAAGGGCCTTTTCAATAGTTCCTAGCTCATAGTACCCGACAATATAATCACATAAAAATATCCAGATGGAATCTCCGTTGAAGATCAGCAAGATCAACCAACAGATCCATATAAAAGAGCCATGGACTCATCCGTTGAGGACCATCAAGGTCAATCAACCAGATCCATGCCCGAATTCAGAAAACAACTCTTACTCCTTGTTCCAATATCTTCCCCGACGTACTCGTGGGTATCTTCGGCGACCCAGAGCGTGAGCACCGTATGGTCACCACGTATGGTGAGCACCCTCTAGGATCCTTCGCAGGTCACCTAGCGCTTCACTTATAGGCCGCTTCCTTGGTCCCTCATCCACTGTACCGGAAGCTCACCATTTAATCAAACCGAGGCTGGTCAAGACCTCGGCCGACCTTGCTATGCAAGACGTCCTCTGATGACTCTCTATCAATTGCAACTTAAACAGATAGGTCCCCACGACCTCATTCACAAGACAGTCAAAATGCTTTTCCAGCATTCTTGACATAAAACAGTCATTTAAAAACAGATTTCACAAACAAATGCAGTTTCAACAATATTTCTATCTTTTCTCATTACTCTGCATCCTTTCACATTAGACCCATCCTTTCACATTACTCTGCATCCTTTCACATTAGACCCATCCTTTCACATTAGACCCCATCTTTTTTTTAAATCTTACCACAATTTTATTTTCATCATCGATCCCTATCACATCACATCATTCCTACATCAAATCACATCCAATCACATCATTCCTACATCAAATCACATCCAATCGCATCATCCACACATCAATCCACATCATCCATACATCCATTTACATCAATCCACACGTCAATCCACATCAATCCACATCATCTCCATACAACCACACGTCAATCCACATCAATCAAACATCCATGCACATCAATCCACATTATCCACACATCAATCCACCTCATCCATACATCCATCCTCATAAATCCACATTATCCACACATCCATCCATATCTTCCATACATCCATCCACAGCAATCCACATCATTCAAACATCCATGCACATCAATCCACATTATTTCATAAGCATTCCCATTCTCATCTAATCAAATCTTTTTTCTATCTCATCACTCATTTCCTCATTTTTTCTCATCAAATCTCACCCACTTGCATCTACCCATATATCTCATCACTTCACATACATTAACATCTATCCAGTTTACATCACATCTTATCACATTCATTTACATCCTGATTCACATGCTAACACATTCATTCACATCCTGATTCACATGCTAACACATTCACTCATGTCCCTTATCGTTCATTCACATTCTGATTCAAATCACATCACATCCATTCACATCCCTTATCATTCATTCACATCCCGATTCACATCACATCACATTCATTCACATCCCTTATCATTCATTCACTTCCTATATCATTTATTCACATCTTGATTCACATCACATCACATCCATTCACATCCCTTATCATTCATTCATATCTCGATTCACATCACATCACATCCATTCACATCCCTTATCATTCATTCACATCCTATATCATTCATTCACATCTTGATTCATATGCTATCACATTCATTCATATCCTATATCATTCATTCACATCCTATATAATTCATTCACACAGCGATTCATATGCTATCACATTCATTCACATCCTGTATCATTCATTCACATCCCTTATCATTCATTGTTATCCAATTTACTTCACATCTCATCACTTCAATTCTCGTTCATATCCATCACATTTACATCCACATCTATCCTTTCACATACATCCACATCCATACTTATCACATACACGTCCACATCTATCATTTCACATACATGGACATCCATATTTATCACATCCACATCCACATCTATCCTTTCACATACATCCACATCCATATATATCACATACACATCCACATCTATCCTTTCACATACACTCATCCACATCCATTCTTAACATACATCCACTTCTATTCTTCACATACATCCTAATCCATACTTATCACAAACACATCCGCATCTATCCTTACACATACACTCATCCACATCCATTCTTTAACATACATCCACTTCTATTCTTCACATACATCCTCATCCATCCATCCATTCATTCCCATCTGTCTAATTCGCATCCCATCTCATCACATCTATTTACCTCTCATGCTCATCACATCTATCCATCCTTTCATTCTCATCTTTTTGATTCATATCACATATCATCACATCTATCTACCTCTCATTCTCATTACTTCAATTTTCATCACATCTATTCTCTATTCATTCTCATCTATCTGATTCAAATCCCATCTCATCTATTCTCTATTCATTCTCATCTATCTGATTCAAATCCCATCTCATCACATCCATTCTTAGAATGCAAGAGAATCCTTATTTTTTAAATATAAAGATTCTTTACAGATCTATTTATGCATAATTTCAATTTTAAGGAGAATAACACTTTCGAAATTAAAAAAATCTTTTATGCATCATTCTATGCATAAATTCAATTTTAATGAGAATAACTCTTTTGAAATAAAAATAAATTTCTTTATGCACAATTCTATGCATAAAATCAAAATTGATGAGAATAACTCTTTTGAAATAAAAATAAATTTCTTTATGCATCTTTCTATGCATAAAATGAAAATTGATGAGAATAACTCTTTTGAAATAAAAATAATTTCTTTATGCACCTTTCTATGCATAAAATCAAAATTGATGAGAATAACTCTTTTGAAATAACAATAAATTTTTTTATGCATCTCTCTATGCATAAAATGAAAATTGATGAAAATAATTCTTTTGAAATAAAAATAAATTTCTTTATGCATCTTCCTATGCATAAAATCAAAATTGATGAGAATAACTCTTTTGGAATTGAAAAAAATTCTTTATGCACCTATTTATGCAATTGATGAGAATAACTCTTTTGAAATAAAAATAAATTTCTTTATGCATCATTCTATGCATAAAATGAAAATTGATGAAAAAAACTCTTTTGAAATAAAAAAAAATCTTTATGCATCTTCCTATGCATAAAATCAAAATTGATGAGAATAATTCTTTTGGAATAAAAATAAATTCTTTATGCATCTATTTATGCATAAAATAAAAATTGATGAGAATAACTCTTTTGAAATGAAAATAAATTTCTTTATGCATCTTTCTATGCATAAAATCAAAATTGATGAGAATAACTCTTTTGAAATAAAAATAAATTTCTTTATGCATCTTCCTATGCATAAAATGAAAGTTGATGAGAATAGCTCTTTTGAAAATAAAGAAAATTAATTTTTTTATGCATCTTCCTATGCATAAAATCAAAATTACACTTTTAGAATTCACAATGGTGGGGATTACTCTTTTTGGATAATAAAAGATAAAACTTATTTCACCAATTTTCATAAAATTTTGCCATAACCTCCTTTGTATGGCTGACCATTTTTTAAATTTTCTTGACTTAAAATTACTTAAAACTTATCCCCAATTGGTTTTAAGCACTCTAAACTAATCAAATTTCACTTTTAAAAGAGAAACAATATGAAAAGTTTAATTCCAACAATTAGATTATTTAACTAGGATAAAGAAGGGTTGAATTTAAGAATGAGAGAGGGGGAAAGCCTTTCCAGCAAGGCATAGCATCAGAGTTTTCAATTTAAACAAAACAAGATTAGAAAAACCATTAAAAGAATAAAGAAAAGGCAAAATCACTAACTTACAAGAATTCTGAGAGCTTTCCTTTGGCTTGATGGTTTGAGGGATCTACTCTTATTTGCAACAAGGGTGGCCACCAATCCTTTAGAAGAGGGAATGGTCAAAACTTAATGAATTATTAAGAAATTCATAGTTCTTGACTCGGGTGGAGTAGAGTAACAGTGCATAAAACACTATTAAGCTTCAACAAAAGGGGGAGCCTTCTATTTGTAGAAAAAAGTGAGCTCCTAACCAATCAAATTGATTCTAGAATTTTCCAAATCAGTTTGGTCAATTTTGGACCATTTTTAGGTCAGTTTAGATTACTTTTTGGAACTAGACTTGAATTAGGAGAGAGGAGAGATGAAATATCTCAATTTTTGATGATTTAAAACTCCATCCCACATGTAAAGTAGGCGCCTCATTCATGAGGGGGGGAATTCCCACTTTGAGGTGTCAAAAATCCATTTTTTAAGAATTCCTTTGGTCCTTAGTCCACTCTTCATCCTTAGTCCAACCTTAATTTAAATTTTTTTGAAAATATGGACCCCTAGGATAAGGCCTCTTGAACAGATTATACTTGATTTCTAATACACCTTCTGAAAATCTTTTTGAACTTCTATTTCAAGGAAACTTATTTTAATAAGAGATATTTTTCCATCCAAAAATATTCAAAATATGAATAACCTCTCTCTAGAATATTTTCTCTCTCTAGGCCAAAATAGGTAGAAACAAGATCTTTTATATTTTTGAAGAGGGATTTGATTACAGGGGAAGATGTTGGATATCTTGAGAGGCTGGGGAGGAATCTTACATTCTACCCCACTTAAAAAACGCGAGATGTCCTCATCTCGCAAAGCTAGAGGAGAATTCTTTTCCTTAAGATCCAACTGATTCTGGGTTCCTTATAGTCTAGAGAACCCAACAGAATCCTGGGATAAAGATTCCTTATATAAAACTCATCATCAGATAATAATTCACTCAGATCATAACATTCAATCCTTATCACAATAATGGTCCATTAGACCGAGATTTCTATCTGAATAGTCCGCCATGGAAATTTTCCATTTTATAGAGTTTTAATTTGACACCCCCTAACTTGATCCACTGGGTCAAGTGTTAACAACAACAATCTGCCAACACAATCCACTAATCTCATAGTGATTTGTTGAAGTCATTAACGTCATTCCAGCTACGAACATTATCATAGGGACTCGTCCCTTTCATCCTTATTGTGGTTTTGGCTAGTTATTACAATTCAGCCAGAATTCAGAAATCTTCATTTTTCATTCAGAATCCAAATCAACTCATCAGTTCTCAATCAAAATTTAAAATCATATCAAGCATTCTAATTCATCATCTAGATAGTATTAATGCTTACAATTTCAAGTCTTAGATTTACTCTTATATACTGCCAGTAAAGAGTTGCAGTTATACCCTCGATATATACGGGTAGTCATCACGGTCCTTGGAACTATAAGGTAAATACCATCATGTCTAGGCCTCAACAAGTTAGGGATTCCATACAATTGCGGTACTTCCATCTAAAGACCCAATTACCATAACATACATCCACTTCTATTCTTCACATACATCCTCATCCATCCATCCATTCATTCCCACCTGTCGTCTGATTCGCACCCCATCTCATCACATCTATTTACCTCTCATTCTCATCACATCTATCCATCCTTTCATTCTCATCTATTTGATTCATATCACATATCATCACATCTATCTACCTCTCATTCTCATTACTTCAATTTTCATCATATCTATTCTCTATTCATTCACATCCCATCTCATCACATCTATTCTCTATTCATTCACATCCCATCTCATCACATCCATTCTTGGAATGCAAGAGAATCCTTATTTTTTTTATATAAAGATTCTTTACACATCTATTTATGCATAATTTCAATTTTAAGGAGAATAACTCTTTTGAAATAAAAATAAATCTTTTATGCATCTTTCTATGCATAAATTCAATTTTAATGAGAATAACTCTTTGTAAATAAAAATTAAATTTCTTTATGCATCATTCTATGCATAAAATCAAAATTGATGAGAATAACTCTTTTGAAATAAAAATAAATTTCTTTATGCACCTTTCTATGCATAAAATGAAAATTGATGAGAATAACTCTTTTGAAATAAAAATAATTTCTTTATGCACCTTTCTATGCATAAAATCAAAATTGATGAGAATAACTCTTTTGAAATAAAAATAATTTCTTTATGCACCTTTCTATGCATAAAATCAAAATTGATGAGAATAACTCTTTTGAAATAAAAATAAATTTCTTTATGCATCTTTCTATGCATAAAATAAAAATTGATGAAAATACCTCTTTTGAAATAAAAATAAATTTCTTTATGTATCTTCCTATACATAAAATCAAAATTGATGAGAATAACTCTTTTGGAATAAAAATAAATTCTTTATGCACCTATTTATGCATAAAATGAAAATTGATGAGAATAACTCTTTTGAAATAAAAATAAATTTCTTTATGCATCATTCTGTGCATAAAATCAAAATTGATGAGAATAACTCTTTTGAAATAAAAATAAATTTCTTTATGCATCTTCTTATGCATAAAATGAAAATTGATGAGAATAACTCTTTTGAAATAAAAATAAATTTCTTTATGCATCTTCCTATGCATAAAATCAAAATTGATGAGAGTAACTCTTTTGGAATAAAAAAAAATTCTTTATGCACCTATTTATGCATAAAATAAAAATTGATGAGAATAACTCTTTTGAAATAAAAATAAATTTCTTTATGCATCTTCCTATGCATAAAATGAAAATTGATGAAAATAACTCTTTTGAAATAAAAATAAATTTCTTTATGCATCTTCCTATGCATAAAATCAAAATTGATGAGAATAACTCTTTTGGAATAAAAATAAATTCTTTATGCACCTATTTATGCATAAAATGAAAAATTATGAGAATAACTCTTTTGAAACAAAAAAAAATTTCTTTATGCATCATTCTATGCATAAAATCAAAATTGATGAGAATAACTCTTTTGAAATAAAAATAAGTTTCCACTCTTGATGGTTTGAGGGATCTACTCTTGTTTGCCAACAAGAGTGGCCACCAATTCTTTAGAAGAGGGAATTGTCAAAACTTAATGAATTATTAAGAAATTCATAGTTCTTGACTCTGGGGCGAAGTAGAGTAACAATGCATAAAACACTATTAAGCTTCAACAAAAGGGGGAGGCTTCTATTTGTAAGATAAGTGAGCTCCTAACCAATCAAACTGATTCTAGAATTTTCCAGATCAGTTTGGTCAATTTTTGACCATTTTTAGGTCAGTTTAGCTTATTTTTTGAATTAGGATAGAGGAGAGATGAAGTATCTCAATTTTTGATGATTTAAAACTCCATCCCACATGTGAAATACATGCCTCATTCATGAGGGTAGGAATTCCCATTTTGAGGTGTCAAAAATCCATTTTTAAAGAATTCCTTTGGTCCTTAGTCCACTCTTCATCTTATGCGAGTATTTACTCATTTTTTTGGGGATTTTTTTTATTTCTTCTATTTATCTTCTCCACACATTTGGATGAATTTGATTGGCCCCTCAAAACCTTAATTTATTTTTTTTAAAAATCTGGACCCCTAGGATAAGGCCTCTTGAACAGATTATACTTGATTTCTAATGCACCTTCTGAAAATATTTTTGAACTTCTGTTTCGGAGGAAACTTATTTTAATAAGAAGAGATATTTCTCCATCCAAAAATATTCAAAATCTGAATAACCTCTCTCTAAAATATTTTCTCTCTCTAGGCTAAAACAGGCAGAAACAAGATCTTTTATATTTCTGAAGAGGGATTTGATTACAGGGGAAGATGTTGGACATCTTGAGAGGCTGGGGAGGAATCTTACATTCTACCCCACTTAAAAAACGTGAGATGTTCTCATCTCGCAAAGCTAGAGGAGAATTCTTTTTCTTAAGATCCAACTGATTCTGGGTTAATTATAGTCTAGAGAACCCAATAAAATCCTGGGATAAAGATTCCTTATATAAAACTCATCGTCAGATAATAATTCACTCAAATCGTAACATTCAATCCTTATCACAATAATGGTCCATTAGATCGAGATTTCTATCTGAATAGTCCGCCATGGAAATTTTCATTTTATAGAGTTTTAATTTGACACCCCCTAACTTGATCCACTGGGTCAAGTGTTAACAGTAGCAATCTGCCAGCACAATCCACTAATCTCGTGGTGATTTGTTGAAGTCATTAACGTCAATCCAGCTACGAACATTATCATAAGGACTCGTCCCATTCATCCTTATTGTGGTTTTGCCTAGTTATTACAATTCACCCAAAATTCAGAAATCTTCATTTTTCAATCAGAATCCAAATCAACTCATCAGTTCTCAATCAGAATTTAAAATCATATCAACCACATTCGAATTCATCATCTAGATAGTATTAATGCTTATAATTTCAAGTCTTAGATTTACTCGTATATACTGCCAGTAAAGAGCTGCAGCTATACCCTCGGTATATACGGCGGGTAGTCACGGTCCTTGGAACTATAAGGTAAATACCATCATGTCTAGGCCTCAACAAGTTAGGGATTCCATACAATTGCAGTACTTCCATCTAAAGACCCAATTACCATAACATACATCCACTTCTATTCTTCACATACATCCTCATCCATCCATCCATTCATTCCCATCTATCTGACTCGCATCCCATCTATCTAACTCGCATCCCATCTCATCACATCTATCTATCCTTTCATTCTCATCTATTTGATTCATATCACATATCATCACATCTATCTACCTCTCATTCTCATTACTTCAATTTTCATCACATCTATTCTCTATTCATTCTCATCTATCTGATTCACATCCCATCTCATCACATCCATTCTTAGAATGCAAGACAATCCTTATTTTTTATATAAAGATTCTTTACACATCTATTTATGCATAATTTCAATTTTAAGGAGAATAACTCTTTCGAAATAAAAATAAATCTTTTATGCATCTTTCTATGCATAAATTCAATTCTAATGAGAATAGCTCTTTGTAAGTAAAAATTAAATTTCTTTATGCATAAAATCAAAATTGATGAGAATAACTCTTTTGAATCTTTATGCATCTTCCTATGCATAAAATCAAATTTGATGAGAACAACTCTTTTGGACTAAAAATCAATTCTTTATGCACCTAAAATGAAAATTAATGAGAATCTCTTTTGAAATAAAAATAAATTTCTTTATGCATCTTTCTATGCATAAAATAAAAATTGATGAAAATAACTCTTTTGAAATTAAAAAAAATCCTTTATGCATCTTCCTATGCATAAAATCAAAATTGATGAAAATAACTCTATTGGAATAAAAATAAATTCTTTATGCACCTATTTATGCATAAAATAAAAATTGATGAGAATAACTCTTTTGAACTAAAAAAAAATTTCTTTATGCATCATTCTATGCATAAAATCAAAATTGATGAGAGTAACTCTTTTGAAATAAAAAAAAAATTCTTTATGCATCTTCCTATGCATAAAATGAAAATTGATTAGAATAACTCTTTTGAAATAAAAATAAATTTCCTTATGCATCTTCCTATGCATAAAATCAAATTTGATGAGAACTCTTTTGGAATAAAAATAAATTCTTTATGCACCTATTTATGCATAAAATGAAAATTGATGAGAATAACTCTTTTGAAATAAAAATAAATTCTTTATGCATCTTCCTATGCATAAAATGAAAATTGATGAAAGTAACTCTTTTGAAATAAAAATGAATTTCTTTATGCATCTTCCTATGCATAAAATCAAAATTGATGAGAATAACTCTTTTGGAATAAAAATAAATTCTTTATGCACCTATATATGCATAAAATGAAAATTGATGAGAATAACTCTTTTGAAATAAAAATAAATTTCTTTATGCATCATTCTATGCATAAAATAAAAATTGAAGAGAATAACTCTTTTAAAATAAAAATAAATTTCTACTCTTGATGGTTTGAGGGATCTACTCTTGTTTGCAACAAGAGTGGCCACCAATTCTTTAGAAGAGGGAATGGTCAAAACTTAATGAATTATTAAGAACTTCATAGTTCTTGACTGTGGGGTGGAGTAGAGTAACAGTGCATAAAACACTATTAAGCTTCAACAAAAGGGGGAGGCTTCTATTTGTAGGAAAAAGTGAGCTCCTAACCAATCAAACTGATTCTAGAATTTTCTAGAATAGTTTGTCAATTTTTGACCATTTTTAGGTCAGTTTAGCTTACTTTTTGAAACTAGACTTGAATTAGGAGAGAGGAGAGATGAAATATCTCATTTTTTTATGATTTAAAACTCCATCCCACATGTGAAGTAGGTGCCTCATTCATGAGGGGGGAATTCCCATTTTGAGGTGTCAAAAATCTATTTTTTAAGAATTCCTTTGGTCCTTAGTCCACTCTTCATCTTATGTGAGTATTTACTCATTTTTCTGTGGATTTTCTTTATTTATTCTATTTATCTTCTCCACACATTTGGATGAATCTGATTGGCCCCTCAAAACCTTAATTGATTTTTTTTTTAAAATCTCGACCCCTAGAATAAGGCCTTTTGAATAGATTATACTTGATTTCTAATGCACCTTCTGAAAATCTTTTTGAACTTCTGTTTCGGGAAAAATTATTTTAATAAGAAGAGATATTTATCCATCCAAAAATATTCAAAATTTGAATAATCTCTCTCTAGAATATTTTCTGTCTCTAGACCAAAATAAGCAGAAATAAGATCTTTTATATTTTTGAAGAGGGATTTGATTACAGGGGAAGATGTTGGACATCTTGAGAGGCTGGGGAGGAATCTTACATTCTATCCCACTTAAAAAACGCAAGATGTCCTCATCTTGCAAAGCTAGAGGAGAATTCTTTTCTTTAAGATCCAACTGATTGTGGGTTCCTTATAGTCTAGAAAACCCAACAGAATCTTGGGATAAAGATTCCTTAAGATCCAACTGATTCTGGGTTCCTTATAGTCTAGAGAACCCAACATAATCTTGGGATAAATATTCCTTATATAAAACTCATCATCAGATAATAATTCACTCAGATCATCGTAACATTCAATCCTTATCTCACAATAATGGTCCATTAGACCGAGATTTCTATCTAAACAATCCGCCATGGAAATTTTCAATTTTACAGAGTTTTAATTTGACACCCCTTAACCTGATCCACTGGGTCAAGTGTTAACAGTAGCAATCTGCCAGCACAATCCACTAATCTCATAGTGATTTGCTGAAGTCATTAACGACATTCCAGCTATGAACATTATCACAGGGACTCGTCCCATTCATCCTTATTGTGGTTTTGCTTAGTTATTACAATTCAGCCATAATTCAGAAATCTTTATTTTTCAATGAGAATCCAAATCAACTCATCAGTTCTCAATCAGAATTTAAAATCATATCAACCACATTCAAATTCATCATCTAGATAGTATTAATGCTTACAATTTCAAGTCCTACATTTACTCATATATACTGCGAGTAAAGAGCTGCAGTTATACCCTCGGTCTATACGGGTAGTCATGGTCCTTGGAACTATAAGGTAAATACCATCATGTCTAGGCCTTAACAAGTTAGGGATTCCATACAATTGCAGTACTTCCATCCAAAGACCCAATTAACAATTTATGAATTTAAGTGTGAATATTAATTTGTATGAATTTTATCACACAATTACAAACTTTTACTGCTTCTTCATAATTTTTTTGACATTTTTGGCTTCTCAGTCGATCCTCATTAGCCAATTTGCTCTGATACCAGCTGTAAGATCCCTGACCCCACTGCACAATGAATTTGGGGGTGCTAACAGTGAAAGTAACACTTCTTGCAAGGCAGGGTCCCACACTCGGGGCCTCGCCCACAGATATCCAGACAAGAGACTAATCGAGACAAGAGACTAATCCATCGGTTCTTCCAAAACCAAACTTGGAAAAACTTCCCTTGCCCGGAAAGCACGAGCGATTCCTCCAGGATAACTTTTCTCTAGCGTAGTCAAAAGCCTGAACTAACTGAACTGATCTGACCGAACCCATAAGTCCCATAATCAGATCAGGGAAAAGATTATACTTGGATCATAGAGACCAACGTTTTTTTCCTCATTGAGAGGCACAACCGCGTTGATTCTTTTCTATAGAATAATTTTTATCCAGGATTTACCTCATCTATCGTACTATACAGAAATTGAGTCTCAATTTACGGATCCATCAATCCAGCCTAACCCCATCCAATCCCATGGGCTAGCCAACCACCCAACCACTATAGTGATGGGATCCAATTAGGAATTTGGTTAGTTTTTGTCCCCGGTGTACCAGGGAAAAGAGTTCCCAGGCCCCCTAGCCGGATATTCATGCAAACATAAAACTAGTCACACCACTTACACACCCAATATGAACTTGCCTTTTTCACAGATTCAACAATCTTTAAAACAATCATTTAATGAAACCATAGTGATACTAATCATAATCCTCTAATTATCCAGTTGAATCCTAATTTCCAATTCCTTCCTTCATCGGTGTACCTATGGCATCATTGGCAACCAGAATGCTCACCACCTGTTCACTCTCAGGGACCTTTTCAATAGTTCCTAGCTCATAGTACTAGACAATATAATCACATAAAAATATCCAGATGGAATCTCCGTTGAAGATCAGCAAGATCAACCAATAGATCCATATAAAAGAGCCATGGACTCATTTGTTGAGGACCAGCAAGGTCAATCAACCAGATCCATGCCCGAATTCAGAAAACAACTCTTACCCCTTGTTCCAATATCTTCCCCGACGTACTCGTGGGTATCTTCGATGACCCAGAGCTCGAGCACCATATGGTCAGCACCCTCTACGATCCTTCGCAGGTCCCCTAACGCTTCACTCATAGGCTGCTTCCTTGGTCCCTCATCCACTGTACCGGAAGCTCACCATTTAATCAAACCTAGGCTAGTCAAGACCTCGGTTGACCTTGCTATGCGAGACGTCCTCCGATGACTCTTGGTCAGTAGTTACAACTTAAATAGATAGGTCCCCACGACCTCGTTCACAAGATAGTCAAAATGCTTTCCCAACATTCTTAACATAAAACAGTCATCTAAAAACAGATTTCACAAACAAATACAGTTCCAACAATATTTCTATCTTTTCTCATTACTCTGCATCCTTTCACATTAGACCCCATCTTTTTTTTTTCATCTTACCACAATTTTATTTTCATCATTGAACCCTATCACATCACATCATTCCTACATCAAATCACATCCAATCGCATCATCCACACATCAATCCACATCATTCATACATCCATTCACATCAAACCACACATCAATCCACATCATTCAAACATCCATGCACATCAATCCACATTATCCACACATCAATCCACCTCATCCATACATCCATCCACATCATCCACATCAATCCACATCATTCACTCGCCATACACACACCAATCCACATCATCCACATCAATCCACATTATCCACACATCCATCCATATCTTCCATACATCCATCCACATCAATCCACATCATTCAAACATCCATGCACATCAATCCACATTATTTCATAAGCATTCCCATTCTCATCTAATCAAATCTTTTTTCTATCTCATCACTTATTTCCTCATTTTTCCTCATCAAATCTCACCCACTTGCATCTACCCATATATCACATCTATCTACCTCTCATTCTCATTACTTCAATTTTCATCACATCTATTCTCTATTCATTCTCATCTATCTGACTCACATCCCATCTCATCACATCCATTCTTAGAATGCAAGAGAATCCTTATTTTTATATATATAAAGATTCTTTACACATCTATTTATGCATAATTTCAATTTATAAAGATTTTTTACACATCTATTTTTATATATATAAAGATTCTTTACACATCTATTTATGTATAATTTTAATTTTAAGGAGAATAATACTTTCAAAATAAAAATAAATCTTTTATGCATCTTTCTATGCATAAATTCAATTTTAATGAGAATCACTCTTTTGAAATAAAAATAAATTTTTTTATGCATCATTCTATGCATAAAATCAAAATTGATGAGAATAACTCTTTTGAAATAAAAATAAATTTCTTTATGCATCTTTCTATTCATAAAATGAAAATTGATGAGAATAACTCTTTTGAAATAAAAATAATTTCTTTATGCACCTTTCTATGCATAAAATAAATATTGATGAGAATAACTCTTTTGAAATAAAAATAATTTTCTTTATGCATCTTTCTATGCATAAAATGAAAATTGATGAGAATAACTCTTTTGAAATAAAAATAAATTTCTTTATGCATCTTCCTATGCATAAAATGAAAATTGATGAGAATAACTTTGGAATTTAAAAAAATTCTTTATGCACCTATTTATGCATAAAATAAAAATTGATGAGAATAACTCTTTTGAAATAAAAATAAATTTCTTTATGCATCATTCTATGCATAAAATCAAAATTGATGAGAAGAACTCTGTTGAAATAAAAATAAATTTCTTTATGCTTCTTCCTATGCAGAAAATGAAAATTGATGAGAATAACTCTTTTGAAATTAAAAAAAATTTCTTTATGTATCTTCCTATGCATAAAATCAAAATTGATGAGAATAACTCTTTTGGAATAAAAATAAATTCTTTATGCACCTATTTATGCATAAAATTAAATTTGATGAGAATAACTCTTTTGACATAAAAATAAATTTCTTTATGCATCATTCTTGCATAAAATCAAAATTGATGAGAATAACGCTTTGGAAATAAAAATAAATTTCTTTATGCATAAAATGAAAATTGATGAGAATAACTCTTTTGAAATAAAAATAAATTTCTTTATGCATCTTCCTGTGCATAAAATCAAAATTACACTTTTAGAATACACAATTGGTGGGGATTAGTCTTTTTGGATAATAAAAGATAAAACTTATTTCACCAATTTTTAGAAAATTTTACCATAACCTCTTTTGTATGGCTGACCATTTTTTAAATTTTCCTAACTTAAAATTACTTAAAAATTATCCCCAATTGGTTTAAACACTCTAAACTAATCAAATTTTACTTTTAAAAGAGAAACAATATGAAAAATTTAATTCCAACAATTAGATTACTCAATTAAGATAAAGAAGGGCTGAATTTAAGAATGAGAGAGGGGGAAAGCCTTTCCAGCAAGGAATAGCATCAGAGTTTTCAATTTAAACAAAACAAGATTAGAAAAACCATTAAAAGAATAAAGAAAAGGCAAAATTACTAACTTGCAAGAATTCTGAGAGCTTTCCTTTGACTTGATGGTTTGAGGGATCTACTCTTGTTTGCAACAAGAGTGGCCACCAATTCTTTAGAAGAGGGAACGGTCAAAACTTAATGAAGAAAGAAAGGACAAGGTTGGGAAAAGGAGAGAGAGAGAGAGAGAGAGAGAGAGAGAGAGAGAGAGAGAGAGGGTATGTAATATTTTTTGCACATGTGAGTACCCAAGGACGTGATTGGGAGAAGGAGAGAACGAAGAGGGTGGGACAAGGATAAGGAGAGTGAGAGGGACATAGAAAGGGATGAGGTTGGGAGAGACAGAGATAGAGGGAAGGAGAGAGATTGAGAGAGAGGGTGGATGAGGGAGAAATGGTGAGATGGGGAAGACGGTGGGAGAGGGAGAGACAGAGGGAAGAGGAGAGGAGAGATTATGCATAGGGAGGGAGAAAGAGAGGGAGATGGAGAGAGAGAGAGAGAGAGGGAGAGGGAAGGAGAGATTATGCATAGGGAGGGTGGGAGAGGCAAGGAAGGATGGAGGGAAGAGGGTGGGAGAGGGAGAAGGAGAGAGAGTGGAAGAGAGAAAGGGAAGAGGTTTAGAGAGAGAGAGAGAGAGAGAGAGAGGGGGGGGAAGGAGAGGGGGGAGGAGAGAGAGTGGGAGGGAGGGTGGATAAGTGAGAAAGAGTGAGAGGGGAAAGATGGTGGGAGAGGGAAGAGGGTGGGAGATTGAGAGAGAGAGGGGGGGAGGAGCTAGGTTAGCCTAGAGGGGAGAAGGTGGGTTTGGCTAAGAGGTGGTGGTGGAGGCTATAGGAGGTAGTGGTGGGTTGGTCTGAAGGTAGTGGGGAGGGATTGGAGAGAGAATGTCCACATTCTTAAGAGAGAAGGGTTTCTAGTAAAAGCTCCTTCCACAAAGATCCCTCAAAAAATACACTCAAATCCCATCATGTTATCCTATCACCTCTATACCCATGAGGTATCACAACAGCTCACCCACATCCTTTATTTTGAAATTCCTCTTGAGGCGCATCTTCACCTCATGAATCCCACCATCATTGTCCCCTGTGACAATCAAGTCATTATTATTGATGGCAACCACAATGTCCTTGAAGTATCGTAGCTCACCCAAATCCTTTATTTCAAACTTTCTCTTCAGGACCATCTTCACCTCATAAATGCCACTATCATTTGTTGAGATGTCAAGCTTAACATGAGCTGACACTCACAAGGCACATGCGTGACCATTCGACATTCACATCACTGGTGGGTTTGGTAGAGATTCTACAGTTGGACTACACCCACTAGTCCACATCTACCCACTCCACTTTAGCGTGTTCACATTATGGACCGCTTGTATATACTCTAGTGTGTGTGTTAGTCACTTTATCTCCTTTGTAGACCTATTTTGTTGAAGAAGAAGAATAATAATTTTCAGCCTCTCTTGTGTGTTCTCTTCTAGAGTTTGTGTGAGTGTGTGTGCTTGTAAGAGATTAATCTCTCTTCCTCCCTACATCTTTTCATGGTATTAGATCTTGGTTCATGCTAAGAAGCTGAGTGTGATAAGTGAGAGAAGCATAGGAAGAAGTATAAGGGCAAGAGCTTCATCTATTCTTCCCCTTTGTGTTGGCTACTACACCTTTGTGTTGGGAGCTCTTTGGGAGGCACCGACAAATGAACTTCAATTGAGGAGAGCTATCTTCGCTAGAGCGGAGCTGCAAGGCAACTATATCATCATTAGGACAATAAACTCTGGGTTGAAAACATGTTTTGGGCATGTCTTGACCTCTGTTTTTCAGTTCAAAGGCGTTCGCGTGCACTACGGGAGTCAGTTTCAATTCTCTGCAAATTTTTGTTTTTGGAACTACAAGAAGGAAAATTGGTTGTGCAGATACTATGTCTATTGCAAATAGATATTACAGTTGCCATTGGGTGTATGTATGTAAATTGAGGCTGTGACAGTCTAGGTACAGTATAGTACTGCTACAGAGATTATAGCAATTTGCGCAGGACAAACAAGAGTGCTATTTTTGGCGCGTTTGTGTTACAAACAAGATGTCGAATGATGGAATTAACTAGATTGTTGCAGAAAATCTTGAGAAGAACAACTTCCATGATTAGAGGTTTATATTAACAAATTTCCTAATGGGAAAAGTCTACTAGGTCTATATTGAAGGTGAACATGAAGAGGCACTAGAGATACCGAAGATTAATCCAACTTGCGCAGATGTAAAAGAATACAAGGATTGGAACCAAGGATCAAGGAAAGTCATGTATTGGTTTTCTATTAGCATATATGACACTGTGATTGGGCATATACAAGATGCCAAGTCACCTAAGGAGGCATGGTATACCTTGGTTAAGCTATATGAAACTAACATCAAGGCACAAAGATTTAATTAAAGAATGAGCTTCATAGAGTGGAGAAAAAAAAATGTACGTGAATGATTATGCCTTGAAGATCGAGATCATTATGGAATCCCTTGCATCTATTGATGTTTCAGTTGATGATGATAATAAGGTGGAAGTATGTCTACGTGGTCCCCGGCCACAATACAAGGCATTCAAGACGTCTATTCAAACTTGGGAGAACATTCCAAACTTTATAGATTTGATGTCAATGCTAATCATCAATGTCAATGCTAATCATTGAGAAGAAAAGAGTTTGAGTGAAGACGAGTCTTCGCAAGAAAAAGGTAGTTTTTGGAGCAACAAGTCTTCTACACAAGTGCAGGTAGAGGAGGAGGTAGAGGCCAAGGAGGTGGCCGAATAGATAATCAAAGTTATGGTCTCAACAACAAGAGTCCCATGAATCACAACAACAACACACACTTTAGAGGTAGGGGCGAGTCAAAAAGTTCGTGGAAATTGGAAAAGGTAGCAAAATGATGCACAAGGCTATTTTTATTGTGGGTGGCAAATCTGGGCATGGGTGGCAAATCTGGGCATGGGTAGGCATATTGCTATAAGAAGTAAAATGATATGAGAAGAAGTGGCAAAGTGCAGCAAAATAATTATATGTCCTCTAGCCGAAGCATTGAGGACAATGAAAGTTTGTTTGTTATGCGTTATGTGCCTAATGATGTGTCAAAAAATGATGTATCCACATGCAAAGATTATTGAAAAATAGGTAGAGGGAGAGGAGACGCACACACAGGATCAAACCCTAATGTATATTGCAAACCCTAACCATAGAGGGAAGCCATCTCTCTTCTCACACAATGCATAAAGCCATAATCCATAATACACACGACACACTATGAGTTGTGTCCACACATATCGAACCCTAGCTAATGTCCACACACTATGACCAGCTGGACGCAGTCATTTATGTCTCACACATGCTGCTACCTAACATGCCAGCACATAGCATAGCTGGCACACACTGACATCGAGCTTGAATCTCAACAGCCCCTCTCAAGCTCATGATGTACTGCCATAGATGAAGATGTAGATGAGCTTGGGATATCAAAGCTCTCAACACTCCCCCTCAAGCTCATCCCACGTACTCCCAACATAGTACGGAAGTACTCAAACTTCTCCCTGCTAAGTGACTTTGTAAAGATGTCAGCCACCTGCTCATCAGTCTTCACATACTGTAGATCAACTGTACCATCCAGCACCTTCTCTCTGACAAAGTGATAATGGACCTCTATGTGTTTGGTCCATGCATGAAACACTGGATTCTTTGCCAACTGTATGCTGCTCATGTTGTCACAATGAATGACAATCTTGCCATCAATAGGCTCACCCAAATCTGCCAAGAGATTCTTTAACCATACTGCCTCACAAGTAGCAATGGCTACACCCCTGTATTCAGTCTCTGTACTAGATAAAGCAATTGTAGTTTGCTTCTTGCTACTCCAACTCCCCACGGCACTTGCAAGTGTAAAGGCATAGCCACTAGTAGACCTCCTATCATATGAGCTACCGGCCCAATCAGCATCTATGTAGCAATGTATATCCAAGCCTTTACCATGCTCATAAATTAGACCATAATGTGCAGTGGTCTTTACATATCGCATAATGCGTCTCACTGCATCCAAATGAGGTTTTCTGGGGCTCTGCATAAATTGGCTTACTAGCCCCACAGCATAACTCAAATCCGGGCATGTGATAGTCATGTAAATGAGACTACCAACCATCATTTTGTACATAGATGGATCATCCAACTCTTCACCAAAATCAGCTCGCAACTTTACATTCTGCTCCAAAGGTGTACTCATAGGCTTACACCCTGTCATGCCATATTTTGCCAACATATGGCAACATATCCAATGCATATTGGCATTGCACTAACCATGTATCTGCATGGTCTTTGATTACTTCAATTCTAAGAAAGTATCTCAACTCACCCAAGTCTTTCATGTCAAACTGCCCACTCAATGCTTTCTTGACATGCATCACATCTATACCATGATCTCCTGTGATAATCAAGTCATCCACATAGATGACAAGTAAAACAATCCCATGATCTGTTTTCTTCACATAGAGTGAAGAATCTGTTGTAGAAACCTAAAATCCAAGGGAGATAAGATATCTGCTCATCTTATCACTCCAAGCACGAGGTGCTTGCTTCAAACCATATAAAGCCTTCTTCAATATGCATACATGAGTGGGATATCTAGGGTGTACATACCCTTCTGGCTGTGCCATATAAACCTCTTCTTGTAGATCACCATTTAGAAATGCATTTTTGACATCCATTTGATGCATTTCCCAACCATTAGCTAGCCATAGCAATGACTGCTCTCACTGTTCCCATTTTTGCCACTAGACTAAATGTTTCATCATAGTACAAGCCTTGGGTTTATGCATAACCCTTAGCTACCAATCTCGCTTTATGTCACTCAATGGAACCATCAGACTTGCATTTCACTTTGTAAACCCATTTACAACCAATGACATTTTTGTCCTGTGGTAATGCAACCAAATCCCATGTATCATTATGAACCAATGCGTCCATCTCAACATCCATTGCCTTCTCCCATACATGCTTTCCAATAGCTTCTGTATAGCATGTAGGTTCCACATGCTTCACCAAAGAGGTCATATATGCATAATGCATAGAAAAATCACGGTATGTCAACCTGTCAACTAGATATCTAACCCTTTGGGATCTCTACAATGCATGCGGATCACTTTGAACACCTGTCACTCTAGCATGTGGTGGCACATATCTTTCATGCCTTGCACCAGGTGTACGTAAAACAGGTATACCAAGTTCCTCATCCAAACTCTCTGAACTTGATGACTCATAACTTGTAATTCCAATTCCTTCAACCTTCTTCTTTCCTTTATCCACACTACTCCTAGTGCTCACACTCTCATGCCTCAAACATCCTGACCATGGACGTACAGTGCTACTCTCAGCCTCTGCTGGCCCAGACATAGTAGTAGAACTAGAACTTGCTTGTGGCAAGTTCACATGCACATCAGCATCAAGTGACTCAATGACACCCTCATCCTTTGCTTTGTACCAACTAGCAAGCTCATCAAACACCACATCTCGTGAGATAACCACTTGCCTTGTTTGTGGATTGTAACATTTGTATGCCTTTTGATCCTGTGCATATCCAACAAACACACACTTTTCTGCCTTAGGATCCAACTTCCTCCTTCTCTCGTCAGGCACATGTACATAAGCTATGCATCCAAAAACTTTGAGGTGTCCAATGTCTGGCCTGAAACCTGTAAGCCGCATCTCTGGCGTACTTCCATGTATGGCTGCTGCTGTAGGTATTTTATTCAATATATACACTGCAGTAGCACATGCTTCTGCCCAATAATAATATGGCATGCTCTTTTCATTGAGCATTGCCCTGGCAACTTCATATATGACTCTATTCTTTCTCTCAGCCACACCATTTTGCTGAGGTGTATACCTGCAAGTCAATTGCCTTCTTATACCATGCTTTCTCAAGAAATGCTCAAAAGCATTTGAGGTGTATTCACCACCTCCATCTGTCCTCAAACACTTTATCCAAGAACCATATTGCTTTTCTGCAAAAGCTTTGAAATCCATAAACTTTTCCAATACTTCACTTTTCTCTCTGAGAAAGTAAATCCATGTCATTCTGCTGAAATCATCTATGAATGTCACATACTATAAACTTCCTTTAATGGATGGGTTTTGTGCAGGACCCCATACATCGCTATGTACTATCTCAAGTGGCCTGCTACTCATGTTGCCTTCTCTAGGAAACCGCAACCTCGCCTGCTTTCCAAACTGACAGGCTTCACAAACATGCATATTCCCATCATGCTTGAATCTAGGCAGCCCACTAACAATGCCTCTTGCCTGTATGTTCTTTAACCTTTGTATATTCACATGTCCAATCCTCTTATGCCACATGTCAATGTCATGTACCACATTTCGGCTTTTAGAGAACATGGGCTGATTTTAACTCAGGAATTCCAGCATCCAGCTTAAACAACCTGCCTTCTTTCTTTCCTTTAGCAATGACTCTACATCCATTTTTGAACTCCTCAACGAAGCAACCATGCTCGTTGAAACGAACCTGTAATCCATGTTCCACCATTTGACCAACTGAGGCCAAGCCTTTTGTGATAGAAGGCACATACAATACATCTGACATAGATTTTGTTTGACCATTGTGCATAACCAATGGTACACTTCCAACATGTGTAATGGCATGCTGGGTATCATCTCCTGTTTCCACATAGCCTTTCACATCCATAGGCTTCATATGCTCAAACCATTCACCATGACAAGTCATATGGTTTGATGCTCTAGAGTCCATATACCAAGTGTCATCATTTTTTGCATTTGTCATCATAGATCCCACAACATGGTTCATGGCAAACAAGTGATTTGCAGTGCCATCATTACTGCTTGATGCATAATTTCCACCACCATGTTGTGCCTGGAAGTTCTTCCTATCCAGCTTTTCACCAACAATTTGTACTGGATTATCCGACATTTTGTTCAATGCAAATACACCTTTCGCACACGTCCAAATCTGTAAACGAGCCTTCCTCAGCTCAACCACACTCCAATGAGTGTTCCAGATACTCCAAAGTAGTCAACGAACTTCAATTTTGATGTAGAAAATCAACCTGTATGCATCCAAAAATGAACTGGCTCACACACTCCAAGATACCCTGTTTTGATGCGCTTTCCAAGGCTCCAAGTTGTAATGTAGTGGTTTAATCAAGTGTGGGTAACTTGCATTGACACCTAAACAACCTCAATGTTTAATATCAACACCATCCAACATGCGTACATATCAATTTTGTCAAACCCCTTTCTCTGTTTGAGAAAAAACCAGAAAACCCAAAAAAACGAGAAGTAGATTTGCTCTAATTTCTTCAATCCTTGTCCAAATTGAGCAACCAGGCATTCATTAGCTTAGCAACGATGTCTACTAACTCCATGTAAAAGGAATCAGACCAATTGTTTAAGACTATAGAGTAATTGATTGATTAACCACACTCTGTTTCACTACTGCAACCAGTAGACAGCCTATTATCACAGACACAATATGTTGGACCTGTTGACCAAATATGGGTTGGCTAGTTGTAAGCCAATCTCGATCCCAAAGTTGGATATGTTGTCCAAGTATGGGATAGCTGGTTGTAAGCCATATCAATGCCATTAGATCAAAATGGCAAGCTTAGTACAGATCCAGGTTATGTGTTGGAGGATCCCACTATGTACAGGAAGATTTTGGGGAGTTTGATCTATGTCATGATCAACACGCCAGATTTGAGTTACACTATTGGCTTAGAGAGCCAATTTATGTAGGTCCCACTCAATATGGATCAACCACCTAGTTTTGAGGACACACACTTTAGTATTTGAGGACCACTATTGAGTATGCATTGTTTTATGCAACAAGTGTACCATGGGAGCTATATGGTTACCATTAGGGGAATATATGGAGGACTACCAAAAGGACCCTTAAGGATTAATTTTAATGACATTTTAATCAAGTTTGGACCAATGGGAGGGGGAGGAGTGCACATCCTATCCACTAGATTTAGGACCTAAAGTAGGAATATTTATTGATATACTTTAGGCTTGTTCCTGTAGTAACCCCAATCACATCACGTTTTTTATCTAGTAGTCCCACTAGTGTCACTTTACCTCCCCTACCCCACCAAACCTACATGGCCAAAAAGTAATTCTACAAATTAAAACAAATTCCTCCAAAAATGTGATTTTATCCCCAAAAAAGTGCTTCCATATTATTCTATAGTGAAAAAAGGATTCTCCAAGCTTCTTAGCCCCTTTATATACTCTTAAACTAATTACACATGCAAACCATTAGTCCTAGATCTCTCTAATCCCTTTCTAATCTTGCCTGCAACCTTCTAATCTTTGATGTAATCTTGCAATCTCTCTTTAATCATCTTGTATGTCTTTAATCTCTCCTTAATCTTGCAACAAGTTTCAAACCCTCTTGCAAGCTTCCATATCTCTACTAATCTTGCTATAACCTCTCTAATATCTCTCTAATCTTTCCTATAATCTTCTAATCTTTGTTGAGAGCTTGTAATCTCTCTCCAATCCTCTTGTGTGTCTTTAATCCCTCCTTAATCTTGCAGCAAGTTTTTAACCCTCTTGCAAGTTTCAATATCTATATTAATCTTGTTATAACCTCTTTAATCCCTCTCTAACCACTTGTAAATCTTGTTGCAAGGTTTAATGGCCCTCTAAGCTCTTTTCCAATCCTCTAGCAGCCTTCTAACCTCCCTATTGCTCCTCTAATCCTACTTAAGTCACTTTATCCTCTTCTAAGCAAGTTCTCAGCCATGGAAACATCGAATAGGAGACCTAGTGATTCCATCTCTAAGTATGTTCTTAAAAACTCTAGGAATAAGCAATGTATTTGACTTGGAGAGAGATTTAGGGTTAATGATTGGGTTTTACTTATAGCCAAGCTTAAGAGGGCCACACAGAGTCAAACCTTGTGGTTTTTTGGAACATCATTGGAAGGGAAGATTGCTAGCTTTCAAGAAAACTCAAAATGAAGGCATGGTGGCAATGGTTCAACATGTCTACATGGCATCAGACATTCATCTTCCTTCTCAAATGGAAAAAACCAAGTTTCCTTGTGTAATTATAAGTATTTTGTCAACTAATGTGGTTCTATTCAAATCATTTTGTTATACCCTTGTTGTTCACTTATTTTTTTGGTGGTTTTGTGTATGAAGAAATATTCCCATTAAGTTATATAGAGGAACAACCATTGAAGAGCATAATAGGGACCTTCAGTGCACTTTCCATTCCAACATAGGTGAGGTTTTATTTCCCAACACTGAGAACCTTAGGACACTTCTTGGCAGTAGAATATTCTTTTAGATAGTTCCATCTAGGCCTAAAGACTATATGGAAGACTTGAAAAGCTTCCCTTTCCCTCATTAGGCAATACAGATTGGCCAATCCTAGACAAATGGAGTGTAGATGTCTTCAAACAAAAGATGATTAGTGATATCCAATCCTCTTTAAAATTTACAAATCCCTCTCGATTAGTAGGTCTTAGTTGGTATGATCCCATTGATCTTTTTATGCATGTGTTTTGTATGATCTTGCCACAAGCCACTTCAACAATGTTTATTTGCAAGAAATTGCAAGCTGAGTAGATGAATGGTTTATTTGGAAATGCATGGGATATAGTGAAAGGGGTACATAAGGGAGATGAATATTCTTGCAGAGTTGTGATTTCAAGTATCACACTTTGATACTTGAAAGAACGCTCAAATTTATACATTTGATTCCACTACGAGCGATGGATGAAGAAAAAGGGGGAGTGGATACCATTGCAATCATGTGAGGGTGTTGATTCACCCATAGAACTATCGGGAAAACTACCCAATGGCACCATTGACCTTGTCAATGCTAGCAAAGAATGGAGCTTAGAAGACGTTTGAGAACACCTACTAATCATGGGATTTGAGGAAGTACAAGATGCAAGCTTCAAGATAGAACGTCGAAAGGTATTAGCTTTTTCTCATTAATTTTTGAGTTGCTTTTCCTTAACCATCCATGCTCTTGTGATATTTGTTCGCCCTTTTTCGTTAAGTGTGAAATTGTCGATTTCAAACCTTGATTTTTTTAATAAATAGGGAACCTCCCTCATTTTTGTCATTTGTATCACTAGTACTCGCGCGCACTTTGCTAGCATATATTCCCTACATCTTGGTTTGCACTCTCATCACGATCCTAATGGATCACTCCATGGCGTATGAGGACTTTCTTGCATTCCTAGAGAGGACTGAGTGGGATGGACAACAAGAGTTATTTCACATTTTCTCTCGCACCATTGACTTCGAAGCTACTATCCTCCTTGCTGAACATGACTATAAGGAGACCTTGGATTACATGGGAACCTACATAAAGCCCTAATAGTAACACTCTCTAGGTCCCTTGCAAGCTTCTATGCTACATCAACAAAACTATTGCAATCTATCCTAAGAGATTGTGTAGGTACCAACAAGCTGTACAAGAAGATGGGCACTTCAAGGTGGTGCTATCCACTCAAGAGATGGCTGCCCTTGGTAAGGGAAACATCGGCACTAGCTTTTTGTCATGGATCTCAACATTCATTCTCATGTTGAATGAACAAGACTCTGATGAGATAAGGTTGAGGTTGATGATGTTGCCCTGGCCGATTTAGTTAAGGGCAAGTGGCGGAGCAAGCTCTGGCCTTGGTTCTTCTTCAATAACACAAAGAGGCAGAAACAACTGAAGGTACCACCTCACCGGCCAGGAGAGGGGTCATCAACAATGGAGGCTATGGATGCACACACGAATGAGGTTGATGAGATAGAGGTAGCACCAGAATTCCGTACGCTTAGCTCCGTAGTGGTAGATGGAGAGGAGTTTCTCTTCTTGCAGGTATTAGAAAAAATGTTTAAAGTAAAGCAAGATGAGTGCTTGTCTTTCCTTACCATCGGGCTAGATTGTCAACTTGACAACACAAGAGATCCTCTCAATACATGACGGAGCAACTTGTACCAGTTGATGGTATGGTATTAGAGAGTGTCCAATTTGTTCAAGGGAAAATACAAGAAGCTAAGTAGGGTGAGGTGCCTGAGGAGGAATTCAAAGAAGTAAAAGCTAGCTTGCCCCAAGTCAGCTTGGTGCCTGAGGAGGAATTCAAAGAAGTAAAAGCTAGCTCGCCCCAAGTCAGCTTGGTGCATTCACCTCCTCAACAATTGGAGGAGCACAAGTCATCAATCAACGTTGAGCAACCACATGTGATAGCATCTAATGAACTACACTTGGTAAGTTAATAATCCACAATTGTTTACTCCTATTCATGGCATGATTGATTACTAAAATGTGGTTTGTATGCAGCATGTCATGGAGTTGAATGCTTGGGCACATCAAAAGAGTGGCACAAGGGATCTCTTTGGAACTAACTCTGCATTGGCCCATTACATGGGCCATATTCCAACAAAAGACATTGTGGTTATCCACAATTATTTTAGCCCTATGGGAGGATTCCAACTTTTGGATCTCAAGGCCTTATCTAAAGCGTTGTGCTTATCTAGAATGCAGAGAAAATTATCCTCATCACAGCAAGTCGGCTATTTTTGCAACCTTTCAAGGAAGCTACGCTCCCAAGGTCCTTGTCAATACAACCATCGTTGAAAGTGTAGGAGAGAGAGATGCCGCATGCATTGTAGATTCCATCATAGGGGGCACTCTTTTCCTCAACAAGAGAAGGCACAAGGCCTCAAAAGAAGCTATCAAAAGCCTTTGAAAAAATTTGGGATGTAAATTGTAAAGCTTATCATCATGTAATCCTATTTTGGTAATAAAGTACACTTTTTTGAACTATCTACAAGGAGGCCAATTTTAATTTTTGAACTATCTACAAGGGGGCCAATTTTAATTTTTATAGTTAAATTTTAAATGAAGTGAACTTTTGTACTATGCAATTGATTATGAATTTGCAGTTGATTATGAATTTGTAATTAAATGGAGTGAGTTCAATTTTGTACTTGAGTTTGTACTAATTAACTAGATTTTTATAATTATACTTGAAATCATTTTAAAAAAACATTCCAAAATATTTTTTGAAAGCCTATACAGGCCTTCCAAGCCCTCATCCAGGCCTCGCGGAGGGGGGGGAGGGGGGGAGGGGCTACAGGCCTGTCTGGCCCTCGCCTAGGTTGCCCTAGGCCTGTCTGGCCCTAGGTCGCCTTGTGCTGGCCTAGGGACTTCAAGGCACATGCAGCCCCCCCACAAGGCCTAGGTGAGGGCTTGGATGGCCTATACAGGCTGTTTTGGATAATTTGGAAAAAAATTTAGTTTTCCCTAAAAAAATTTATTGCACATTCAGAATTCAATTTTGCGATTCAAATGAACAAAAAAATTTTGTAAATCTGTAAACTCTCTAGAAGAATTTAAAAAAATCACTTTTGTGTTTTATAACTCAGAGTGAGAAACATGGTGCAATCAAGTTCAATTTTACACATGGTACATTAATATAAAAAATTTCAAACTAAAAAATTTCAAAATGTGTTCCAAAGTAAAAACCCATGACTACACAAGATTAAAATGAGACAAGACAAAGAAAAATTGAGCTTTCTATTGATACAGAAATGTTTTTACATATCAGCACTGTTGATTGTAAGTCTTGATGATGCAAAAGCCTAGCTAATTTAAGATCCTTCGTCATTATAGTAACCCTCTTGGCATGGATAGTAGAGAGGTTTGCATCTCAAAAAAGGTCACCAAAAATGATTTTGCAGCTTATTGTAAAGCTCCCAAGGCAAGGCTTTGCACACAATAGTCTTGAGAGTAACTATATAAGATTTCTTTTATAAGACGTGTGAAAGGTGCCTTGGGAATAGGGAGATCCATATATTTTTGAACTCTGCGTATCACCTAGAGTGCCTTGACTCCATATTTCCTCCTCCTCCTTGGTGCATGTGGAGGCACATTTGGGTTATGAGGCCTTGGAGGACAAGGAGCCTTCTTCCAGTTAGGTCCCTTGGGGCGGCCACAGCGAGGAGGTGGTGGTGCTTGTCCTCTGCCTCACTGATGTGGTGGTGCTTGTCCTCTGCCTACTGCTTGGACTTCCTCTTGTGTTGGAAGGGGACCCATATTGGTAGGGAGGATCTTCCCATCACTTTTCCCTCGAAGGTGGAATATTTTGTCCTTCCCATGGTGGAGAACCCTGCTCCTGGTCTTGCTCCTGCTTGTGCTCCGCTGTTAGTTGACAATTCTATGCTGTCGGGATCATGAGGACGCTTTCTACTACCAGTAGCAACATTAGAAGGACGAGGAGGTACCTTACGTGTAGTATTCTTTGTTCGAGCCATGGGTGAGAAAGTGAGAAGTGTGAGAATGAAATGACAAAAATGAGGCCATAGAGTCTTAATATAGGCACTTCAAAATTAGGTCAAATTTTTAAAAATGACAATTTAGTGTAAAACCCAAAAAAAATGTCCTTTACAATTTAATGTTGTTTCACCCAAAATTTGCCATTTAGAACCATTGTAGCAGGCCGCCATGCAGCATGGTGTGCTCTCCCACTACTTTGGTTCCATTTAGCCTTATTGGTCTTCTGATCAAACTGATCCGATTGCACCTCTAAAGGTACTCGGTCAGATCAAGGAAGAAACTTGCACTTGGATCATTGGGGATCAACACTTTTTTCCCCATCAAGAGGCACAACCGTTGATTCCTATCCATAGAACAATTACTATCCGAGATTTACTTCATCTATCGTAATAACAGAATTTGAGTCTCGATTTACGGATCCATCAGTCCAGCCTAACCCCATCCAGTCCCATGGGTTAGCCAACCTCCCAACCACTGTAGTGATGGGATCCAATTAGGAATTTGGTTAGGTTTTGTCCCGGGTACCTGAGAAAAGAGTTCCCAGGCCCCCTAGCCGGAAGTTCATGCAAACATAAAACTAGTCACACCACTTACACACCCAATATGAAATTGCCTTTTTCTCAGCATCAGCTAACTATAAAACAATCCTTTAATGAAACCATTATGTCACTGATGACAATCCTTGAAATTTCTGGTTGAATCCATATTTCTAATTATTCATTCATTGATGTACTTATGGCATCACTAGCAACTAGAACGCTCACCACCTGTTCACTCAGGGGCCTTTTCGATAATTCCTAGCTCATAGTACCCGACAATATTTCCACATATAAAAATCAAGATGGAATTCTCGTTGAAGATCAGCAAGATCAATCAACAGATCCATATACGAGAGCCATGGACTCATCCGTTGAGGACCAGCAAGGTCAATCAACCAGATCCATGCCCGGTTTCAGAAAACAACTCTTACTCCTTGTTCCAATATCTTCCACGATGCACGTGTGGGTATCTTCTTTTACAAAATTGGATTTATCTCCTATCCCCACACATGGATTGATCTTATTGGCCCAAAGGAACCTTAATTGGACCATAATCCAAAAATTTCTAAAAATCTAGACCCTTAGGCTAAGGTCCTTTATACCCATTTCCAATTAATTCCAATTGCACATTGGAATTAATTGGAAATGGGTATTAATCTAGACCCTTAGGCTAAGGTCCTTTATACCCATTTCCAATTAATTCCAATTGCACATTGGAAAGTTCTTTTTGAATTTCTGTTTTAGGGAAATTCATCCTAATAATATGAGAAATTTTTCTATCTAAAAATATTCAAAATCTGAATATTCTCTCTCTAGAATATTTTCTCTCTCTAGGTTAAAACAGTTAGAAATAAGATCTTTTGTATTCTGAAGAGGAGATTGATTACAGGAGAAGATGCTGGACATTTTGAGAGGCTGGGGAGGAATCTTACACAATCATTTCAATGATGTAATTTGTTCGTGTCACCCCTCCACCATGACAAGTGTTCTTGAAATAGATTCCCTTTTCCCTATAATGTGACTTCTCCATCGCTTGGGTGCTCCACATGTCAAGGGAACCATACTTTTCCAAGTAATATGATCCATGAGTATAAACAATATGTTGGAAGCAAGAGATTGCGTGAGTGATTACAAATACATATAGATTGTAACAACTTGATAATAACAAAAAGTACCATCATGTAAAGGGTGACTGATGTCTCCCCCCATGTAAGATTCCTCCCCCAACCCCTTTTTGATGTCTAGTATCTTCCCCTGTAATCAACCCTCTTCAGAAATATAAAGACCCTGTTGCTAACTATTTTAGCCTAGAGAGAGAAAAATTATTCTAGAGAGAGAATATTCAGATTTTGAATATTTTTGGATAGAAAAATATCTCTTATAATTCAGATGAGTTCCCCTGAAACATAAATTCAAAAAGAATTTTCCAATGTGCAATTGGAATTAATTGGAAATAGGTATAAAGAACCTTAGTCTAAGGGTCTAGATTTTCAGAAATCTTTAGACTATGGTCCAATTAAGGTTTCTATGGGCCAATAGCATCAATCCATGTGTAGGGAAGAGATAAATCCAAATTTGTAAAAAGAAGATACCCAAAAATGAGTAAATGCTCACATAAGGTGAAGAGTTGAAAATGTACAAGGTTTATTAGTAAAAAACTATGAGCAATATTAAAAATATGAGATATTTTGGGTATCCAAAAATGAGTAAATGCTCACATAAGATGAAGAGTTGAAAATGTACAAGGTTTATTAGTAAAAAACTATGAGCAATATTAAAATGATTCCATTATGACACATATGTAAGGAAGGGGAATTCTTTAAAGGAGGTGCATATTTCACATAAGATGAAGAGTTGAAAATGTACAAGGTTTATTAGTAAAAAACTATGAGCAATATTAAAATGATTCCATTATGACACATATGTAAGGAAGGGGAATTCTTTAAAGGAGGTGCATATTTCACATAAGATGAAGAGTTGAAAATGTACAAGGTTTATTAGTAAAAAAACTATGAGCAATATTAAAATGATTCCATTATGACACATATGTAAGGAAGGGGAGTTCTTTAAAGGAGGTGCATATTTCACATGCTTGAATGAGTTTTAAACTCATAAAAATTGAGATATTTCATCTCTCCTCTCTCCTCATTCAAGTCTAGTTCCAAAAAGTTAGCTTAACTGACCTAAAAATGGTCAAATATTGACCAAACTGATTTAGAAAATTCTAGAATCAGTTTGTTTGGTTAGAAGCTCAATTTTTCCTATAAATAGAAGCCTCCCCCTTGTTGAAAAATAGATAGTGTTTATGCATCGTTACTCTACTCCACCTAAGCCAAGAACTGTGAATTCATTTAATAATTCACTAGTTTTTGGAGCTTCCCTCTTTCTTCAATCTCCATTAGTGGCTCCATCAACATACTTAACCAATTGATTGGTTGGGGGCCTCTACCGTGAACAAAGAATTAAGCAAGTTGTAAGGTAATTAGTAAATATTGATCTTTCTATAATTTCTCAATGGTTCTCTCTTCTCAACCCCTCTCAAGCTTGAGAAGCTTAATTGGTATGGTTTTTTAAATGCTATTGAAGTTAATTGGTGATTAGTAGTGAAGAGTTACATGATTTAATAAATGCTATTGAAGTTAATTTTCATTTATGTTTAAATTCTAATAGTTTTTATGTAATTTCTCTCTCTCACTCAAGAAATGGTCATACTCATGACCCATTCTCAATCCAAATCAAGCTTTTCATAAAGCTTTTCCTTAACCCAAGATTAAGCTATGCTTGAGGCCAAATTAATGGCTTTTTTCTATGCTTTTAGTTTATGTATATTGATGATTCAATCCATTATAGATTAATGAGCCAATTAGAGATCATTTTTATTTCCTTAATGATAAACTTTATCCCTTAGAAAAATTGAGATTTATCAGTCATAGCAGCGGAGCTATGGCAAAATTTTTATAAAAATTATGCATAAAATAATCTCATTCAAAGCATAAAAAGAGGACTTCCTACCATATTCTAGGAACTATCATCCTAGATTAATTGAAAGAATTTCATTACAATCATGGAGAAATTAAATTTTAATATCATGCATAAAGGATAAGTTTTTATATCAAAAGTGTTATTTTTACCATTTTTATTTCATGCATAGAAGTATGCATAATGGATAAATTTTTATATCAAAAGTGTTATTTTTACCATTTTTATTTCATGCATAGAAGTATGCATAATGGATAAATTTTTATATCAAAAGTGTTATTTTTACCATTTTTATTTTCATGCATAATGGATAAATTTTTATATCAAAAGTGTTATTTTTAGCATTTTTATTTCATGCATAGAAGTATGCATAATGGATAAATTTTTATATCAAACGTGTTATTTTTATCATTTTTATTTTCATGCATAGAAGTATGCATAAAGGATAAATTTTTATATTAAAAGTGTTACTTTTATCATTTTTAATTTTCATGCATAGAAGTATGCATAAAGGAAAAATTTTTATATCAAAAGTGTTACTTTTATCATTTTTAATTTTCATGCATAGAAGTATGCATAAAGGAAAATTTTTATATCAAAAGTGTTACTTTTATCATTTTTAATTTTCATGCATAGAAGTATGCATAAAGGAAAAGTTTTTATATCAAAAGTGTTACTTTTATCATATTGGATTTCATGCATAGAGGTATGCATAAAAGTTGATTATTTTATTATAAAAGTGTGACTTTTATCATAATTGAATTTCATGCATAGAGGTATGCATAAAAGTTGATTATTTTATTGTAAGAGTGTTACTTTTATCATATTGGATTTCATGCATATAGGTATGCATAAAAGATATTCTTTTTCTACTAAAAGTGTGATTTTCCTCATAAATGGATTTTATGCTTAACTTAGATGCATAAGAGAAATTCTTTTATTCTAAAAGTGTAATTTCCTACCAAATTGAATTTATGCATAAGAAGATGCATAAAAGATTGATTTTAAATTCGAAAGTGTTAGTCTCCTTAAATGGAATTTATGTATAAATAAATGTGTAGAGAAATCTTATATCAAATATAAGAATTCTCTTTTTAAAAAAAAGATATGAAATGTGATAAGAGGTGATAAGAGGTGTATGAGATGTGATAAGAATTGATAAGATGCGTATGGAAAGTGATAGGATGTGATAAGAGGTGTATGAGATGTGATAAGAATTGATAAGATGCGTATGGAAAGTGATAGGATGTGATAAGAGGTGTATGAGATGTGATAAGAATTGATAAGATGCGTATGGAAAGTAATAAGAGGTGATAAGAGGTGTATGAGATGTAAAAAGATGTGAGAAGATGTGTATGAGATGTGATAAGATTTGATAAGATGCGTATGGAAAGTGATAGGATGTGATAAGAGGTGTATGAGATGTAAAAAGATGTGATAAGATGTGTATGAGATGTGATAGAATGTGTTAAGATGAGTTAGGATGTGTTAAGATGTATATGGGATGTGTTAGGACGAGAATGGATGTAATATGGTTGTATGAATGTGATGTGGATGTATACATGTAGATGTATATGTATGAATGTGAATGTTGATGTGGATGTGGATGTATGGATATAGATACGGATGTGTATGTATGTATGTGGATGTGTATGTATGAATCAGGATGTGAAAATGGATGTATGTATGTAGATGTGGATGTATGGATGTATGTATGTAGATGTGGATGTATGTATGTAGATGTGGATGTATGAATATGAATGTGGATGTGTGGATGTGGAAATGGAGGTATGGATGTATGAATGTAGATGTGGATGTATGCATGTAGATGCGTATGTATGAATGTGAAATTGGATGTATGATGTGGACGTACGAACATGGATATGTATGTAGAATAATGAATATGAAGATGTATGTGAGATAATGTAGTCTATATGAGTGAATGGATGAGAACGAGTACACACTGAATGGAATGTGGAATAAGTAATGTGGTCCGAGAGTGGATAATATGGAAAGACAAGAGTTCGTTATAGAAATTGTATTTGTGACTGTTTGTAAATGACTGTTTTATGTCAAGAATGCTGGAGAAGCATTTTGACCGTCTTGAGGATTAAGGTCATGAAGACTGAACTGATAAAGTTGCAACTGCTGACGGAGAGTCAATGGAGGACGTCTCGCGTAGCAAGGTCGATCGAGGTCTTGACCAGCCTCGGCTCGATTTAAATGGTGAGCTTCCGGTACGGTGGATGAGGGACCAAGGAAGCGGCCTATGAGTGAAGCGCTAGGTCACCTACGAAGGATCCTAGAGGGTGCTGACCATACGGTGCTCGGGCTCTGGGTCGCCGAAGATACCCACACGTGCGTCGTGGAAGATATTGGAATAAGGAGTAAGAGTTGTTTTCTGAAACCGGGCATGGATCTGGTTGATTGACCTTGCTGGTCCTCAACAGATGAGTCCATGGCTCTTTTATATGGATCTGTGGGTTGATCTTGCTGATCTTTCACGGAGACTCCATTCTATTATATGAATATATTGCCGGTTACTATGAGCTAGGAACCATGGAAAAGGCCCCTGAGAGAACAGGTGGTGAGCGTTTTGGTTGCCAATGATGCCATAAGTATACCGATGAAAGAATGACTGGAAATAAGGATTCAACCAGAGACTTTGAGGATTGTCATCAGTGACATAATGGTTTTATTAAAGGATTGTTTTAAAGCTAGTTGATGCTAAGAAAAAGGCAATTTCATATTGGGTGTGTAAGTGGTATGACTAGTTTTATGTTTGCATGAACTTCCAGCTAGGGGACCTTGGAACTCTTTTCCTTGGTACCCGGGACAAAACCTAACCAAATTCCAAATTGGATCCCATCACTACAGTGGTTGGGCGGTTGGCTAACCCATGGGATCGGATGGGGTTAGGCTGGACTGATGGATCCGTAAATCGAGATTTAATTTCTATTATTACAATAGATGAAGTAAATCCCGGATAGAAATTGTTCTATGGATAGGAATCAACGGCTGTGCCTCTTGATGGGGAAAAAAGCGTTGATCCCAATGATCCAAGTGCAAGTTCTTCCTTGATTTGACCAAGTACCGTTAAAGGTGCAGTCAGATCAGTTTGATCAGTAATGATCTTGACTACGTTAGAGTAAAGAGTTATCCTGGTGGAATCTCCCGTGCTTTCCGGGTAAAGGAAGTTTTTCCGGTTTCGGTTTTGGACAAACCGACGGATTAGTCTCTTGTCCGGATATCCGTGGGCGAGGCCCCGAGTGTGGGATCCCTGTCCCGCGCGAGAAGTGCTACTTCCGCTGCTAGTACCCCGAATCCGTTGCTCGGTGGGAACAGGGACCTCACAGTTGGTATCAGAGCAGGTTTTGAAAGCTAATAAAGATAATTAAATTCTTATCTGAAATTGGTAATAAGAATTCAGAAACAGCATTTTCATAATGTATTTTCATTCCGTAAGCTTCTTTAATGAAGAAATTTTAATCAAAGAAATTATTTTTATAGATGGAAGTTCCCCATTTATCTGGTATTCCCGACCTCACCCAGTCTCAAGATATGATTGCATTTGCCTTCGAGCATCTCATCTCTTCCGCTTCAACACGAACAAGATGAGCAAGACTCGCACGCCATTTCGAGGAATTATATTTTCCTAACCCAATGGAGAGACAACAGCATAAGTGGGTTGCAGGGCTATATATCCACGCCTCTTATAACCGGCGTGCAATGCTGAGGCAGAACCTCTCATTGGCCATGATTTTGATAAAGCTCAAAATGACGCGTGGTGTCATTCTATATCTTTCAACGCCTCAAAATTTCAGACGTGCTTGCCGAGTTTATAGACTCCTTGGTCGATTTATCCCTAAGGAGAAAATAATAGCTCCCTTCGCAGTTAGAGAACTTATGTAACAGGGCATGACTATGGCCCAGTACGGTCCTCTTATATGTCTTTCGAGGAGATTTTGAACTCAGAGCCGAGTTGCTCTATGTATATATTGCAACTTTTATATAAATAAAGAAACGTTTTCCGGTTAAAAAATTCCTGTTGAATAAATGATTGTTTATGGTGAACGATCTACTGCTGATAAAGAAAAAAAAAATCTGTTATCGGACATATGTCATAGATCTCCATTAAGATCTTGTCTTGTATAAGAAATTGTTTTCCGAACTCTTAAGTCTTAGGATCTCGTGAATAATATCAAAATAAAAATTTAATAATATATAAATTTTGGCAAAATCATGAGACGAGGAAACCGTGGTCGTCAGCCAGACCCTGTCTCTGAAGATGACGAGCTTGACCTTAATGTTCGCAAGGCTCTTCATAGGTCTCAGCCAGGACCCTTCAAAGGAGAAGGGGAGAACTTGGGTGAGGCTGTGGAGAAATGGGTGGAAGCCTTGGAAGAGTATTTTGATGTCACAGGATACAATCATCAGAGCAATTGGCTAATAAAGATCAACTGAGAAGCCAAATATGTCAAAAATTTATCAAGAAACAAAAAAAGGTTGTAATTGTGTGATATAATTCATACAATTTGATATTCAAACTGAAAAATTTGTAATTTAGTAATTGGGTTTTCAGATGCCGCAATTGTATGGAACCCTGACTTGCTTGAGGCCTAGACATGATGGTATCTATCTTATAGTTCCAAGTATCATGACTACCCATATATACCG
This sequence comes from Cibotium barometz, assembly GCF_041138505.1. Classification (NCBI taxonomy): domain Eukaryota; kingdom Viridiplantae; phylum Streptophyta; class Polypodiopsida; order Cyatheales; family Cibotiaceae; genus Cibotium; species Cibotium barometz. The sequence goes on along the minus strand of NC_141094.1, from coordinate 11,059,120 downwards.
AGAGTATAACTGCAGCTCTTTACTGATAGTATATACGAGTAAATCTAAGACTTGAAATTATAAGCGTTAATGCTATCTAGATGATGATTTTGAATGTGGTTGATATGATTTTTAATTCTATTTGAGAATTGATGAATTGAATTGGATTCTGATTGAAAAATGACGATTTCCGAAATTTAGTTGAAATGTAATAAGCTGAGCGAAACCACAATGAGGATGAATGGGACGAGTCCCAGTGATGATATTCATAACTGGAATGATGATAATGATTTCAGCAAATCACTATGAGACTAGTGGATTGTGCTGTCAGATTGCTACTGTTAACACTTGAGACGGTAGATTAAGTTAAGGGATGACAAATTGAGAACTTGCTTAACTAAAATTCCTGTGGAGGAATGTTCAAAAGGAAAATTTTCAGTCTAATGGACCATTATCGTGTTAAAGATATGAATGATATGATCTGAATGAATTGTTATTTAATGATGAGTTCTATATAAGGGATAATTATCCCCGTATTCTGTTGGGTTGACCAGAATATAAGGAACCCCAGAATAAATTGGATCTTAAGAAAAAGAGTTGTCCTCTACCTTGCGAGATGAGGACATCTCGCACTTTTCAAGTGGGGTAGAATGTAAGATTCTCCCCCAGCCTTCGAGGTATACAGGAGTAAGAATCTCCCTTTCTGATCTTATAATTATTCTCTCTCTAAAATAAAAGAAAGATTCTGTTTAAAAAAGGAAGAACCTTTTCTCTGAATACTTCTCAAGAGTCCCACCTGTTTTAAGATTCAGAACAATGAGTTCAGAAGTGAGAATCGATGTTTTGGATATCAAGGTTTTGGTCTTCATTCGAGTACGGCCCAAAAGAAGTTCTTTATCTCTTGGGAAGTATAAGAAGTTATCTCCCAGATATTGTGGACCAAAGAAAGTAGGTGATTTAGCTTACGAACTTCTTTTATCTCCTCATCTCAAAGTTCTAAATGCCTTCTATAGAAAAATATGCCAAACCCAAATCATGGAAAGACGGTAAAACTTCAGTGGCAAGTTACCGTTGGCTTCTAAGTTACGCTAGCTCCTTCCTTTATATAAGTCGTAACTTTTACTTGTCGTTCACAGTAATCTTACTCCCATCGATCTCCTTTCTTTCTTAATCTCCTTCATGGCTTGGCAACAAGAATTAGTTTTATCCATAATGATTCCTCACCTTCAAGACGCAAGTGAGTCTGTGAAGAAGGATTTTATAGAACAGTATGAGCGCTCACTTTTTCCTCACCTAGGAACTTCTGTAGCGCAGACCAAATGGCGGACCTATCAAGACATAACTAGGGTAACACCCTGGGGTCAGCAGCACTTTCGTAACAATGTCCGCTTGGCCATGGTTATCAAAGCCTTGGGTTTGGGTCCTCGATACTACTGCGTCATGAGATCAAGACATCTTGGGTTTTCTGAGCGGGTCTTCTTACTGGCGTGTTTTCTTCCTCATGAGAAGATATGCCTTTACCCCGTTTTTGGCTTGCCTCTCAGAGGTCCTTTTGTTAGAACACCTCATACCACTGAGATAGGCGCAGCAATAACCCACGGAATCATTCCCATAGATGAGTTACCTTATACTTGTGCAGCTTGTGAGGACTGCTTTTGTGACCATATGATGGACGGGCTTATGGAAGTGTAAAGAGTTCCTCTATCTTTACTGTATAAGTTCCGAGAATGAATAAAGTTTAAATCTTGTTCGTATTTTGAATCTTGCTCTCTTTAAGACTTATCTTGGTGGTTAATCTTGATTAAAATTTTTCTCTAAGTCTCATATTCGTGAATCTTGCGAAATTATCACAAGTTGCGAGATGAGGACATCTCGCGTTTTTTAAGTGGGGTAGAATGTAAGATTCCTCCCCCAACCCCTTTTTGATGTCTAGTATCTTCCCCTGTAATCAACCCTCTTCAGAAATATAAAGACCCTGTTGCTAACTATTTTATCCTAGAGAGAGAAAAATTATTCTAGAGAGAGAATATTCAGATTTTGAATATTTTTGGATAGAAAAATATCTCTTATAATTCAGATGAGTTCCCCTGAAACAGAAATTCAAAAAGAATTTTTCAATGTGCAATTGGAATTAATTGGAAATAGGTATAAAGAACCTTAGTCTAAGGGTCTAGATTTTCAGAAATCTTTAGACTATGGTCCAATTAAGGTTTCTATGGGCCAATAGCATCAATCCATGTGTAGGGAAGAGATAAATCCAAATTTGTAAAAAGAAGATACCCAAAAATGAGTAAATGCTCACATAAGGTGAAGAGTTGAAAATGTACAAGGTTTATTAGTAAAAAACTATGAGCAATATTAAAAATATGAGATATTTTGGGTATCCAAAAATGAGTAAATGCTCACATAAGATGAAGAGTTGAAAATGTACAAGGTTTATTAGTAAAAAACTATGAGCAATATTAAAATGATTCCATTATGACACATATGTAAGGAAGGGGAATTCTTTAAAGGAGGTGCATATTTCACATAAGATGAAGAGTTGAAAATGTACAAGGTTTATTAGTAAAAAACTATGAGCAATATTAAAATGATTCCATTATGACACATATGTAAGGAAGGGGAATTCTTTAAAGGAGGTGCATATTTCACATAAGATGAAGAGTTGAAAATGTACAAGGTTTATTAGTAAAAAAACTATGAGCAATATTAAAATGATTCCATTATGACACATATGTAAGGAAGGGGAGTTCTTTAAAGGAGGTGCATATTTCACATGCTTGAATGAGTTTTAAACTCATAAAAATTGAGATATTTCATCTCTCCTCTCTCCTCATTCAAGTCTAGTTCCAAAAAGTTAGCTTAACTGACCTAAAAATGGTCAAATATTGACCAAACTGATTTAGAAAATTCTAGAATCAGTTTGTTTGGTTAGGAGCTCAATTTTTCCTATAAATAGAAGCCTCCCCCTTGTTGAAAAATAGATAGTGTTTATGCATCATTACTCTACTCCACCTAAGCCAAGAACTGTGAATTCATTTAATAATTCACTAGTTTTTGGAGCTTCCCTCTTTCTTGCATCCCCATTAGTGGCTCCATCAACATACTTAACCAATTGATTGGTTGGGGGCCTCTACCGTGAACAAAGAATCAAGCAAGTTGTAAGGTAATTAGTAAATATTGATCTTTCTATAATTTCTCAATGGTTCTCTCTTCTCAACCCCTCTCAAGCTTGAGAAGCTTAATTGGTATGGTTTTTTAAATGCTATTGAAGTTAATTGGTGATTAGTAGTAAAGAGTTACATGATTTAATAAATGCTATTGAAGTTAATTTCCATTTATGCTTAAATTCTAATAGTTTTTATGTAATTTCTCTCTCTCACTCAAGAAATGGTCATACTCATGACCCATTCTCAATCCAAATCAAGCTTTTCATAAAGCTTTTCCTTAATCCAAGATTAAGCTATGCTTGAGGCCAAATTAATGGCTTTTTTCTATGCTTTTAGTTTATGTATATTGATGATTCAATCCATTATGGATTAATGAGCCAATTAGAGATCATTTTTATTTCCTTAATGATAAACTTTATCCCTTAGAAAAATTGAGATTTATCAGTCATAGCAGCGGAGTTATGGCAAAATTTTTATAAAAATTATGCATAAAATAATCTCATTCAAAGCATAAAAAGAGGACTTCCTACCATATTCTAGGAACTATCATCCTAGATTAATTGAAAGAATTTCATTACAATCATGGAGAAATTGAATTTTAATATCATGCATAAAGGATAAGTTTTTATATCAAAAGTGTTATTTTTACCATTTTTATTTCATGCATAGAAGTATGCATAATGGATAAATTTTTATATCAAAAGTGTTATTTTTACCATTTTTATTTCATGCATAGAAGTATGCATAATGGATAAATTTTTATATCAAAAGTGTTATTTTTACCATTTTTATTTTCATGCATAATGGATAAATTTTTATATCAAAAGTGTTATTTTTACCATTTTTATTTCATGCATAGAAGTATGCATAATGGATAAATTTTTTTATCAAAAGTGTCATTTTTATCATTTTTATTTTCATGCATAGAAGTATGCATAAAGGATAAATTTTTATATTAAAAGTGTTACTTTTATCATTTTTAATTTTCATGCATAGAAGTATGCATAAAGGAAAAATTTTTATATCAAAAGTGTTACTTTTATCATTTTTAATTTTCATGCATAGAAGTATGCATAAAGGAAAATTTTTATATCAAAAGTGTTACTTTTATCATTTTTAATTTTCATGCATAGAAGTATGCATAAAGGAAAATTTTTTATATCAAAAGTGTTACTTTTATCATATTGGATTTGATGCATAGAGGTATGCATAAAAGTTGATTATTTTATTATAAAAGTGTGACTTTTATCATAATTGAATTTCATGCATAGAGGTATGCATAAAAGTTGATTATTTTATTGTAAGAGTGTTACTTTTATCATATTGGATTTCATGCATATAGGTATGCATAAAATATATTCTTTTTATACTAAAAGTGTGATTTTCCTCATAAATGGATTTTATGCTTAACTTAGATGCATAAGAGAAATTCTTTTATTCTAAAAGTGTAATTTCCTACCAAATTGAATTTATGCATAAGAAGATGCATAAAAGATTGATTTTAAATTCGAAAGTGTTAGTCTCCTTAAATGGAATTTATGTATAAATAAATGTGTAGAGAAATCTTATATCAAATATAAGAATTCTCTTTTTAAAAAAAAAGATATGAAATGTGATAAGAGGTGATAAGAGGTGTATGAGATGTGATAAGAATTGATAAGATGCGTATGGAAAGTGATAGGATGTGATAAGAGGTGTATGAGATGTGATAAGAATTGATAAGATGCGTATGGAAAGTGATAGGATGTGATAAGAGGTGTATGAGATGTGATAAGAATTGATAAGATGCGTATGGAAAGTAATAAGAGGTGATAAGAGGTGTATGAGATGTAAAAAGATGTGATAAGATGTGTATGAGATGTGATAAGATTTGATAAGATGCGTATGGAAAGTGATAGGATGTGATAAGAGGTGTATGAGATGTAAAAAGATGTGATAAGATGTGTATGAGATGTGATAGAATGTGTTAAGATGAGTTAGGATGTGTTAAGATGTATATGGGATGTGTTAGGACGAGAATGGATGTAATATGGTTGTATGAATGTGATGTGGATGTATACATGTAGATGTATATGTATGAATGTGAATGTGGATGTGGATGTGGATGTATGGATATAGATACGGATGTGTATGTATGTATGTGGATGTGTATGTATGAATGAGGATGTGAAAATGGATGTATGTATGTAGATGTGGATGTATGGATGTATGTATGTAGATGTAGATGTATGCATGTAGATGTGGATGTATGAATATGAATGTGGATGTGTGGATGTGGAAATGGAGGTATGGATGTATGAATGTAGATGTGGATGTATGCATGTAGATGCGTATGTATGAATGTGAAATTGGATGTATGATGTGGACGTACGAACATGGATATGTATGTAGAATAATGAATATGAAGATGTATGTGAGATAATGTAGTCTATATGAGTGAATGGATGAGAACGAGTACACACTGAATGGAATGTGGAATAAGTAATGTGGTCCGAGAGTGGATAATATGGAAAGACAAGAGTTCGTTATAGAAATTGTATTTGTGACTGTTTGTAAATGACTGTTTTATGTCAAGAATGCTGGAGAAGCATTTTGACCGTCTTGAGGATTAAGGTCATGAAGACTGAACTGATAAAGTTGCAACTGCTGACGGAGAGTCAATGGAGGACGTCTCGCGTAGCAAGGTCGATCGAGGTCTTGACCAGCCTCGGCTCAATTTAAATGGTGAGCTTCCGGTATGGTGGATGAGGGACCAAGGAAGCGGCCTATGAGTGAAGCGCTAGGTCACCTACGAAGGATCCTAGAGGGTGCTGACCATATGGTGCTCGGGCTCTGGGTCGCCGAAGATACCCACACGTGCGTCGTGGAAGATATTGGAATAAGGAGTAAGAGTTGTTTTCTGAAATCGGGCATGGATCTGGTTGATTGACCTTGCTGGTCCTCAACAGATGAGTCCATGGCTCTTTTATATGGATCTGTGGGTTGATCTTGCTGATCTTCCACAGAGACTCCATTCTATTATATGAATATATTGCCGGTTACTATGAGCTAGGAACCATGGAAAAGGCCCCTGAGAGAACAGGTGGTGAGCGTTTTGGTTGCCAATGATGCCATAAGTATACCGATGAAAGAATGACTGGAAATAAGGATTCAACCAGAGACTTTGAGGATTGTCATCAGTGACATAATGGTTTTATTAAAGGATTGTTTTAAAGCTAGTTGATGCTAAGAAAAAGGCAATTTCATATTGGGTGTGTAAGTGGTATGACTAGTTTTATGTTTGCATGAACTTCCGGCTAGGGGGCCTTGGAACTCTTTTCCTTGGTACCCGGGACAAAACCTAACCAAATTCCAAATTGGATCCCATCACTACAGTGGTTGGGCGGTTGGCTAACCCATGGGATCGGATGGGGTTAGGCTGGACTGATGGATCCGTAAATCGAGATTTAATTTCTATTATTACGATAGATGAAGTAAATCCCGGATAGAAATTGTTCTATGGATAGGAATCAACGGCTGTGCCTCTTGATGGGGAAAAAAGCGTTGATCCCAATGATCCAAGTGCAAGTTCTTCCTTGATTTGACCAAGTACCGTTAAAGGTGCAGTCAGATCAGTTTGATCAGTAATGATCTTGACTACGTTAGAGTAAAGAGTTATCCTGGTGGAATCGCCCGTGCTTTCCGGGTAAAGGAAGTTTTTCCGGTTTCGGTTTTGGACAAACCGACGGATTAGTCTCTTGTCCGGATATCCGTGGGCGAGGCCCCGAGTGTGGGACCCCTGTCCCGCGCGAGAAGTGCTACTTCCGCTGCTAGTACCCCGAATCCGTTGCTCGGTGGGAACAGGGACCTCACACCCGAACTGTTCAATGAGACCAGTTGAGTAAACTTGATGAATGTTGTCTTGAATAGGCTTCATTGGTAGTACTCAACAGCATGATTGACACCATCTTCTTTACAAAACAATCCCAAACCTTTACCCACCTATTACGAAGACTTGCATCCTTTTCACAATCAGTCGTACACTTGCATAACTATCTCCACAACTCCCATCTTGGTTTGGAGTTTTTCCTCAACATATTGTGCAAAAAGCGCCAAGCCTTTGCTCCACTCATTAATACTTGTTGCGCCACAACGTGATTATCTCCAGACGTCTTTTCATCCTTCACTACTATTTTGATGTTACCTCCATGCACCCCTAGAGAGTTGAGTAGATCCTCAAATTTGGAAATGGCTTCCATGGATCGAGTAGCTAGCTTCATAATGATAACAAATTCAATGTGAAATTTGAGCAACTTATTAAATATTCTCATCATGGCATGTAATGTGTAGAAGTGAATTTTTTCACATGGAAATGAAATAATGGGATTCCATGTAGGATCCTTCGCATCCCTATCTGGCGGTGCTTCCAAGTTGCATGACATGACTCCATCAATCCATTGTAATTCATCTTCCTTCTTGCACTTTTGCTTTGATTTCTTCATGCATAGAGGGAAAGGAAATAAAGAGGTAGCACTTGTGTCACAACCAAGCACAAATTTGATTGTTTTCAAATCTCCTCCTAAATGCCAATCCACTACAAAGGTACCCACACCTGGAACTTCAAGTTGTTCACCATTTATTTGTTGCGTGATGACCTCAATAATCCCAGGACATCTTTGAAGCATCCAATCTAGCATTTCATGGTTCTCCTTTGGCACCTCAAAAGCTCCTAACCACCAATAATTGTCTTTTTCAGATTGAACATTGAAAGAAGGCACCTTGTCCTTGTCCTTTGCATGTGCCATTGCCTCATTCATAAGTATAAATCCCATTCTTTTCAATCTGTGCCCTTTGATAATTTAACACTTATCTAGCTTCAATACAAAAGAGACCATCCCATAGACTCTACAATCATGAAGAAACACATGATTAGATAAACGTGCTATTAGTTTTTTCACCATGAATAAGAAAGTTTAATTCATACTAACCTTCATGAGAGACTATAAAATTTGATCATTGCTTGTTGAAGTCTCTTTAAATCCATGAAAATATTGTTGAAGGCATCGTAATCTACTTTGATATCACCCTTTGATTTGTCCTTCAATACTTCTGTTTTCTCCACATGGAAATACTCACACCGAAAAGTGATCTTACATGTGCATTGTTTGTCTTCTTTGCAAATGCAACTTTGTCCAGAACTAGAAGTAAGTGGATTTTGATCCCAAGCTTGTGAAGAGCCTCCTTTGTGATGGCATGGATGGAATCATAGCCTTTGCGACTTATACCTGCTTCATCACTCACAAGCATTTTAAATATCATTTGCACTCAAAATCCCCTCAATGTCCTTCATTATATCTTTTGTCAAAACAGCATGAAATCCCTTGTAATTGGAGTCATGAACAATAGCCAACATGTCATGCTTCCTAATGCAAGCTTTCAAAAGACTCTGGGTATCCGTTTGTGAATTCCCCACCGATGTATCAATTAAAAAGTCCATGAAATATACACGTTGAAGAAAAGTTTTAGTTGTAGAACACTTATTAAAATTATTCAACACTCAATTATTTTTAATCACCTTGTTGCCATGATTCTCCTTTTCTTAGTACCACCTCCTATTGCAAGCCTATCAATTTCTAGCTCTCTTTGGCATTCCCTTACACCAATTGGGGTTTTCTTCAAATGATCTAATTTGAGTCGAAACTTATTTAATTCTTTCTCATGTCTCCATATTTGTAGCTCCTGGTCTTTTTTCTTATTCTCTAGATTATGCACTTATTTTGTTAAATCTTGAATATTTGATAGAAGATGCAAATTTGATGCGTATATATTTTGCATAAAAGCCCCGCCTAGACGTTTATAATATCCAAGAAGCCCATTTTTCCCATCACCAATGTGATGTGCTAAACTAGTCAAATCAGTGAATAGTGGGTTATCTAAGGTTAATGGGTCACGTGGATAGAGCGCACCATCAATCCATAAGTCTACATGTTCCCTGAGCCCTAAATAAAGAAGTGGATGCATTATCCAATGGTTGTCTTTCGTAAGGATGTTTCATTGATGCATATTCCTCTTCTACACGAATATGAAGATCTATCTTACGTTTTCTTGTGTTAGTAATATCTTCTAAAGGAGGCATGGTTTAGACTAAGGTCAATAACAAAAAAAGGATTAGAGTAAGATGAAAGGATGAGTAAAACTAAATGAGATAGTTATTGTTGAAAATGACCTTCAAAAGGTACTTCTGAGGGTAATATATGATTGAGGTACCCTTTTTTGATTAAAAAATGTTAAAATTTAAAATTTAAAAAACCCTAATTTTAGGGTCTCTTATACTCGTGTTTTTCATATTTGGGGAAGAGAGAGGTGTGGGACCACATATAGATGCATGAGATATCATGGAAAAGGTATGGGGCTTGAAGAGGTAGTTATTGACTGAAAGTGACCTTGAAAAGGTACTTTTGGAGGTTACCCTTTTTTGATTTAAAAATGGTAAATTTTAAAATTTTCAAAAATACCCTAATATTAGGGTGTCTTTTATCCGAATTTTTCAAATTTGGGAAAGAGAGAAGTGTGGACCACATAAAAAAGGCAAGTGTTCTAAGGAATCTCACACATAAAAAATTCAAAAATGAGAATGGACTCTAGAAATAGTGATAACTTTTCTAAAAAGTTAGTGGACCGTAGAGTAAGAATAGGAGAGGATCTAGGAGTTAAACCCAAAAAATTAGCAACTTAAGCTAATCCTTAATTTTTGTAATATAATGGTATAAATAATTTTTTATAGTTGCACTCTTTAGAACATCCTCAATCATGCTAACCTGGCAGGTGACCCAAGGAGTCTAAGCTTCAAGTGTACACATAGAAGAAAAAATATGTATTTGTGGATAGTGTCTTAAGAAGAGGATGCCTCGTCTACCTTCTCAAGGAAAGGCATATCAACAGGTGATGGTGTAGCAATGATTATGAGGAACCATAACTATGCCATAAGCTATATGTTTAGAAAATAGCTTCTTTTTATGGTTGTATCATCTTTTTAATGGATTGAAGATGGAAACAATAAAAATTGTCTCTATTTTGGCATGTTTTTTGAAAACTTATTGTTATATTTTCAATTATAATCTCAAAAAGTAAGCAAAACGAAGTCTTTTTTTTCATGTCAATTTTTCTAAGAAATGTATAAAGTGCCCAAAATATTATTGTTTTTTGGTAGTGTTGTACGCATGCATAGACCACTTTTAAAAAGATGTTTAAAAATTAAACTTTTTTTATGGAATCTTTGAAAGATGCCAAATGTTTCTCGTTTTCAAGAAATATTACCTATTTTTTTCACAATAGTGTTAAGGGATAAAGGAACCTATGCAAAAGGATTTATGAATGAATCATGTTGTAGCTTACATCAGTGAAACAATGTGCTTAGTAATTTAGGTAAACCTCATAGATGAATGGTTCTAATCATTGGTAAGCGAGTGGTTGGGTGGATCTAATGAGTCAGGTGTTTCCTTTACAAGATACTAGAAACCAAAAAGAGATCCTTGACATTTTAGGTAGGATTCCCAACCCTATGGAGATCACTTATAAATCAGATCATCCAAGAGAGGCACTGATGAGATAGATCTCACAATGGGTTAGGATTGATCTTACTGAGTTAGGTGCCTCCCTATCCCTAGTGAGGGGATGGCTGGTATCTTACAGGTGGTATCATAAATTTGGTTTGTGGGAGTAAAGGCTCTTAAATTTATAGTCTAAATTAATGAGTATGGCCTTGTACTAACATCAGTGTTGACCAAATTAGCATAGTTTAAAGGGATCTTTGATAATCTATTGGTAGTCAAACCACTTGTAGAACGAAAGGGTTGGGGAGAATACTTCTTGGATCATTACCAACCATCATCATCATTGATTGACTATAATGGAATTTTTTATTGTCCCCATCTGTTATTAATGAAGTAAAGTTAGGAACTTGGATGCTAAAATATACATGCTCTAAGTTTTAGAAAAAAAAGATGGTTTTGAAATACTTTATATTTTTGGAGTCCATGTAGTGTGGATGAGACCTTAGAGGTAATTGGAAAACCAATCTAGGACTACTTTTCACATAACATATTTAAAGATCTATAATGGCAATCTTGCCATCGATTGGCTAGAAGCAGATTAATGCCAACCTCAATTCAGAGAGTAGAAAAGTCTTAAGAAGTAGTAACCTCAAGGAAAATTGGTAAACCCAAGCCACAATTCAAAAATATAGGCAAATTGGAAAGGGGCCTTAGGACTAATCAAAGGGTGAATGTAGTTAAAACTCATCAAAACCAATGATGATACTCAAAAGAGGGACCTAGATTGCCAACAAGGTTACATAGACCATTTCCTCGTTCATCTTCTCCCTCCATGCATAGCGACGGTGTTGACATGTCTTAATTATCTTATGCGTACACGCTTTGGCTGCCTCTTGCTCCTATAGAGAAACCCCTCCCTTGCCTCTCAATCCAAGGGACACTCCCCCTCTTGTGACCTCGCTACCCTCTCTCACAATTCGCTCCGTTGCCATAGCAGTAGGCATCCTCTTACCACCCTTTCTCTCGCAATTTGCTCCGTTGCCATAGCAGTAAGCGTCCTCTCACCACCCTTTCTCTCATCTCCTCGCCAGCTCTCACCCCCTCTCTCTCTATGGCTTCCCTCATCTCTTGGCTAGCCCTCTCCCTCGCCAGATCTCACCCCCACCTTTTCTCATTTACTCGCCACCTACCCAACCTACCCCTCACCACCCTTCACAGGCTCTCTTCTTTTCTCAACCCTGGTAGCCTCTCCCTCCCCCTCTAGCGAACCCCTCGCCAGCCTTACCCTCTATAAAGCCATCTCCCTTCGTCACCCCTTCTTCTCTCAGTAGGTGACACACACACACATGCCACCTTAGGAGTTATTTGGGTAGTCTTTACTTCTTCTTCTACCTTTCTTGAGAGAGAGAGAGAGAGTAAGAGAGAGAGAGAGAGAGCACCTTATTTTCTATATGTTTGGATGTTGTGCCTCTTCAGCCCTCCTACTTGCTTAGTGATAGCTAATATAGTTGTTTGTTTGCTTTTGCAAAAGACCTTCCACCTTTACTACAGTAGGCTGGCCTAGAGTGCCAAGGCAACCATATGGGTGGGTTTCTTTTGGTTGGATGAGAGCCAAGACAATTGGATCTCTCTTTCAGAGTTCATACAAGCACTTGATAACTACAATGTCGACGGTGGTCAAGTGGGTCTTGTCCTTGAGCTATTTAGATTCTTGGATGTGGACTCTAGTGGCTTCTTAGTGTGTCAATGAGTATATCACTCTCCACTACTTTCTTGATGCCGGCCTCCATGTGTGTGACTCTTGCAATGCCCCTATCATGATGTTGGGTTACACTTGTTAGATTTGCTAAGACGAGCACACATCCGCCCACAATGCTGGTGGTGGTGACACCTTCAAACTTTGTTATGGTTGTTATGCATCTAGAACCTTTGCCCTCATTGACAACAACACCATGTATAACTTGCTCTTGTCCAAGACCAACAAGACCCAAGTATACAACCACGCCAAAGGTATGTTATGAAAATCCAAGGATCATCAAATGAATTTATATTGCAAGTACAAGGTGCAATGATGTGAAAAGATGAGGGAAACGATAAACCACACCAAGGCAATGTATAAAGGAAAATGTAGATTGTCAGCTACTACCTGCTTGCAAGTTAGCCATCTCAAACCATTTTAGTTCATTGATTGAGATTCTAGTAAACTGATTTTGTTTTTGAAAAGTGAGGATTCAAGTTTATTGATGAAATTATAAAAAATGAGGTTTTTGCCCTCATTAATCATCTTGGGTTGTGACTAAATTATCCCTAGTTGTCTTGGCCATCACACACTCGAACGTGATTCCATCTAGTAACGGTTATTTTGTACCGAGGCCTATGTGACTTCCTAAGGCCTAGGATTTGGCTTGGGAATGCAATTGTAAAAATGAAATGGAGACCACTCTGACCATATAGTGTGTAATGCAATTTGAAGTCCATGCCTCTGTCATTGAGTTATGAAAGTGTACAACCGCCTAAATGCATTGATATCATCAGAATTGAATGTCATCTTTTGTAAGAGTGGTGCCAATTTATCAAGTGCAATCCACACATTTGCCTTTGCTATCTGCGTCTTTCCCCCATTGCTTCGATCAAGGACAGCCATGTGTAGTTTTTTCCATGCTTTGTACTTCTTTGGTTGTTTTACAACCAACTTAGCATCTTCATCTCGTGGTGGAGATAAGAATTTCCTAGCTTTCACTCCCCCAAAACATGGTTTGCATGGCAAATTTCCACTCTTTGCTCCTGACTTTTTCTCATCCTTTTTTATATCTACTTGGCCCTAGTGCGATCCAACATCAAACAAGAATTTTTCTACCTTCTTGCATTTTGCTTCAACATCTGAAACACGCTACATCTTGTAGGAAAAACATACGTACTCAAACACCAACTTCTCTATTATCCTTACTATGCAATGCAAGGTGTAAAAGTGGACCCTTGTTAAGGGTATTTCTAAAATAGGATCCCACTTAGGATCTAATGGCACCAACATTCCATTCCTTTGAACACACTGGTCATGTGTTGGAGCACCACGTTGTCCTATCCCTGCAATCCATTGTTTCTTCCCATCGTTGCCTTTCTTTCTGGATTGCATGCAATATAAGCAAGGGAACTCAGCTGATTCTGAATTTGAAACACCAAACATACATTTCAATGTTTTCAAATCACCAGCAAAATTCCATTCTACCTTGTATTCACCAAATCCATCGACATGCAAAACTTCACCATTGTTTTGCCGTCGTAAAATATCTAGTATCTCTGTTAAGTTAAAAAAATCTTAAGTACTTCATGGTCCTCCTTTGGTACCTCAAATGCAGCAAGCCACCATATTTTATTCTTGGATTGCACACTGAAATATTTTGGATGTTTCAAATTGAAGCTTACCTCTGCACTCTTCAATAGACATGTTGTCAACCTTTACCATTGCTATTTGTAGCTTGCATACATTCAATACAAAGTTATTGTCTACATGCAATTTGAAGTTATCGGCGTTGAGCCAGATCTCACCCCCACCTTCTCTCATTTACTCGCCCAACCTACCCCTCACCACCCTTCACAGGCTCTCTTCTTTTCTCAACCCTCGTAGCCTCTCCATCCCCCTCTAGCGAACCCCTTGGCAGCCTTACCCTCTATGAATCCCTCTCCCTTGCACACCCTCCTGTCACCCCTTCTTCTCTCAATAGGTGACACACACACACACCACCTTAGGACTTTTTTCGGTAGTCTTTACTTCTTCTTCGATCTTTCTTGGGAGAGAGAGAGAGAGAGAGAGAGAGAGAGAGAGAGAGAGAGAGCTTATTTTGTATATGTTTGGACATTGATCCTCTTTAGCCCTTCTACTAGCTTATTGATTAGCTGATGTAGTTGTTTGTTTGCTTTCACAAAAGACTTCCCACCTTTACTATAGTAGGCTGGCCCAGAGTGCCAAGGCAACCATACGGGTGGGGTTCTTTGGGCTGGATGACAGCCAAGACAATTGGATCTCTCTTCGGAGAGCTTATACAAGAAGTTGATAACTACAATGTCGGCAGTGATCAAGTGGGTCTTGTCCTCGAGCTATTTAGATACTTGGATGTGTCCTCTAGTGGCTTCTTAGTGTCGATGAGTATATCACCCTCCACTACTTGCTTGTGATGCCGGCCTCCATGTGTGTGACTCTTGCAATGCCCCCATCATGATGTTAGGTTACACTTGTAAGAGCACATGTCCGCCCATAATGCTAGTGGTGACACCTTCAAACTCTATTATAGCTATTATACATCTACAACTTTTGCACACCACCATGATGCCCTCATTCACAACAACACCATGTACAACTTGCTCTTGTCAAAGACCAACGAGACCCAAGTATACGACCATGCCAAAGGTATGTTATGAAAATCCAAGGATCATCAAATGAATTTACATTGCAAGTACAAGGTGGGATGATGCAAAAAGATTAGGGAAATGATAAACCACACCAAGGCAATGTATAAAGAAAAATGTAGATTGTGAGCTACTACTACCTGCTTTTGCAAGTTAGCCATCTTCATTTCAATTTGGGAATGGCAAGTCAATCTTAACTCAAAACCTTTTTAGTTCGTTGATTGAGATTATAGTAAATTGATTTTGTTTTTGAAAAGTGAGGACTTAAGTTTATTGATGAAATGATATAAAATGAGTTTTTTTCCCTCATTAATCATCTTGGGTTGTGACTAAATTATCCCTAGTTGGCTTGGCCATCACACACTAGAACGTGATTCCATCTAGTAACGGTTAACCGAGGCCTATGTGACTTCCTAAGGCCTAGGATTTGGCTTGGGAATGCAATTGTTCTCTTTAGTACTCGAAAAAGATCTTAATTGTTATCCAATAAAAATTAGGATTGTTTAGTATTGAGAAGTGACTATTCTTTTTATAGAAAGGTGATTTTCTTATATGGAGTTATTTATTTGGTGACATGCATGGTCTCAAAGTGTGAATGATGATGATGAGGAATTTGTGAACTAGGGAACTTCCCCTAGGATAACCATTTTGATGAGATCGGTTTGGGACAACCATTTTGATGTAATCTGTTTAGTGATCGGTTTGGGACAACTGGGTACTTCCCACCCGAGGCAACCGAGTCTAAAAATGCTTAAAGATCGGGGCAACCGCCTTCGTTTGGGAAACCCACTACGGAGTGGGGTGAGGGTTCTTTCTAGTAGTTACAAGCTTGATTTGGAAAAGTCTTCCTCCATAGTAAGAAGAAGGTGAAGGGATACTTCTCTTTCTACTATGCGAGTGATTTTTCGCCATGCCAGTTGTAAGCTCTAAATTGTTTTATGACTCGGTGAGATAAGGGATTGGAGATGGATGAAACTCGGGATGCTAAGGGTTTGAAATTACAATTGTTCTTATGATGAATTTATTTCTATGTGTAGGCTAACTTGATTAGAAACACATGGATTCATTAAGGGATAAAAGAACCTGTGCAAAAGGATAAATAAATGAACCATGTTGTAACTTCCATCAGTGAAACACTGTGCCTAGTAATTTAGATAAACCTCATAGATGAATGATTCTAGTCACTAGAAGCGGGTGGTTGGGTGGACATGATGAGTCAAATGTTTCCTTTAGAAGAGACTAGAAATCGAAAAGAGATCCTTAACATTTTAGGTAGGACCCCTAACCCTATGGAGATTGCTTTATAAATCAGATCATCCAAGAGAGGCACTGATGAGATAGCTCTCACAATGGGTTGAGATTGATCTTACCAAGTGAGGTGCATCCCTATCCCTAGTGATAGAATGATTGGTATCTTATGGAGCTCAAGGCCTTTTCCACATAAAGAAAACTACCTAGCCACTTGGCCCACCACCCCTTGGTATCAACACTTGGAAGAGAAGAGATGATAGGAATTGTATTGCACCAACACAGTAAGGGCTCATTTAATGTGAGGCTCGTAGGGGAAGGCCATGGTTGATGTGGCCTTCCTCCCATAGGAGATGAGACTAAGGTGACTATGGCTAGAACTCTCTCCCTCATAGAGGGTATCAGTGTTGGCCTTCCCATCCTTTCTTGGTCAGTGGATTTGGCACGAGCATCACATGAATCAAGGTATGTGTGGTGGCCACATGGAAAATCAACATAGAGTTTCAGTCACATAGGAGTCCCAAGATGGCCAAAGAACGGTGAGAAGAAGGAAGTAGAGAGGGTTATCAAGGGTATCATGTCTAGCATAAAAAGAGAATACCTCACAAATTAATTTCTCCCAGGCGGTGAAACAAGTTGCAAAGAAAACCATGGCCTAGGGAGTTTTTTCACACCTAAACCTAGATCACTTTATGAAGGCCATGAATTTCTAATTGGCACATAATCATAGGTTAAGTTTTTGTACATGTATCTATTCTTTTGTTAATCCACCTCGTAGAAGGCAGTAAATGATGTGGACTTCCTCCCAATAGACAATATTAAATCAAGAATAGGCTTGGATCATCTTACCTCTTTGCTCCTCCAATATTTATTCCCCTCCAAACTTCACTTGAATATTTTCATTACTCCAAGATTTTTTCCCCTCCAAGATTCTATGAGATAAGGGAAAACCCTAGTGCAATAGACATAATGGATACAACCTTTCACACTAAGGTGGACGTTCATCACACAAACAACACCCAATGAACCATTCACACTAAAACGATTAGACATCGTGCTACCTCTGAACATTAAATAATGCACTGAAATATGATTGTATTTTATCAAGCACCCAGACACAATGCTATCTTCCCATTTGATTGAATATGACCTTGAAATTAACTTATATAATATAACATTTATTAAAATCATGTGGTGATAAATGATCTTTTATGTTTAAAATAATTGCACATTAAAAATAAATTTTGCTTCGTGAATTTTGATTAGAAGTTTTAAAAAATGAATAAAAAATAATCTAAAATTGAACCAAAACTCATTAGTTTCATTATTAACTTTAAAACAAGATATGTATATTTTCTATGAAAAGAAATTGTAAAATATAATTAATTGAATATAAAGATGCTTCTATCTTAATTTCACAATGAATGTCATCTTTAATGAGATCGAGGATGGATAATATCAATAATTTACTTATCAAGATGCTGCTACCTTAATTTGACAATGAATACCATCTTTAATGTTACCTTTTTGGCATTTTGAATTGATGGATAGAGATTCTTATTTACACAACTAATTAAATCAAACAAGGAGATGTTAGCCATCTACTTTGTGCTTTAAATCATGCCTCCTTTGTCCTATTGTTGCTTCTATCATCTATAGGGAGGATGAAAAAA
The DNA here is from genome assembly GCF_041138505.1 of Cibotium barometz. NCBI lineage: Eukaryota > Viridiplantae > Streptophyta > Polypodiopsida > Cyatheales > Cibotiaceae > Cibotium > Cibotium barometz. The sequence continues at coordinate 11,041,114 of NC_141094.1, read as the reverse complement.
AAAAATATTGTTTGAAATTACATACTAAATTAGTGGGAAGATATGACACTAAGCTTTGTAAAGCATCCTTGAGAGACCACAACGAACATTTTCAATTGGAAGAATGTGGCCTTGTTTTATTATACAGTGGAGAATCTTGTTTTGTAATGATGAAGATTACCAAATTTGGTGGTAGTGAAGGCTATGCATTGGGGATGGATGTTAGTTTTTGAACTTTAGAGTGGTGCCTATACTATCATCATCTGCTATTGGTAGTGGCAGTTCACCAATCCTTATAGATGGTGACAAGAAAAAGACTAATGGGATAAGAGAAAGGAGATGCTAATGCTAAGAGAATTTTGTCGATAATAAGTAAGTTACCATTGTGCAGCTCTTTGCATGTAGCATTGACATCTCTCAAAGACTATGATTCAGTTTTTTGAAGAGCTACCAATTGCCTATGATGGATATATTTCTTTTGTGTTGCCACCTCAAATAAAAGATTCTTCAATGTCTTGTATAGAACACAAACATGACCATGTTTGGGTGGATTATGTTACTTGTTCTATGGATTATTTTGATGGCAAAGGAAGAATGTGAAAGATCCCTACCCCCTCCACGCAACGAATTCGGGGGTGCTAGCAGCGGAAGTAGCACTTCTTGCGCAGGGCAAATCCTCTCACTCGAGGCCTTGTCCACGGATATTCGGACAAGAGACTAATCCCTCGGTTCTTCCGAAATCGAACCCGAAAAGACTTCCCTCACCCAGCAGACATAGGAAATTCCTCCAGGATATTTTTTTCTAATGTAGTCAAGAGCCTTAACTAACCAAATTGATCCGACCGAACCTATAAGTCACATGGTCAGATCAAGGAAAGAGACTTGCACTTGGATCATAGAGACCAACACTTTTCTCCTCATCAAGAGGCACAGCCGTTGTTATTTTCCATAGAACAAGGATTATTCGAGATTTACTTCAACTATCGTAAATAACTGATCAGAATTCAGTCCCATTTTATGGATCCATCAGTCCACCTAACCCCATCCAATCCCATGGGTTAGCCAACCTCCCAACCACTGTAGTGATAGGATCCATTTAGGAATTTGGTTATGTTTTGTCCCGAATACTAGGGAAAAGAGTTCCCAGGTCCCCCTAGCCGGCTCTTCAAGCAGACTTCAAGATAGTCACACCACTTACACACCCAATATGAAATTACCTATTTCACAGATTCAGATGTCTGTAAAACAAATTTTTAATGAAACCATAGTATCACTGATCATAATCCTCCAAAACATCTAGCTTGAGTTCCAATTTGCAAATATTCCTTCATCGATGTACCTATGGCATCATTGTATTACATCCACTCACATCTCATCACATCCATCACACCCATTCACATCCCACATTCATTCACAAGCATTTCTATCACATCACATCTCATTCTCATCCATTTACATCACATCACATCCTTTCAACATATCATTCTCATCCATTTACATCACATCACATCCTTTCACATATCATTACATCTTATTCACATCTCATCACATTTACATCCACATCCATTTACATCACATCGCATCTCACCTACATCTCATCACATCTATATATCCACATCCATTTACATCACATCACATCTCATCTCCACATCTCATCACATCCACATCCACATCCATTTGCATCACATCTCATCTCATCCACATCTCATCACATCCACATCCACATCCATTTACATCACATCACATCTCAGCCACATCTCATCACATCCACATCCACATCCATTTGCATCACATCACATCTCATCACATCCACATCCACATCCATTTACATCACATCACATCTCATCCACATCTTATCACATCACATCACATCTCATCACATCGTATTCACATTTAGTACCGTTTTCTGTTTTCGATATCGATAGGACTTTTTTAAGTTTCTGCCAATTGCTTGGCCTAGTTAAAGGTACTATTTTCCGATGGATATTTTCATATTCTTTCTCAAATTTCTCAAGTGAAATATATTCAATATTCTTGTTTTGAGTAAAAGATTCATGGGATTTACAAAAATCAATTCTACACATATTTCCCAATAAAATTAATAACGCTCAAAATTCCACTTTTGATAAATACTCATAATTTGCATTATGCCATGTCCAATCCTAGAATATGGTAGGAAGTCCTCTTTTATCATTATGCATAAAAATAAGATATGTATTATTTTATAAAAATCTTACCATAGCTTTGCTGCTGCTGCTATTACTGATAATTCTCAATTTTTTTCTAAAGAATAAAAGCTTGTAATGAAAATATGATAGTAGTTCCTATTTTATGCTTAAATCAAACTATGAATTTAAATTATAATTTTAACCCATAAAATTAAACATAACTATGATGATCCCACTAGATTAAGCTAATTTCAACATTCCTCTTTTTCCAAATTGTTAGGATAATCCATTTCTCATTTCAAATGAATTTCGGCTGTCGGATCACAGCGCTCAAACCTTGTGAACTAGGTACAAGAATCCGACGGTGGAGGTGGGGGCAAATGATCTCGACCGTCGGATCATTGGATTTCAAAATATTAAACTAGGGCAACGAGATCGACAGTGGACGTGGGTGAGAAATTGTTGATTATCGGATCAAACGATTTGAAAAACATGTAGTCTTTTCCTTTGTGCAACCTGCAGGCTTTTTTGAAAGTGACCTGCATTCCTCTGTGCGACATGTGGGCATTTTGATAGTGACTGCAGACTCACTTGACCTACGCTAGTTTACTGTGACTTTCGACCGTGGTGACCGTGAAGTAATACAAGGTGAGAGGACATTATCGCCAGTGTTTCTTGTCCATAGCTGCTTACAGAGACGGCTAGAGCTTCCTACATTGCATTAGATAAGCTCTGCATTAGTAATCATACAAAAATGACAAAAATATCCACAAAAACGATAAGCTTTGCCACAATTTTTCCAAAGATTGGCAAGCTTGAAGCCCTCATTTGGGATTCGAGAAAATGTTTGAAACCAGGTGTCTAATTACGTCCTATTGCTAGCCTTAGAGTTGCTGTGTGTGGCTAACAGTCACAATCAATGCAAGCTCTTTCAAGGGTTTGGGGCAGGAGGGGGGGCACGGTCTCTCTTGGAACTTGGATTGATAAAAATATTTACTGCAAAATGAGAGCCATGCGACAGATTGCCTCTAATTACATTCCGTTAAAAGCCATGAGACCGATTGTCTAAGCTATTGCTTATTGCAGACATGTTGTTGCTTATTGCATACATGTTGTTGCTTATTGCATGCATGTTGTTGCAATGCATGGCTTATTGCATGGTTCACTTATTGCCATGCTAATGGTTCACTTAGTGCCAAGAAATGTTTATTCTTGCCATGGTTCACTTATTGACAAGAAATGTTGATTGCCATGGTTCACTCGTTTCCATGCTAATGTTGCTACATGCCATGGTTCTCAACCCAAGCCAAGTACTATTGGATGCATGAATGAGTGGGATGATGAGTGAATGAGTTATGGCAAGATTGAGCTTGTGTGTGTTAAGTCTATGTCAAGGTAGTAGTGTTCATAGCATTTTCTCCATTTGTGGATAAGCTTTTGTGCACCAATACGGGTTGAATCCCTAGCTCCGAAAGAGATGCAAATCCCATTGGATTGAGCTACACGTGGATCATGCTACTCTTGCTACAAGTGAGAGAGTTTTCCGTCTCTCCATTGGCGCCGCTGTCGGCGGGGAGAAGACTCAAAACCGGTTGAGAAGCTTGCATTACTACCACTATTTCTTTTTGTTTTTAGGTTTAGGGTTAGCATGAGTGTGGAATCTCGGAGCTAGTGATTAGAAGAGAAAAAAATAGATTAGTACTTACTTGTGCGGTTGAGATCTACTCCCGCTAATGTTTTCTCATTCATGTATATGCTTTCCATGGTTGTTTTCATTGATGTATTCGTGTTTTGTTCATAGATTAGAGTTAAAAAAGCATTTTTCTAAATAGGTCAAACTAACTGCTACAACCAGTTTTTCTAGATTTTAGCGAATAAAAATACATTGAAAAGCCGTGACAAGTCCATCCATCCATCCAGTTTATATTTATAGGGCCGATCTTTCACAGAAGTGTACCGGCAAGTGATAACTTTAAGGCTAACAACATGACTACTACCTCCTTCTTTTTCTCCCACTGGCACTGACTTTACCTCCACGCGGCCAGTCTACCACAGCTTCAGCCGGCCTTTGTCAATCCTTCGCCCTTCACTTTCTCTTTAGCCTTCGCCAGCTGCAACCGCCGCCACCGGTCGCCTCCACGCAGCCAATACCGCCTTCACTCTTCTGTAGCCAGCAGCTGAAGCTTGCTACCTTCGCTCTGCTGTTACAACCCATCGGCTTCGGCCTCTCCTCACCACTGCCGGCAGCAGCTGGCCAATGAGCTCGCCAGAGAGCAAGTCGCCATGTGCAATTTCCAGCAGGTCATCCCAACTTCGGAACGCCCGTCATAACTTACTACTGTCTACTACTAGCTGCAGAAGGCGAGTGGAGGCCGGGCGAAGGCTGTGGAGGAAGCGAGGAGCTGAGGAAGCGACTGGAGATAAGGTGGGGCTGCAGGCGAGGAGGCACGTGAAGGAAATCCGAGAACGGCGCATGATCCGGAGGCGGCAGAAAGATAAGGTTAGTACTTTTTTTTTATTTTTTATTTTTTATTTTTTATTTTTTGTTAATTTTCATGTTTTTGCATTTTTTTTAAAAAATAAAAAAATAAAAAGAAAAAAATAATAAAACAATAAAAATATTTAAAAAAAAGAAAAAATAAAAAGAGAGAAAAGAAAAGAAAGAAAGAAAGAAAAATAAAAAAAAATAAATTTTTTTTGCATAATTTATATTTTTTGAAACCTTTTGTAATTTTTTTTGCATAATAGTGTAATTTGCATTTTTTTTATAATTTTGTCCATAATTAGTATTTTTGTGTAATTAGTAAAAAATAGAAAAAAAATAAATAAATAATAAAAAAATTAAAAAATAGGATAGGTATTTACACACCTACTCCTGATAGGTGCATTTAGTGGTTAGGTAGGGTTTAAATATATATATATATACATCAATATATATATATATATATATATATATATATATAAAACCCTTAAAATTTGACCTTATGCACTTGCGGTCGGGATGTCATATAGACACCGCCATAGGGCCTAGGGCACCTTCTAGAGTACCTACACAGGAAAGTGGGACCCAATCGGTAGGAAATTTGGCAGATATTGCTGAAACCTTTTCTGAATCCCAATCTGATACCCTTTCCAGAACAACTAGCTCATTGTCCATGGACAATCTAGGGCCGTCAAATAGTCATCCCTTAGCCCCAAATAGGACACCCACAAGATCTTTTAATCCATTTGAAGCCGACACCATGGGGTTACCACTCAATGTGAGACTTCAATATGTCTACACGAATGCTCAAGGAGCTGAGATCTTTAGGGATCCACAACAACGGTATCTTGTTAAGATCGCAGACTTTTTCTCAGAACTTGATAGAGCACCTCTAGTCAATGAGACCAGGGTAACATGTACATGGGTGGAGATGGTGTTCGCTAGGGTGGTGTTTCTACCTTACACAACCCACTTTCAAAATCTGCTCTTGAAGCTCCAACACAAATGATGTGGATAATCGATGAGTCCTCAAGTGAGGGCCATGGCTGGCATGTTCCAACTACTCTAGTCACTGCTCAAAGAAGGCCAGGCAAGAAGAAATTATCAATTTGGGTACCCAAAGATGCGTACAAACTTGTACCATCTAGCCTAGTTGCTAAGCCTCCTAAAAATCACATCTTTTCCAAGCTTAAACCTCAGATTGTTACTCGTTGGGTCCCAAAGCATGTTCTTAAAGCACAAGGCTATTATGAGGGTGCAACAGTACTTTGGCTTCCCAAATGCCATGGTTTGCTAGAGGTAAAAGAGTGTATCAGGAAGATTCCAAAAGCCACCCTTAGTTTTCCATATCAGTGGGTGCAAAAGAAATCAACACAACCTCGTCAAGATAGGATAGGTGGTTGTGATAGCACCTATAAATCTCCTTGTGTTGACCTTCCCAAAACATGTATTGAATCACCAGTTGTCCCAATTTCTCCTTGTTACACAATTCCACCATCAACTTGTGTACCTAAGACAAATCCAACTTTACATGAGTCTCCTTTGAGCATAGATTCTAGCACTTCAATGCCTAAATCCTCTTATCTTGCTCAAATTCCTCGACAATTGCTAACCTTCCCACCTCTTAAGAAGGACATACCCAAAACCAAAGGTAAGGCATTAACACTACAATTGAAGCTCTTTGGTAGATCAGTGTTTGAATAGTCTCACATTTGCTAATGTGGTTCCTTATGCCTTTAGAGGATTGTGTTCTTTTTGAGATGATCTTATCTACAATGTTTTTGATTGGGATTGTAATGATGGATATGAGTGTATAAAGTTTGAAGTTTCTAAATTTCATTGTTCTACGACCAGATACCTCCTGATGGATACTTGGCGAGATACATGTCCACCATGCATTGACCCTGATAGTACTCAACCTGAACATCGCGGGGGTTATAGTGCTCCTCCTTTTCAAACTCATTCTGGGTACTTTTATGCTCCCTTAGGTGAAAATTGTTGTGGGCATCACTTTGTCACTTTATTCTATCAACAGCATCACCCATTTCCACATTGTCAAGAGTGTGCCACACGACTCGTATTAGGAGAAGCTTCACACATTTGTTGGCTATGCCGCTCTTACTTTCGACGATATGGCACGGGCTTAATGAAACAAATTGTGGGAATTACACCCCAACGCCATAACCTTCTTAATGTGAGAATACCAGAGAGAGGACCAAATCAACGTAGATTACCTGAGGAGGTTCAAGCATAACAATGGAGGGATACATGCATAAATGACTTGCAACCACCTATCTTGCAAGCCCTCCTTCCCCAAGCCTCAACATGTCAATTTTGGATCACTATGAGTACCTATATTGAGCAGTTCCAAAATCGAAATTGTCTGCTTAACCTTCCCATAGAACCAATGCCATATTTTAGCGAGGAAGCACTCCTTCCTCTACCACCTTCTCCAGAGGCCGGTTTTTGTACAGGGTTGTCCATGCATCCTAAAGTGATTGATACCATCTTTCTAGCAGAAGTGGACACGGATCCACCACCAGTACAAGGGTAAGCTTATCAACTCCACAATAAGATCAACAAGCCAGGGCACTTTTCTCCCACTAGGTTTTTTCCCTCGGCTATATTCGGTGATTGGCACCAATAACAAATTTTATTCCTTTCTTTTCTTTTCTTGTGTGTTAATAAACATTTTGCAGAGATCTCAGCTAAACAAGAGCATACAAACACGCCCCAATAGTCCACCTACCATGCACACAAATTAGGAAGGGGGGAGACATGCAATGCCTACAAAGAGCAAAGAGAAGCACTCTGCACAACATCAGCAATGCATCAATGCAAACGCACAACATCAACGAGCACTACAACAGGTGTATTCAAATCTTAATCTTTTGTCTTTATGTGCTTTTCACTTTTGCATATATTGTTTGCATGTTCACACACAGTTGGCTAGTTTAAGTTTTAAATTAGTTGTTAAAATGTGGTGAGTGATTTCTAGATTCTTAGAGGACTTAGTAGAAGGTATTTCTATTTGAAGACGGTGTAGGATATATACCAACGGAGTATGCCAAGTTCTTATGCTCTCGAAGTATATTAGTTATCCCTAGTGGTAGCTACCTCTTAGGTATGGGCTAGGTGCTAGGATTCATAAAAAAATTTACGAAAATCATGCCCTAAAAAATATATACAAGTGAATCGAGACATGACGTGTCTACAGCCATGTGGAATGCTTGGTAGGACCTGGGGTTGTCTTAGCACCTTGGGGCTGATGCCTTGGTTTCCATGGGGTGAACACTGACGTCTAGAAGATTAAGAAAAAAACCTTCAAGGACTCTATCACCTTGATAGATGCTGGTAGGACTTTGGGGTACATTATGGGCCCTCGAGACCGATGCCCTCATCTTCATGGGGTACTCCTTATGTCAAAAAGAAAGAAAAGGGTCTGTCGCCCTTGAGATACTTAGCGGCCTTTAGATTCTCTTGGCGGAGGTCTCTTGGCCATTGCTTGGGTCTCATTGGGATGGAACCTTCCTCTTTATCATCTTTTACACACAACCAAAAAAAAAAAAAAGAGAAAAGAAGAAGAGGTCCAATCACCATTGCTCATATTTAGGAGTAGGTTTGCCACTTAGGAATAACTTAAATACTTGTAGGACATTGAGACTGCAGTCATAACCTGTGGTGTGCAAGCACACTTGTCTTTGCATAGCACTATCTACTACCACTTAGTCTCACTTTGACTAGTCTTTACTCACCTCTTTTAGCACTCTTTAAAACTCTAATCAGCCTTTCACTTGTATGCTCACGTGTGAGATTGTTATTGCTGGTTTTTTTTCAATAAAAAGCTTTACTTGTATCCATTGTTTTTTGCAACTTTTGCTTATACCGCGCTCGAGGACGTGCGCAAAATAGGAAGGGGGAGTGTTGCGTGACGAGCTTATTTAGGGCTCTTGTAAAGAGTTCCAAGTTGTAGATGAGTGTGGAAGTGGGCTCTTGTAAAGAGTTCCACATGGGAAGTTTTGGGAGTTTGAGTTTTAGTATAAAAAGTGGCTCATTTGAGAGCTTATGGACACATTGGGCTAAACTCATGTTTGAGCTCTCTTGAGACTAGCTCTCCCTCTTTTTTCATAGAGGTGCAAGCTCTTCTCTCTCCCCATCTACATTATTGTATGAGCAATGTTCTTTTTTTAATTCAATGCAATGAGATGATGTTTGTCTCTCTTCTCATGTCTATTCTCTAGTGTCCATGTTTCTTTGTTGATAGCTTCAAGGTTTGTGTGCATGCTAGGGAAGTAAGTGCTTGAGAATGAAGTATGCTTTGAGCTTGTGTATGAATTAGCTTAGCTTTCTTCTTGTATTGGATGCATGAATGAGTGGGATGATGAGTGAATGAGTTATGGCAAGATTGAGCTTGTGTGTGTTAAGTCTATGTCAAGGTAGTAGTGTTCATAGCATTTTCTCCATTTGTGGATAAGCTTTTGTGCACCGGTACGGGTTGAATTCCTAGCTCCGAAAGGGATGCAAATCCCATTGGATTGAGCTACACGTGGATCATGCTACTCTTGCTACAAGTGAGAGAGTTTTCCGTCTCTCCAATATGCATAGTTTATTCAAACCCTAGCTTATACATTGTTTACTAACGTATCTTTGGTTCATTTAACTTCAATGAAAGCAAGTCACGATATAGTAGTTCTTGTAGTTTTTCTTTTTTCTAAAAGTATGTGGCACCAATTTGTGTATGTTACTTCTTTATATTGATGGTTCTTTGGTACTCATTGCTATTAGATGGCACCTGTAAACCCTCCTTATGAGGAGATTATTCTTCCTTCTGGGCAATTTGCTTGGCAATGTCGAGTCTCAGATACATGTCCTAGATGGAACACAAACTATTGTAAGAGAGTTCACATGATTCACCACTTGAAAGCCGACCATGGCTTAGAGGTGGATATCCCACTTCAAAAGATAGAAGCCCCTTGGGTGGTGGAATGCAAGGAGCTTCAAAGAGTGTTGCAAAGCAATCATAGACAAGGTTTCTAGATGCACAACGTAAATTTCAAATCAACATGAAAAACAATGAAAGGAAACAAAGACTTTTGGCCAAAGATGCTTGGGAAAAGAAAGCTCCATCCAACTTGTCCAAGAGATCCTATAACATGCAAAAGGAAGCATTTATCGAGGGGTTTGTTGTTGCCAAGGGCATGGAACAATACATGGAGAACAAGGAGAAATGCATTAAAGGGATTGAACGGTGCATTAAAGAGGGATATTCCACACATGTGAGAATTTCTCTTGTCCTATTAACCTTAATTGTGAAATATATATATATATATATGATGAATATTCTTAAGCTCTCATTTTGCATCTTGTAGAGCGACGCAAAAAAGAAAGTGATGATTGTGACAATGATGATGGTGAAGTGGCTTCTCAACGGATGGAAAACCTTGATGAGGACATATTGACAAGCAACAAGGATGAAAATCGAAAAGAGTCTCTTCCTTCGGTATGCAAGAAATGAATTTTTGATATTTTTAGCTTGTTTGTTGTTTGTTTTCTTTACTTTCATAACATGCCACTCAATCCATTTTCCTCCCTCTAGAAGGAAATCATTAATGAGTCGAACCATGAGCATGTGGCTCCATCTCAAGTGAAGAAGAGGCAAAAGTGTGTTGTTTTTTCTCCTTTGAAGGTAAGAGATGGATGTACTACTTGGTTAGAGGGCTTCTGATGTACTAGTTGGTGAGAGGGCTTCTTTGTAAACATGGTACTAACCTTAAAATGTATTTGCCATGAAACTTTGTAATCTTCCAATTTAAAAGACTCGATCAAAGAAAAATGTTCAAATCCATGATAGTGAAGGCTCCTCACATGGAAACAAAAATATCGATGAGGAACTGTCAATGAGAAATGTGGAATTCGAGGGAAAAGCCTCCCTTACAATGGTATGAAAATACTATTCTTCAACCTTTGTACTACTTTATTTCTTGTTTTCCTTACACTAATATACATAAATATGCATTGTTTCTTGTTTCCTCACTTTAGGAGAAAATTGTCAACAACAAGGAGGCTCATGTAGTGCTCTCTAAAAAAAGTAAGAAACGGAATAAGGTAAGGGGTGGAAGATGTCTCTTTGTACACAATTTAAGAGTAGGCTTTATTTTACATACCTTGGCTCCTTATGTCAATTCTTGTTTGTTTGAACTTGAAGGGGATGGCTTACAATGTAAATGCATCTCATGTTGATATTAGCTCTCCAAGTGAGAGTAAGCCTTCAAATGTAATAGTAACAATAAATGCATCTCATGTTGATATTAGCTCTCCGAGTGAGAGTAAGCCTTCAAATGTAATAATAACAATATCCACTAGTGAGATTAAGACGTTCAATGTCTTGGGCATGGTAAAAGATGTAAGTGCGGTCTACAAAAGGTATACTTTCTTTAACTCTATGGCTTCAATCTTGATTTGTCTTAATATATGCATGGTTTCAATCTTAACATAATTGATTTTTGGTTATGTAGACTTCAACACGGAGAAACTATTCACTTACACTCTACACGTTGGGGATTCATTGCTGAGGTGGATGTGCAACTAGCCAAGTCGATCATGCATGTGGAAGCATCTACTCGCGTGCTTAACCTATTTGCCATGTCGGTAATTTTTTAAATTCTGAAATATAGCTTTTGGATTTGCAGCTCAAAGATGCTCAAAGCATGTTGTTGTTGTAGGTGGATGGAAAAAACCCTACCTGTATAGATGCTCTCGTGAGAAGTTTCATTCGTGGATAGTTTGTGGTATGAATATGTGGCTTCACGACGTCCAAAGAGCAATAATTCATTGCAAAATTTCTTTGGACATATTGATATGAGCAAGCATGTGTTCTTGTTTCTACCTCTAGTACATAGGTAAAGTCAATAGTTTACTCATATTGATGCATGTGTTCTTGTTTTTATCATTAGTAGACAAAGCACTTACAACTTCATGTTTTTCAAGCACCATTGGACTCTTTTTGTGGTCTATAATTACCACATGATGAAGGTGAGAGGCTTGTCGAGAAAAAATATTCTCCTATACCTAGACTCACTGCATGTAGGGAATTCGGGCGAGTATGTTTCCATTGCGCAATGGTAAGACAAGAGGTTTACTTTGAAGTTCATGAATCCATAATGCTTGGGTAAATGCTAACTAACATTTTACATCTATATATTATTAGAGTTCTTGAGTCAATTTCTTCAAGTTGCACACATGGACCATTACAAGAGTCTCTTGCATGCCCATCCATTGGGTTTGAGTTGAAGTGTATAGAGGTATGTGAAAAATAATTTTGGCTTTCAATATTGTGTCCTTTATATAGCATGATATATGGCATTTTTTGGATTGGATCAATCGAGACATATGTCGATAAACATTGTAGGTACCAAAACAACCAAACGCAATTGATTGCGGATTAATGTAAGATTCCTCCCCAGCCTCTTAAGATATCCAGCATCTTCCCCTGTAATCAAATCCCTCTTCAAAAATATAAAAGATCTTGTTTCTACCAGTTTTGACCTAGAGAGAGAAAATCTTCTAGAGAGTGATAATTCAGTTTTTAAATATTTTTGCATAGAAAAATTTCTCATATTATTAAAATAAGTTTCCCTGAAACAGAAATTCAAAAAGATTTCCAGAAGGTGCATTAGAAATTAAGTATAATCTATTCAAGAGGCCTTACCCTAGGGGTCCAGATTTTCGAAAAAAAATAAATTAAGGTTCCTATGGACCAATAAGATTTATCCAAATGTAGGAAGGAGATAAATGGAAGAATAAAAGAAAAATCTCCCAAAAATGAGTAAATACTCACATAAGATGAAGAGTTGACTAAGGACAAGGTTAATAGTTAAAAAAGAGAGATATTTAGAAGAAATGATGCATTTTTGACACCTCAGTATGGGGAAATTCCCCTCATGAAGGAGGCACCTATTTCACATGCTTGAATAAGTTTAAACTCCCAAATAATGAGATATTTTTATCTCTCCTCTCTCCTATTTCAACTAGATCCAAAAAGTGAGCAAAACTGACCTAAAAATGGTCAAAAATTGACCAAACTGATCTGGAAAATTCTAGAATCAGTTGGCTTGGTTAGAAGCTCATTTTTTCCTATAAATAGAAGCCTTTCCCTTTGTTGAAGCTTAATAGTGTTTTATGCACTGTTACCCTACTTCTCCCAAGTGCCAAAAACTGTGAATTTTACTCATAATTCATTAGTTTTTGACCTTCCCTCTTATAGAAGATTGGTGGCCACTCTTGTTTCAAACAAGAGTAGAACCCTCAAACCATCAAGCCAAAGGAAAGCTCTCAAATTATCCATGTAAGTTGGAGATTCTTCCCTTTTCTATTCCTTTTATGATTTTTTAATGATTTTTATCTTCTCTAAAATGAAATGATATTATGCCTCATTGAAAAAAGGCATTCCCCTCTCTTCTTTAGTAAATCCAACCATTCTTTATCCTAGATGAATGATTAATGGATAAAATCAAGTTTTTCATAATGTTCTCTTAAATAAGTAGAAAATGTTTACTTTAGAATGATTTAAATACTCTTGGTGAATTTCTAATAAATTTTAGAGAGTTAAAAGTTAAAAAATGGTCAGCCATACAAAGGAGGTTATGGCGAAATTTTTTTTAAAAAAATTAAAAATAAATTTCATCTTTTATCAATAAAAAAGAGTAATCCCCATCGTTAGTGTATTAGAATGATTTAAATACTCTTAGTGAACTTCTAATTAAATTTAGAGAGTTGAAAATTTAAAAATGGTCAGCCATACAAAGGAGGTTATGGTGAAATTTTTTAAAAATTTGGAAATAAGTATTATCTTTTATTATTCTAAAAGAGTAATCATTATGGTTTATATATTCTAAAAGTGTCATTTTCATGCATAGAAGATGCATTTTGATTATTTGTATACAAGAAATTTATTTTTATTATAAAAGTATTGCTTTCATCATTATTGATTTTTATGCATAAAAGGATGCATAAAAGAAATTTATTTTTATTTTAGAAGTGTTACTTTTATCATATTGATTTTTATGCATAAAATAATGCATAAAAGATTATTTTTTTAATTTTAAAAGAGTTACTTTCATCATATTGATTTTTATGCATAAAAGAATATTTTTAATTATAAAAGTGCTACTTTTATCATTAGTGATTTTTATGCATAAAGGTATGCATAAAAGAATATTTTTTTTATTATAAAAGTGTTACTTTTATCATTATTGATTTTTATGCATAAAAGTATGCATAAAAGAATTTTTATTATTATAAAAGTGCTACTTTTATCATTATTGATTTTTATGCATAAAGGTATGCATAAAAGAATATTTTTTAATTATAAAAGTGTTACTTTTATCATTATTGATTTTTATGCATAAAAGTATGCATAAAAGAATAATTTTTAATATAAAATTGTTACTTTTATCATTATTGATTTTTATTCATAAAAGTATGCATAAAAGAATATTTTTTATTATAAAAGTGTTACTTTTATCATTATTGATTTTTATGCATAAAAGTATACATAAAAGAATATTTCTTTAATATTAAAAGTGTGATTTTCATCATAAATGATTTTTATGCATAAATGGATGCATAAAAGAAATTTTTTTATGTTAAAAGAGTGATTTTCATCACAAATATTTTGTATGCATAAAAGATAAAATTTTATATTAAAAGAGTGATTTTCATCACAAATGTTTCGTATGCATAAATATATGCATAAAAGATAAATGTTTTTATATTAAAAGTGTGATTTTCATCATAAATGATTTTTATACATAAATGGATGCATAAAAGAAATTATTCATATTAAAAGAGTGATTTTTATCATAAATGATTTTTATGATGATAAAAGTGTGACTTTCATCAGAATTGGATTTTATGCATAAATAAATGCATATAGAATTTTTTTTATTATAATAGAATTACGATAATCTATGAGAGGAAATTCTACCGTTTCATATTCACTAAGATGGTAATGAGAAAATTCAAATAAACTATCAAAGTTGGAGATCGGGATAAATGATTATTTTATTCCTCATAGGAATTCATGTTTAGTTTAGAAATCTGTAAGAAAATATTCAATAAATGAAATTTTAGAAAAAGAGAAATTGAAATATTACCTTTCAAGAAAGATAGTTTAGGAAGAACCTTTCCAGACTCAAACTCTAATTCAGACTATTGACCAAGACCAAATTCTTCGTCAGTTTCAATCAATGATGATGTGACCAGTTCAAGAAAAATGCACTTAAATCCCCCACCGAATCTGGAACTAAGTTAAGACTTTTGATTTTGATCTGAGGATCAAGTTAACAAAATTCGAGGAATTCTGTTTGGAATTCAGACCTGGATCTAGAAGTATTGGGATACGGTTTTGAGATTTATTCATGGTATTCAAACAAAATCAAAACTGAAAACTTGCATAGAAACCCTGTTTTCTTAAAGGACTGTCTTACGCAAATGCTGGAGGGAGCATTTGGTATATGTGTGTTCTAAGGGAAGTTCGATTGCAACAGTTGGTGGGGAGTGTTCAAAGGACAGCTCACGCAAGCCTGTCGAGGTCTTGACCAGCCTCGGTATGGTGCGCTTCCGGTACGATGGGCGAGGGCCGACGAAGAGGTTCCTGAGTGAAGTGCCAGGACACCTAAGGAAGATCCTGGAGGGTTCTGACCCGGCGATGCACGGGCTCGCGGTGCCGAGGACACCCATACGTATGTCGAGGAAGATATTGTATGACGGACCAATGTTATTGTAATCTATCACTGGATCTTGTTGTTGACCCGCTGGTCTCAACACAGAGTCCAGAGTGATACATATTTGTGAGAAACAAAGACTCAATGGAAATTTTAAAGTATGACATGTGTAACCAGTAAATTGTTTGTCAATGGATTATTTTATAAATTAAAGTTTACGAGGAGTGTGTGAGTATCTGTTTTCTAAAGCAAAAGTTAAGAAAGGCATTCAATTATGGGTGGGTGAGTACTTGTTTGGATCTACTATTCCAGTGGTTGGACGGTGGCTAACCCATGGGCCGGATGGGGTTAGGCTGGAATCGGTAGAGTTTTAATAATAAAATTGATTAACAAGATTACGTTTAGAACTCGAGTAGTTAAATAGTAACATGAAGACTTCTCTAATGAATAGATCAACGGCTCAAGAAAAAAGCATTGATTCATTCAAGTTAAGTCTGTAATAGTTTCCCCTTCTATCTGTGGTTTAATCAAATAAAGGTTAGTTCAATATCCTGACCTCGTTTTTAGAAAAATTCGTTAAGAAATTCAAAATGGTGGAATCGTCCCTGCTTTTGGGGCATGGAAAATTTTCTCGGTTTCGGTTTTCGGAATGACCACCAGCCTAGTCTCGTGCCCGGACATTCGAGGGCGAGGCCCCGAGTGTGAGAAACCCTGCCCGCGCATGAGGAAGCCACTTCCGCTGCTACCATCTGGGAATCCGGTGCGCAGGGGGGACAGTGGGATCTCACAGTTGGTATCACAGCTGTTATTGAAAGCTAATAAGGATAAACAAATTCTTGTCAGAAATTGATAATAAAAACTTAGAAAAAGCATTTTTCATAATGTATTTTCATTCCGTAAGCTTCTTTAATGAAGAATTTTTAATCAAAGAAATTGTTGTTATAGATGGAAGTTCCCTAGTTATCTGGTATTTCCGACCTCACCCAGTCTCAAGATATGATTACGTTCACCTTCGAGCATCTCATCTCTTTTTCTTCAACTCGAACAAGCCGAGCAAGACTCGCACGCTATTTTGAGGATTTATATTTTCCTGACCCAACGAAGAGACAACAGCATAAGTGGTTTGTAGGGCAGTGTCCACGCCTCTTGCGACCGCCGTGCAATGCTGTGGCAGAACCTCTCATTGGCGAGATGATTCTGCTAAAGCTGAAAATGGTGCATGGTGTCATTCTATATCATTCGACGCCTTGGAATTTCAGACTTTCATGCCAAGTCTACAGACTCCTTAGTTGTTTTATTCCTAAGGAGAAGATAATAGCTCCCTTCTCAGTAAGTGAACGTTTGTATCAGGGCATGGCTATGGCCCAGTACCGTTGTCTTATGCGTCTCCCGAGGAGATTTTGAATTCTGGAGCCGAGCTACTCTATGTACATATTGTAACTTTTATATAAATAAAGAAATATTTTTTGGAGAAAAATTCCCTGTTGTATAAAGTGATTGTTTATGGATGATCTAATAAAGGAAAATATGTTATTGGACATATGTCATAGATCTCCAATAAGATCATTGTCTTGTTTAAGACATTGTTTTCTGAACCTCTTAAGTCTTAGGATCTCGTGGATGATATCAAAATAAAAATTTGATTATATATAATTTTTTGGCAGAATCATGAGACGAGGAAACCGTGGCCGTCAACCAGACCCTCTCTCTGAAGATGACGAGCTTGACCCTGATGTTCGCAAAGCTCTTCATAGGACTCAGCCAGGACCCTTCAAAGGAGAAGGGGAGAACCTGGGCGAGACTGTGGAGAAATGGGTGGAAGCTATGGAAGAATATTTTGACGTCACAGGCTACAATGAGCAAAGCAAAATGTCTCTTGCCAGGCTGAAAATAGTGGAAATAGCCAGGGTAGCATGGAGGAACCACTGTGATACCAACCGTCTAGACAGAAATACTCAGTCCTGGAATGACCTAAAAACCTATTTAAGAAAGAGATTTTGTCCCCCAGGATTTTTGGAAATCAAAATGAACGAATTTTTAGAGTTAAAGCAGGGGAGCAAAACCATCGAGGAATATCACCAGGCCTTTGCTCTTTTACTCAAATATTCACCACCTCTAGATGAAGAACAACTCATGGCCAGGTTCATTCGGGGAATGAACGAGCCATTGGATACTTTAGTCACAAGAATGCCAAACCTATCTCAATGGCCGAAGCAGTAAGAATCGCAAAGGACTTTGCCAAAGCCTTTGTTGTTAAGGTCCCGCCAAAGCCTGCACCCTCTAACTTTAAAAGATTCCAAACCCCGAAAAGTGCTTCAAACTTTCCACCCCCGAAGAGGCAGCAAGGCCGCCCGAATCAGAATCAAGATGCAGGAAGATTCTGAAGTGAAGGAAGATCCTTCCCCTAGAATACTTTCTCAGGAGCCCCACCTCTTTCAAGAAATCAGAGGGATGAGCTCAGAACTGAAAACCAATGTTTTGGATGCCAGGGTTTTGGTCACCAGTTGAAAGACTGCCCGACTCCTGCCATGTCAAGGGGACAAGGAAGTCAAGGACCCCGAGTTCAGAGACCAACCCCTTCATACAAGTCTAATCAGGGTCCGTCTCGCCCAAGCCACGGAAACCCCAGAAGAACTCCAGCTCAGCCATCTGCCTCTGTCCAGAGTAACCTCAGAACTCCTTCCCAGAACTGGGGCAACCAAAGAGAAAGAGTTCCACCTCAGACTGCAGCAGCCCGAGCAGTCACAATTTTAGATGCAGTACAAGAGGAAAGAGGGCAGATCTATGTTGCAATTGAAAACCAAGGGCCTAACCGTTAGTTCTCAGTCATCCATACTCCAACAGAGTATTAGGGTAAGCCTTTTAAGCTTTTGATTGATTCAGGCAGTTCTCATTCATTCATTTCCCCTGGATGCTTGCGTAAGCTAGTCTTAGAACAGAAATCAGGGAAACCTATGCAAGTTGGTGGGCAGTGGGAAGATTCTTTTCACTCACCACCATGAGACAGATCTTATCCAGTTCAATCTAGATGGTAATGTAACCGACTATCAACTCAAAGTCTTACCTCACGAATTGGGATTCCCCCTCATGAAGAAGGCGCCTATTTCACATGTGTGGTGGAGTTTTAAATTCTCAAATATTGAGATATTTTATCTCTCCTCTCTCCTAATTCAAGTCTAGTTCCAAAAAGTAAGCTAAACTGACCCAAAAATGGTTAAAAATTGACCAAACTGATCTGGAAAATTCTAGAATCAGTTTGCTTGGTTAGAAGCTCACTTTTCCCTATAAATAGAAGCCTCCCCCTTTGTAGAAGCTTAATAGTGTTTTATGCACTGTTACTCTACTCCACCCCAGAGCCAAAAATAGTGAATTTATTGATAATTCATTAGTTTTTGGCCTTTCCCTCTTCAAAAGAATTGGTGGCCACTCTTGTTGCAAACAACACTAGATCCCTCAAACCATCAAGCCAAAGGAAAGCTCACAGAAATTCAGGTAAGCTAGAAATCCTACTTTTTCTTTATTCTTTTTAATGGTTTTCTAATTTATGTTTTCTTTAAAATAAAAAAATGATGTTATGCCTTGTTGGAAAGGCTTTCCCCCTCTCTTCATTCTTAAATTCAGCCTTTCTTTATCCTAAATAAGTAATCAAATTGTTAGAATTAAAATTTTCATATTGTTTCTCTTTTAAAAGTGGAATTTGATTAGTTTAGAATGCTTTAAACCATTTGGGATAATTTTTAAGTAACTCGAGGATAGAAAAAAATTGAAAAATGGTCAGCCATACAAAGGAGGTTATGGCAAAATTTTCTTAAATTTTGTGAAATAAGTTTTATCTTTTATTATTCAAAAAAGTTTTATCTTTTAATATTCAAAAAGAGTAATCCCCACCATTTGTGTATTCTAAAAGTGTTATTTTCATTCTAGGCATAGAAAAATGCATAGTAGAAATATTTTTATTATAGAAGTGTTATTTCCATTAAAATTTAAATTCTATGCATAGAAAGATGCATATTGGTTATTTTTTTATTATAAAAGAGTGATTTTCATTAGATTTAAATTCTATGCATAGAAAGATGCATATTGGTTATTTTTTTATAAAAGAGTGATTTTCATTAGATTTAAATTCTATGCATAGAAAGATGCATATTGGTTATTTTTTTTATTATAAAAGAGTGATTTTCATTAGATTTAAATTCTATGCATAGAAAGATGCATATTGGTTATTTTTTTTATTATAAAAGAGTGATTTTCATTAGATTTAAATTCTATGCATAGAAAGATTTATATTGGTTATTTTTTTATTATAAAAGAGTGATTTTTATTAGATTTAAATTCTATGCATAGAAAGATGCATATTGGTTTTTTTTAATTATAAAAGAGTGAATTTCATTAGATTTAAATTCTATGCATATTGGAAATAATTTTTTTAAATTATAAAAGTGTTACTTTCACCAATATTGATCTTTATGCATAAAATGATGCATAAAAGAAATTTTTTATTATAAAAGTGTTACTTTCACCAATATTGATTTTTATGCATAAAATGATGCATAAAAGAAATTTTTTTATTATAAAAGTGTTACTTTCATCAAAATTGATTTTTTTACATAAATAGATGCATAAAAGGATTTTCTTTATTATAAAAGTGTTATTTCCATAGAAGTTGGATTTTATGCATAAATAGATGCATACATAATTTTTATATCAAAATAAGAGTTCTCTTTAGTCCTATGTTTAAATCCCATGAATATTGGTAAATGAATAAGTAAATACTCTGTGAGAGAAAATTCTATCATTTCATATTTCTCTAGGATGGTAATGAGAAAATTCAAAAAATCTATCGAAGTCAGAATTTTAGATAAATGATTAATTTATTCCTCATAGGAATTCATGATTAGTTTTAAATTCAATTAAGCAAAATACTCAATGATTGAAATTCAATAAAGTAGTAATTAAAATATTACCCTTCGAGAAAGTTAGTTCAGGGAGAACCTTTCCAGACTCAAACCCTGAATCAGACTATGACCAAGACTTAATCTCCTTTGTCAGTTTCAAAAAAAGACGATGTGACCAGTTCAAGAAAATTTCACTCAAATCACCCACCGAATCTGAAATCAAGTTAAGACCCTTGATTCTGATCTGAGGATCAAGGTTACAGAATTCAGGAAATTCTGTTGGAATTTTAGACCTATGATCTAGAAGTATTAGGATACGAATTTAAGATATACCCATTGTATTCAAAAGAAAATCAAAACTGAAAACTTGCATAGAAACCCTGTTTTCTTAAAGGACTGTCTTACGCTAGAATGCTAGAGGGAGCATTTGGTATATGTGTTTTTCTAAGGGAAGTTTGGTTGCAACAGCTGGCGGGGAGTGTTCAAAAGGACGGCTCACGCGACAAAAACCTGCCCAGGTCTTGACCAACCCTGGGTATGGTGAAACATGGTGTGCTTTCGATACGATGGTGGCGAGGGTTGACGAAGCGGTCCCTGAGTGAAGTGCCAGGACACCTAAGGAGGATCCTGGAGGGTTTTGACTCAGCGATGCACGGGCTCACAGTGCTTAGGACACCCATGCATATGTCATGGAAGATATATATATGTATGATGAGAAAATTATTGTAATCTATTTACTGGATCTCGTTGCTGACCTGCTGGTCTCAACGGAGAGTCCAGAGTGATACTGTTTTCTGAGAAACAAGGATTGAATGGAAATTTTGAGTTATGACTGTAACCATAATTGTTTGTCAATGGATTGTTTTAAAAGTTAAAGTTTAAAGAGGAGTGTGTGCGTATCTGTATTCTAAAGCAAAAGTTAAAGTTTAAAGAGGAGTGTGTGCGTATCTGTATTCTAAAGCAAAAGTTAAGAAAGGCATTCAATTATGGGTGGGTGAGTACTTGTCTGGTTCTACCAATTCCAGTGGTTTGGTAACGGCCGGATGGGGTTGGACAGTAGAGTTTTAATAATAAAATTGATTAATTGGAATATGTTTAGAACTCGAGTAGTTAAATAAAAGCCTGAAGACTTCTCTAATGAATAGATCAACGACTCTGCCTGATTCAATTTTAGGAAAAAACTGTTGATCCCTTCAAGTTAAGTCTGTAATAGTTTCCCTTCTATCTGGTTTATTCAGATGAAGGTTAGTTCAGTATCTTGACTTTGTTAGAAAAATTCGTTAAGAAATTCAAAATGGTGGAATCTTCCTCGTTTTCCAGGCATGGGAAATTTTCCCAATTTCGGTTTTCGGAATGACTACCACCAGCTTAGTCTCGTGCCCAGACATTCGAGGGCGAGACCCTGAGTGGGAAAACCTGCCCCGCACATGAGGGAGCTGCTTTCGCTGCTAGCTACTGGGAATCTGGTGTGCGGAGGGGGCACTAGGATCCTATAGTTGGTATCAGAGCGCTGTTGTAAGTTTACGTAACATCAACAGAAATTGCTTAAAATTTTAAAGTAAATCTAGGAAATAATGTTTTCACTTTGTTAATATTATGTTGAATGAACGTCAAAAATTAAAAACTCATAAATTGAATTGAAAATTTATAGATGGATACCCCGAATCTATCTGGCATTCCTGAACTCTCCCAGAGTCAGGATATGATAGCCTTTGCATTCGAGCACCTCATCAACTCTGCTATACGACCCGAGTAAGCAGAGTGAGACTCGCACGTCATTTTGAGAGTCTTTACTTTCCTGATCCTATTGAGCAACGTCGGTATATGTGGTTCTTTGGAGAATGATGTATTAATGTCAGTACCAGTCAGCGTGAGAGGCTCACGCAAAATATTTCCTTAGCCATGATTCGATAAGGCTAGGGCTTACAAGTTTAGCATGTTCAACTCTTTGATCATTCACCCAGGAACTCCAGAATTTCATGCCAAGTTTTTAGGCTTCTTAGCCGCTTTATCCCTAGAAGTAGAATTACAGCACCTCTTTCTGTAATGAATCGTGTGTACCATGGTATGTCTCCTTTGCAGTTTCTCTTTATGCGTACGCAATTGAGACAGTGATTTTGGGAGCCGTGATGCTCTATGTATATATCGAAATCTTTTGATAATAAACGATGTTTTGCAAAAAAATTCTAAATTGTTTTCATGATTGTGAATATGGTTAATAAAATTATCAAAGTAAATCTTGTTTCATGAATTATGATGAAATAATTATCTATTTAAAGAATAAATCGTAAAAATTAAATAATCATAAATCTGTTGTCAAAGTTAAGTTGACGAAAGTCTCGTTTTGTCAGAGTCATGAGGCGCGCGACCCGTGCAAGGCAACCGGATCCTCTAACCGATGACGAAGAGTTAGATCTGGATGTTCAAAAAGCCCTGCACAGATCCCAACTTGGTCCCTTCAAGGGTGAAGGGGAGCAGTTAGGTGAAGTAGTGGAGAAGTGGATTGAGGCTATGGAAGAATACTTTGATGTAACTGGCTATAATGAGAGAAGCAAGATGGCTCTCGCCAGGTTAAAGATTATGGAAACGGCTAGGGTCGCTTGGAGGAATCACTGCGAGACTAACCGTCTCGGCTGGAATACCCAGACCTAGACCGATCTTAAAGCTTACCTCAGAAAGAGGTTTTGTCCTCCGAGATTCCTTGAAACTAAAATGAATGAGTTCTTGGAACTAAAGCAGGATAGCCGAACAATTGAAGAGTACCATCAAGCTTTTACCCTTCTCCTCAAATATTCCCCGCAATTGGATGAAGAGCAGCTAATGGTGGCCAGATTCATTCAAGGAATGAACGAGCCATTGAACACCTTAGTGAAGAATGCCAAACTTGTCTCAATGGCCGAAGCTGTAAGAATGGCAAAGGACTTTGCCAAAGCCTTTGTTGTTAAGGTCCCGCCAAAGCCTGCACCCTCTAACTTTAAAAGTTTCCAAACCCCGGGAAGTACTTCAAACTTTCCTCCCCCAAAGAGACAGCAAGGTCCAAATCAGAATCAGGATACTGGGAGATTCAGAAGTGAAGGAAGACCCTTCCCACAGAACACTTTCTCAGGAGCCCCACCTCTTTCAAGGATTCAGAGGGATGAGCTCAGAAGTGAGAACCAGTGTTTTGGATGTCAGGGTTGGTCACCAGCTCAAAGACTGCCCAACTCACTGAAATTTGCGTAGAAGCTTGATCGGGTGTCCGTTTTAGATACTATAAAATCCTATATTAGGGTAAAATTGCACGCAGATTCTAAATTTGGGCTCAAAATTTGAAGATTATAAGTAGAAATGACTCAAATAATAAAATCATTGATTTTTATACCATAAAAACTCATAAATTTATCTCACATGGAAAATTCTTTATTAGTGAAGATGGGTATGTTACATCCTTCCCCCCTTAAAGAAATCGAGATGTCCTCATCTTGTCATGAATTGGGGATAATCCTTTAAGAGTGTAGCTTCATCTTCCCAAGTTGCATCCTCTTCAGGGTAATCTTTCTACTGTACTAGATATTCTACAAGAGTTCTATTTCGGAATTGCCTTTCCCTAGAATCTATGATGCTACTGGGCTGTAATTCAAGGACTCCTTTAGTAGGGATTACAACTTGTTTATCATCAAGAGTATGATCGAGACAGGGTACATAAGGTTTTAACAAACTTACATGAAATACATTGTGGACTTTGATATGGGCTGGGAGTTGGAGTTTATAGGCACTTTTACCTAGACACTTGATAACTGTATAGGGACCACAATACCTAGGGATGAGCTTCTTATATTTCCCAAGTGATAGAGAACTTCATTTGGGTCGCACTCGTAGAAGAACTTTGTCTCCTTCCTTGAAGATCCTTTGAGACCTCTTGGTGTCAGCATAATGCTTTTGTCGATCTTGGGCAGCTTTAATATCCCTTTGGATTGCCTTGGTTTGTTCCTCCATCTCTTCGAGCATTTTCCTGGATGCCTCAACTCTTATGGTCGGATCAGAGAAATTTAGAGGAGACAAGCATTCTTGCCCATAGAGTGCTTTGAATGGTGACATTCCTATGTTCTGATGATAAGATGCATTGTAGGCAAATTCTACCAGAGGAAGGTATTGAATCCACCTTCTTGGTTCCGGTCCACAATATGCTCTGAGAATGTCTTCAATTACTTGATTGACTCTCTCAGTTTGGCCATCGGTCTCTGGATGATAAGCTGTGTTAAAGCAAAGTTGAGTTCCCAGGGCGTGAAATAAGGACTGCCAGAACTTTGAAGTGAAGTCAGAATCCCGGTCACTTACTATCCTTTTTGGGATACCATGAAGTTTTAGGACTTCCTTGATGAATATTCGAGCAACATCAGAAGCTTTGAAGGTCTTCTTTGCTGGTATAAGGTGAGCTACTTTGGTAAGTAAGTCTACTACTACCAAAATAGAGTCATATCCTCCTTGAACAGTGGGGAGACTTGTGACAAAATCCATACTAATGCACTCCCACTTCATTTGGGGAATATCCAAGGGTTGAAGTTTCACAGGCATCTTGACCCTTTCAGCTTTGATCCTTTGGCATGAGAGACATTGCTTCAAGTACCGAAGGAGGACATCATTTTTCAAGCCTGCCCAATGAAAGCTCCTTCTTACGGCATTTAATGTTTTTGCATAGCCTGGGTGTCCTGTAGTAGGACTATCAAGAGCCTCATGGAGGATTAGTTTCTTTAAAGCAGGATCCTTAGGGATACATAGCCTGTGATTGAAGTAGAGGCTTCCTTCATGAGTGGAGTATCCCTTGATTAGATTCTTCTCTTTCTCTGAATTTTTCCCTTCTTCTACTAACTTGATCATCCTCTAATAATCTGGATCATGAGATGAGACTTCTTCCACCTTGACCAGTATATGGGATTATTTGGCATTGAAATTGCACTTAAGAAAGATTTACCGGCTAAGTGCATCTGCTACTACCACATTATCTTTCCCAGGGTGGAACTTGATGTCGAAGTCATATTCTTGTAGAATTTCAATCCATCTCCCTTGCTGCATGTTGAGGTTAGGCTGGGTGAAGATCCACTTCAGACTTTTGTGGTCAATTACAAGCTGGAATTTGCCCCCCAAGAGATAATGTCTCCATAATTTGAGGCAATGAACAACTGCTAAGAGCTCCAAATCATAGGTGGCATAATTTGCTTCATATTGCTTCAACTTGCGGGAAGTATAAGCGACTGGTCTTCCTTCTTGGCCTAAGACACTGGCACCAAGTGCTAGACTACTGGCATCAGTAAAATAACCACTTCAAATTCCTTGGTGAAATCCTGAAGTTTTAGGATTGGGGCAAAAGTAATAATGACCTTGAGCTAATCAAAACTGTTTTGATGGATTGGCAGCCACACTATTTTTCAATCCTTCTTAAGAAGATCCGTCAAACAAAGGTGCAGCTACTACCAAGGCATAATCTTTGATAAAAATCCTATACCATCCCGCGATTCCCAAAAACCCACGAGCTTCACGAACTGATTTAGGGGGTGGCCACTCCAGAATATCTTTGACCTTGGCGGGGTCTACTGAAATGCCATCTTTGGAGACGATGAACCCAAGATACTCAATTTGATGAGTAAAGAAGGTACATTTGCTCTTCTTGGCATAGAGTTTGTGTCTGTGCAACAATTGCAGAACTCTACGCACATGCTCTTCCATTGATTTGGAGTAGATTAAGATGTCATCAAAAAAAACAAGCACAAATTCATCCAAGTAAGGATGGAATATATCTTGCATTAGGCGGTTGAAGGTTGCAGGAGCATTGGTTAACCCAAATGACATTACAGTAAAACTCATAGTGGCCATAAAGGGTATTGAAGGCTGTCTTGGGTATATCTGCTTCCTTGACTTTGATCTGATAGTAACCAGACCTCAAATCTATTTTTGAGAAGACTTTGGCCCCATGAAGCCTATCAAGAAGTTCGTCGATGCAAGGGATAGGATACTTATTCTTGACAGTGACTTGATTTAGCCCTCGATAATCTATGCAGAGGCGGAGAGTTCCGTCCTTCTTTTTTGGAAAAGAACAGGTGTCCCCCAACAAGGAGAGCTACTGGGGCGTACGAATCCTTGCTCAATGAGTTGGGAAAGTTGCTCTTTAATTTTAATGGCTTCAAGAAGGGACATTTTATAGGGCGTTTTTGAGACAGGTTGAGCTCCAAGGATCACCTCGATTTCATGATCGACTTCTCGAGGAGGCGATAGCCCTGTAAGCTCGTCAGGGAAGATGTTAGAGAATTCTTGGAGCCAAGAGGGTTCTGTCTCCTTACTAGGCTCAATGGCTTTGTTGAGCTTGACTAAGAAAACTTGCTGACACTTACGTGTTCCCTTGAGAAGATGTTTTGCCTTGACTACCCTAGATTTAGGTTTTCCTGTCATCCCCTGAACGGATATTACTTGGCCATGCTCATTTTCAAAAGTGATACTCCCCTGGTTACAATGAATGCTAGCTTTGTTGCAATTAACCAATCCATCCCAAGGATTCCATCATAAATTCCTAATGGCAAGAGTCTAAAGTGGCCATGAGTTTGCTCATTACCCAGCTCAAAATCAAGGTTTCCTATAGAGTGGCGAGATACTACTTCTTTCCCACTAGCTAACTCTACATTCATTCTTCTAGCTTTTTTTTGACCCAAGTTTAATTTTTGCAAACACCTAGGAGAAAGAAATGAATGGGTACTGCCACAATCAATCCAAAGCTGAAATGGCTTACCGTGATAAGTGGCTGGGGTTTGGATTACACCAAATTCGACCTTGGTATTCTACTGCCGCATGGACAGTGGCGCGCTCTTCTTCAGCCATTTCCAAGGTCGGTTCTTCACTTTTAATACAGGCGGTCCTAGAGCAACTGCTCCTCTACGGCCTCTGCCACATCCACCGCCTCTTGCACCTTGGTGGATAGGGTTCCACAGCCTTGATTTCCTCTACCACTTGGGAAAATGATGTTGCCATCTTGGGACAGTTGGCCCTAAAGTGTCCCGGCTCATTGCACTCAAGACACAGAGGGCCTTCTCTGGAAGAAGCAATATACGAGCGGGGGACAAAAGAGTTGCTTTGTCACCCTCTGTTGTAGTAGGGAAAATTCTGTTGGGGTTTCTTGTAGGGTTGATCTTTAGGATTTACCTCAGGGTAAGATCTCTTTTGAGGCTTAGGTTTGTCAGTCCTCAATTCTTTCACAAGGGGCTTTGCTCGTATGAGAGCATCTTGTAATGAGCTTGGCCTCATTACTTCAAGGCGGGAATCTAAGGGTTCATTTAACCCTTGGCAGCCACTTGTTGGAAAGTAGTCATAGCTCTGGGGCATACTTTCGAAGAGTGATAAATTTGTAATAGTAGTCCTCAAGAGTTAAGCATTGCACTGCTTTATGGATTCATGGGATGGGGAAAGATATCTTTCCTTCACGGCCTGCTTGATGTCTTCCCACGTTTGAGAAAGCTCGGTGACTCCCTTGTCACGGCACCACCGTTTCCACCAGAGTTTAGCATCTCCAATGAGGCAAAACCGTGCAAGCATAGACTGATTTGCTACTCCACTACCGGGGCGGCAGAGAAATAATCGTCCATCACTTCAATCTTGACTTCAGCATCCTTCTCAATCTTTGAACCTTCTCCTTTAAAGAAGGGAGGTTGCATTTGCTTGAGCAAGAGCTTCTTCTCCTGGATATCAGTGTAAAGCCCATTGGGAAGTGGAGGGTGATCGTCCTGGCCATCATTGTAAAAACAATTTTAAGATTACAAGATTCATACTTGCACAACGCTTATTTTGGAGAGTAAAACATTGAAATCATTTTATTTCCAAATATTTACAAGGATGAGTTTTATTACAAAGATCTGAGACTAATATAATTAGTCTTATTTTCCATCAAGGAAAATTCCTAAGCTTGACTATGACATAAGGATAGAGCAGTCCACATAGGTGAAATATGGGGGTTCCGCTGTAGTTTCTAAGACTCTAAAAACTGATGGTAAGGGTGGTAGGCTTTGGATTGGGGTAGATCCCAACACAGCTACTCTATCAGCAAGGTAAGATCTGCATCACTTGGTCATACACCCAGCGATCCTGAGGTATACAAATCCCATCTATAGTCACAGAGGTGTCGGTCCTAGGGGTACCAAGATGAACCAAAATAAATGGATCATCTTTAACTTTTCAATCGAACGAATCCGCTTTAGGTCGATGGTAAGGTTCCCAATTCAGCTTCTCTAGTATCTGCACCATGGTGTCACGGAACTCCAAATTTGAGGAGTGACTAGCAGTCTCGAAGATGCATTGGAAAACTAGAAACTTCGAGTAGGCATCTTCCTCTTCCTACAATCATTCAAACATCAATTCAACTTATTTTTTTAGTAGGATGTTTTTATTAATTAGCATTATGTTAGGTAAAACATTCATTGTAAAACAGTCCTTAAATGACAATTCCTAGGAGCTAAGATCAGCTCTGATACTAATTGTAAGGTTCCCTCCTTCTAAAATAGGAGAAAAACTTAAGATAGTCCACTAAGTCTTAACTTGGAGAAAATTTCCTATTCATTGACACCTTGACCATGTAGAGATTCAAGGATACGATTCATAGGTAGTCCTATCCCGCAGCGGGAGCGTGATCTTCTAAAAATCAAATCACCCATAGGGTAATTGATCATAAATTAGGCAACTACTAGACTTGATTTCTAGAGGCAATGCTTTTTTCCTCATACATGTAAGGCACAGCCGCCACTTGGCCCAGTCTTCTAGAATAGAGTT
>NC_141094.1:10992082-11007082 GCF_041138505.1 Cibotium barometz | reverse complement strand
ATCACTCCTTTTTATACGACGTAAAATTTTTAAATGACAAGCATTATTTTAAAATGAAAGGCTTTTTTTCAATAAAACTACCATAATATATTAGCAATATTCAAAGTCAAATTATCACATTGATTAAAACAAAGTCCAAGTATTATCTTAAATTTTCATGCATATGGAAAAAATTTGAATAGCAAAGTAGATAAGATTTAAGCCTACCTATGATAGGAGAGATGATGTTACATGTAAGTGGCCTCGAATAAGAACATCTCCAAGATCGCAGTCTCCAATGTTGTTGTCGATGGAGAGGAGTAAGGACCTGTCCCTTTACCATATAAAGAGAGAGAGTAGGGGAGTTGAACACCTTCACCACATGGAGTGGCTACACCAAGCTCTCTTCTGGAGAAGGGTCCAGTTGGTTCTCTTCACCATAACCATGGAAGAGAACCGACTCCCCCCCTCCCACACTAGAAAGTTAGTAAGTACAAAATAAACAAAAAATCAAACAAAATATAAATATTTAAATTTTGTGATTTAAGATAAAACTTACCAAGCACCTTGAAACTCGTGATACTAAACTAGTCATGATACACATGAATGAGTGAGGTTAGAAAAAAGTACCAACAACACAAGCATCACATGTACATTCCTCCCTTCATAGATATGCTCGAATAAAATACATGTCGAAGATACTTTTAATACACCTGCAATGTTGTAATATACTTTGCTTCATCACCATAAGATAGCCAATACATGTGTTAAACATCATGCAATGTTGCAATATCCTTTGCTTCACTACCAAAGGATTACCAATGCAATCATATGCATGTGCTATGCATACTAATGGCTGAAAGGGCCCCAAAACTAGTATGTGTAGAGTCCTGAACTACCTATCCAACAAATACATTTGTTATGCATGTTCATTTTCTGAAATGTGACAAAATACTTGTTGCCTAACCCATCAACTTTTCCCAAAACCAACAATCAAGTGCTTCTCAAATGAATCTTTTTCCAAAATGCAACTTACAACCTCTATAGCCCAACCACCCATGACTTTTTCCCAAAATGAAACCTTTGTCCAAATGCAACCTGCAAGCTATACAATCCAGCAAGGGCAAAAAAGCATACATCATTGTAATGGCATTGCTCGCCTATCTATGCTTTCCAACAAAGTACTAAAGACAAAATGAATTTGAGATGCTTCACTTGCATTAAGTGATAAAAACATCAAGGCATCAAGGGTTTCCAAGCACAAACCAAATCTCAAGTTATTTTTAATAGCATTTTGATGAGAGAAGCCTCATTCACACAATGTTGTGCTGGTCGGCGGAACAACAATGCTTGCTTGCCATAAGTGCATCAAGCCTGGATATGTATCCCACCATGTTTTTGTATTGCTGCAAATTTCCCAAGAATCATACATACCCTTGTTTCTAGCCACTCTATATAGCATACCCACAAAATCCTCTCGTTCCCACCAAGACACCTTTTGATGTCAATGATTGGACTATCAACATTTAGCTCATTGTGGGCGAGAAGCCTTTCGAACCATTTTGTGGTCCTTTTTCCCCTGTCAATTGGATCTGGAGGATATGTGGAAGGATTAAATAGCTTAATTGAGTTCAAGACTCCAAGGTCGAGGAACCTATTATTTAAAGCATCCAACACATTTTGTACATATGTTTTTCCAATAGAGATGGATTCAGCAAGAGAACCTACTTCTCTTTCAACATCCTCAGGCAACACATTCAAATTAAGTGTTGTCTCCTCATCTTCGCTACCACTTGATTCTCGAGTTCTTTTCTTTTTCCTAGCTTGCTTTGGGATTGGGATAAACTTTAATGCATGTGTATGAGTTAACCCATTACAATCAGCATATTTTAGACTCCCTTCCTTTGACATGTCTAGAAACTTAGAAAGATGCTTTGACCCCACACCAAAATTAGCATCAGAAGTTATATATCTCATTGTTAACTTCTCAAATGTCAAATCGAAATATACACCAATCATTGTGACATCAATGTTCTCTCTTTGAAACTCTACATTCAACTTATTCAGCTCAATAAGAACATCAGCTAGCGAATGGATTACAAATTGCACTTGAAAGATCGTAGCATAGGCATACCACTTCTTCTCATGCATTCTCCATTGCTCCAAAATAGCAGGCATTGAAGAAACCAACCTCTCCATAAATTACCCTCTAGACAACCATCGAATGGTATGAATCTGCAACATTTTTAAATCCATAACGTGAAAATTATGCATCAATTTTCGCAGCTCAATAAGCCTATTTGTTGACTTCCCCAACCATGCATACACCTTGATTGCTACCTTCTCAACAAAGGCAAATGCATGAGGATTTGACACAAAACCATCTTTTGTTGTGCGAGTGCCTACCTATGTGCAATACAATGCACACCCATGATTCGTGGAGTTGATGCTTGGAATTGTGCCACCACACCAGTCTCATGACCTGTGCATGTTGAAGCACCATCCGAATGCAACAAGTTTATTCATGTCTAAATCGGTCTCTATCATAAATGCTTGGACAACATTATAGATTGCCTAGACCCATAAACTTGCAAGTAGGTTGTCCTTTGCTCCACCATTCAAATACATTGCATAGATGATCAAATGCTTCTCCATGGTTTGATTCGTACTTTCATCAATCAAGATTGAAAAAAAAAGGACTCACAAATTTCAGGACACAACCCCTTTCTAATGTTATCCCTCATGGGCTATCAAGAATTCCCTTCCAGAAACAAGATTAGTATAAGCTCATCAGCAGATGCCGGCATATTGGGAGTACCAAGATCCCTTTGGAGCTTACATTGAACCGGATATTTTTCCAATGCAATATCATTACACGCACAAAAATGGACCAATTTCATGCAAGTTACAATCCTTAACTGTTCAGAATGTACTATAGTTTCAATACCCTCATCTATTGGTCCTTTTCCACCAATCTTTATCTTCGCACGATGAGCACTTGCTGCCATTTTATGATCAGCTGATTTTGCATGCTCATTCAATGCTGAAAGCTGAATGCTTTGGGACCCTCCTTCCGTAAACGTATTGACTTTGCCTATATCTTGACACCATGTACATTTGATCCTATCCTCATTACATGGGGACTTGCACAAGTATGCCCAAAGATGAAGAAGATTCCATTGATTTCTCCACCTCCTTTTGGGCTTGCTTGATAAGGACTCCGAAGCAACAGGAGCATCATTTGGAGAATTCTCACTCTCATTTCTTGCATTGACATTGACCACTTTGGACATAAATGAGGCTATTGAGGGCTGGGATTTACTATTTTTACGTCTCCCCCTATGAGGCATTACCATAGACCGACCCTCCATATCTAAATTGGTTGCCAAATACATTAGCATGAAGAAAGACTCAATATCAAATCAAGCTCAATACTTTTACAATGCATCCCCATCCTCCCAAGCAAACAACTTTAAGCTAAGGCTTTAAATATGTTAGGTAGGGATAGATGTGTAACAGCAATAACAAAGTTACCAAGCTGAATCGCCTACAAATTACAATCTTACAAGAATGCATTATGCAGTTATTTTGAGTTTGCTAAGATTCACTCTCTGCCCATGCTCAATCATCATCAAGTTAGTTAAATGTATCACCATGGAGTAGAGAAAACTACACAAATTCAAGTTAACCCAATATAATACCTAACTAGCCATCAACTTCAATCAAAATTTGAGGCTGTTGCCTAGATTATTGTAGACATAGAGAGCACAATTCCATAGGCATGGACTACCATATCATGCACCATCATGTCATTCATTGGTCTCTCCTACAAAAATCATGTGACTGAATCTCCATCTATATTATACACCTCTTACAAAAGCATGTAGAAAAAATCATGTGATTGAATCTCCATCCATAACACCCACATGAGATACCATTAATGCATCCCCTAATTTATTCAAAAGAGAGGTTTTAGGTATGGCCATTGCCTACGATTCATTAACAATTTGAGAAGAAAATTAGGTTCAGTAAAAGGAAAAAAAAGATTACCTGATGGCTGGCCACCACTTTGACAAATAAAAGAGCACCACAGTGCCACTGCATGTAGCCTACAGGTCCTTCACGCACTCAGGCAGCAGCAGGCCATGGCAACGCATGCAAAGGTGAGATGAGTGAGAAGAGCAAAGACAAGGTTAACAACAGTGAGCACGGTTAGGGTCAGGCCTGAGACGACTTCTAGGAAGATGAACATTGAAGAGAGATGATTCACAGATATGTGATTCAAATTTGAGACTCCACAGTAGGACTCGACCTACATAAACAAAAAGCAAAGGATATCAACTTTCAAGATTGCACTCCCACAATCTACCGTCTAAACAAATATCAAGATTGAAAGTTCAAACAAATATTAATACTGGAATTTGAACTATTGAGACCTACTGTCCAAGACAGAGTTGCCACAATAGATTCGGTTTCCACCCTTGTGTGGAAGATGAAGGCCCGCTGCCCAAGGGATCCAGCCTCTGAATAGCTGTGAAGCAAGGTGGTTTGTGATTCATGAAGCGGTGATTGGCACAGAAGTCGTGTAGGTGCTACTACACGCAACGAAAGCGAGCAGGGTGGGTTGTGAAGCGGTGAGTTCGAAGCGCTCAACATAGAGACAAGAAGTGCTCAACACAGATGGAGAGTCGAGAAGCAAGGCAACCGCAACCATGCTCAGTGTAGATGGAGAGTCGAGAAGCAAGGCAACCGCACCCTGCAGGCCATGGAGCCTTGGAGGTAGAGATGAGAGAGGATTTGCCAACCTTGCCTGGCCAACTCGCAGTGTAGATAAAAGCAGGGGAGAGGGCTCACCGGTCAACAACCGTTGACCAGGCTCCAGACTCATTTAGTTAATAGGTAATAGCCTAATTAGTAAAAGGCATCCAAAGTATGAAAAATTGAAGATAGCGTAACCTGATAGGTGAGTTTAAACTCATGAGGTGGTGGTTATTTTAATTTTCAAGCTCCAACAATTAAATTAATTAAAATATATAAACTTACATGCCTTGATTTAATAGCCTTACTTAATGCAATTATAAGCCAAGCTGTCAGTCTCCAATTTCCAAAATAAAAAGGGCTTTAAAGAATCTAGATATATTATTCTAAATCTTGATATAATATTATTTATAAGGCTTGTATATATATAAGGTTAAAAAATGAAAAGTAAATTTTTTTGACACATTTCACAATAACATGCAATTTAGCATCAGGAAAAAAAGTCATTGACAGGCAAAACACCCCTCAATTTTAGGCCCTGGGTGGATCTTCGAAATGATTAAAGGTGGAAGAAGCCTCGATAGTGTTAATTTGAACCGTTCGTAGGCCTCCAAAAAGGACGAATGGTCGTCGGATGAAGGGCTCTGAACAGGCGGCGGAGAAATATTCGCCACACCCTCCAGCATTTTGACGACGAAAGACATGGGCGGCCGGGTAGTGGGGTGTGGCTGGACACACCAGAGCCCGATGAAAACCATGCGCTCCAGGCTGGCGGCTGGCACGGCTGAGAGGAGGCGGTGGTCCAGCAGGGCAGCCATGCTGGAATTATGCTCGTACAGAAGGGTGCCGCTGCCACCCTGGACTGAAGCAGCAGGGGTCGGATTGGCTGCATCCAATGATATAGCGGGGATGGAGTTTGCTGCATTTGATGACGTGGTTACTATTCGGAAGGCTATCGTGGGCAGGTAGCCGTTCGAGGGAGCGCCTGCCGCTGATGAGCTCCAGCAAGACGACACCGTAGCTGTAGACGTCCGACTTGGCTGTGATGGTGGCGTCCTGCAGCCACTCCGGCGCCAGGTAGCCTCTCGTTCCTTTGAGGGTGGTCATGGCGAAGCTCTGGTGGTCCCGCCCGACCAGCTTAGCAAGGCCAAAGTCCGCCAGTTTGGCGTTGAACTCCTCATCCAGCAGGATGTTCTCTGGCTTCACATCGCAATGCACGATGCGCTCTGCGCACTCGTGATGCAAGTAGGCAAGCCCCTTTGCCGTATCCAGAGCTATCCTGCACCTCTGCTCCCAATCCAGCTGCGCCTGGTCTCTCCCCGGATTAACGCTGAACAGCCACCTATCCAAGGACCCATTTGCCATATGCTCATACACTAGCATCCTGGACTCACCCTCGATGCAGAAGCCCTTGAGAGTCACCAGATTCATATGTGACACGCTGCCTATGGTGGCCACCTCCGCCCTGAATTGAGCCGAGCTTTGGCCATGGCCCTCTTCTAGCTTCTTCACTGCTAGCTTCACACCAGACGGCATCACACCTTCATATACCGCCCCAAACCCTCCAGAGCCGAGCTTTGTGGAGAATTCCTTGGTGGCCATCTCCAGCTCCTTGTAAGTGAACCTAGGAGGAAGCCTTGGAAGCGCCTGCAGAAAAATCTCTTCACTTGCAGCTTCTGATCTTCTTCTACCCCTTCTTAATTTGCACCAACAATAACACAACACCATGATTAAGCACAAGCTGGCACCAATGGCTGCACAGACAACTCCTATCACCTCGTGCGTTCTGGAAGAATGCCTCTTGTAGAATTTTGAATTACACAGAGAGTTAAGAGAACAGCGCTGTGAAGCGCGTACACAGACAGAGAACTGAATCGGTGCATTTTATTAGGCGTGGCTATTTGCTTTATACATGTTCGATGCGCCTTTTGGCTTGCATCGCTTAGTTAATTAAAAACATATTTAAAATAGAAATATTTGATGCCAGTTGTCACACGTATTTCTTCACGCCCCCTTGACAAGGGCATCCTCTTCTGTGAGAGCTCTGAGTAAGCCAACATGTTCTGAACATTCTTTGTGTTTATCAGCTGGTAGAGCTTTCGTTAGGAAGTCAGCCCACATTGTTTGTGTTGATGTATGCTCTAATTCAAGTTTCTTCGATTCCACCAATTCGCGTGTAAAATGGTACTTCAAATCCACATGCTTTGTCTTTTCTGAATGCTTTGGATTGCTGGCTAAGAAAATACATGACATGTTATCACAGAAAATTTTTAAAGATGGTTTAGGAATTAGCCTGAGTTCTTCAATGACTGATTGTAGCCATAGTCCTTCTTTGGCAGCTAATGCCACAGCTACAAACTCCGCTTCAGCTGTTGAGAGTGTCACTGAAGTTTGCCTTTTGGATTGCCAAGTGATGGCGCCCCCTGCGAGAGTAAACACAAATCCAGCAGTAGATCTGCGGGTATCTGTTCCCCCCCCCCAATCGGAGTCAGACCATCCAAGAAGAGGAATGGGTTGACTCGTAGATTGAGAAGAAAATTGGATCCCATAATTAGTAGTATGCTTGAGGTAGCGTACAACACGAATGAGTGATTTCCAATGCGCCATGCTGGGATTATGCATAAAGCGGGATAAGAGGTTGCATGCATAACAAATATCTGGTCTTGTTCCAGTAACTAAGTACCGTAATTTGCCAATGAGAGACCGGAATGGAAATTGTGACATGTATTCTTGTTCATGCACATTGGTTGGGCAATCTTTTATTGAAAATTTACATGTAACAGGGAGAGGTGTGACAGCGGGTTTGATGTCAGATAAGCCAAATTCTTTTAACATAGAACTGATGTAAGATGATTGATGTACAATGATAGTTTTATGAGTGCGGTCACGAATGATTTGCAGCCCTAAAAAATATGTCAAATTCCCTAAAATGGTGATGGGAAATGCAGATTGGAGCTCACGTAGAGCATAATCAATGACCGCGCGAGTGGAACCTAGCATGGGGATGTCATCAACATAAAGTGCCACAATCAAAAGACTGTCACGAGTGTGCCTAATGTACACATTGGGTTCAGAATTAAGTCTTTGATAGCCGTGCGAAAGCATGAAATCATTGAACCTGTGAAACCATAGGCGTGGAGATTGCTTTAAGCCATAGAGAGAGCGATGGAGTCTGCAAACAAAGCGAGGAGATGTCTTCGACAGAAAGTATGGTGGCTGCTCCATGTAGATTTCTTCAGGCAATTCACCATGAAGAAAAGCAGTTTGGACATCAAGATGAAAGAGCTCCAAGTCAAGGGCAGCAGCGAGAGCCAGCAGTAGACGAAAGGAGGACATGCGAAGAACTGGTGAAAAGGTGTCGCCATAATCGAGGCCAGCAACTTGACTGAAGCCCCTAGCCACCAGACGGGCTTTATATCGAGCAACTGAACCATCAGGATGGAGTTTGCGACGCAACACCCACTTGCATGAAATAGGCTTGCGTGCGGGAGGTAGTGGAACAAGTGTCCAGGTTTTGTTTTTCTGCAGCGCGACAAGCTCATCTTGCATGGCTTGCTGCCATTGTTGTGAGTGGGGACCAGCAAGGGCCTCTTCTACAGATAAAGGGTCAGATTCACTATCATCATGCAGCTCCGGGGAAGTGAAAGTAGAGCCAATAAAGTCGTCATCATCAAAGGAGGACACAAGATTTGCCAAAGAGGGTTCAGTTTCCTGATAGATTTCAGCCAAAGATCGAGTGCGAGGTTGTGGTTGTGGGGGTGATGAAGAGGCAGAAGTAGAAGGGGATGTGTTTGACAAAGTAGGCCATGAGCTGGGGCAATCAAAAGACGGAGGTTCGGGTGTAGAAACTGGTTGGGACTCAGTGGAGTGAGAAGCAGGGTCTTTATCCAATGTGTCCCACTGAATGGCTAGTGGTCTGTAGGTAGGTTTCTTTCGGGAGGATGAGGAGGAGCCGAGTGCTACATATGGAGGCCGTCGTGTTGAATGAGGTCCGGTAGGGTCCCAAGGAGGATTCGAGCATGAAGGTTGAGTGGATTTGCCATAATCAAGGCGGGTAAAGGAACGAGTGTGGCGGGCAGTTCCATGGCTGGCTGGGATCTGTGAGGGGACCAATGGAGTAATGGGCTGAGTTGGTGGATTTGTTTGAGGGATGAGGGGTGGATTCAAAGCAGGAGCAGGAGCAGGCGGGGCTGCAGGTAGAGGTGCAGCTGCTACAGGTGCAGGATCAGGTGGTGCGCGCCACGAAGTAGTGGACCGAGCATGAGGAGAGGAAGAAGAAGACGCAGTTGAGGGTGCAGGTAAGACAGGGAGGCGAGGTCTATCTTTCAAAAGAGAATCTTCATCGAAGACGAGACTGCGGCTGTAAAAGAACTTACGTTGAGAAGTATCATATAGCCGATAGCCTTTGATGCCATAGGGTTCACCATAGCCTACAAAAATGGCTTTGATTGCATGATCACCAAGCTTATGGCGCTGAGAGGGTGGAACATGGGCATAGGCAGTGCAACCAAAAATTCGCAAGATGGCATAATCTGGCTTTTGACCATACCATAAAGTGTATGGAATTTGGTTGATAATTCTTGTGAAAGCACGATTTTGAAGGTAGCATGCGGTCGAAACTGCTTCTTCCCAGAATGAGGGAGAGAGGTCAGCTGTCTTAAGCATGCTACGTGCCATGTTCATAAGAGAACGGTTCTTTCTTTCTGCTATGCCATTTTGCTGAGGATTGTATGGTACGGTAAGCCGTTGGCGAATACCATGCTGTTCACAATAAGATTTGAAGATATGTGATGTATATTCTCCTCCGTTGTCGGTTTGAAGGGATCGTAAGGGGAGACCTATATGATTAGTCACGATAGAATGGTAGGACTTAAAAGCATTCAATACAGTGTGTCCACTTTTGTTTGGGATGTAGGCCACACTTGTATATTTAGTGAAGTCATCTATAAAGGTGATGAAGTACCTATGGTGGGTTAGAGATATGACGGGTAATGGGCCGCACAAATCAGAATGCACAAGTTCTAGAGGATGGTGTGTTGATGTCCTACTAGATGGGTATTTTGTATTTGCTAATTTGCCATATATGCAGCCCTCACATAGATCTAAGCGGCTTCTCCTTGGTAATGCATAATGATATACAAGGTTTCGGGTGGCAATTGTTTGCATGGTGGGTAAGTTAAGGTGCCCTAGGCGATAATGCCAGATCAGCGTGCTATAGTCGGGATTTGGAGTCAGGAAGCTACTATGACATTCTTCAATGAGTTTAGAATGTCCTAAAATGTAAAGTTTCCCAATTTTGGGACCAAGAACTTCATACCGATCACCCCCAGGAAGTCTATGACGAATTGTGCAATGGTTAGCTCCAAACTCGACTTTAGTGCCATTTTCTGCAATTTGGCTAACTGAGATAAGGTTCTTGGCTATGTAGGGCACATAATACACTTTGTTCACAGCCACTACATTGCCATCCGAAAGCATGATGTGTGCGGTTCCTACGCCCAAGGCTTGTTGGGTGGTATTATTACCAAAGCGAACTTCAAAGGGCTTGGTGAGGGGTTTATAATGTCTCAAGACCTCACGATGAGATGTAAGATTACATGTTGCCCCTGTGTCTAAGATCCAAGAAGTTGAAGGTACATTGTAGGGTAAAGGTTGAGACATGTGTGTGGCCATTAGGCATAAGAGTATATCCTCCTCTGAGGATTGGGTAGATGTCTCGAATGTTTCCAAGTCGGATTCCTCATCCGAGGCGGAATTAGAGACATAGTTTGCATGGGTATTTTGTGAACGCCCATGTTGCTTCCAGCAAGTCCTGTCATCATGACCAGTGACTTTGCAGCTATTACAGTATGGTTTAGTAAAGCGAAAAGGGTGTCTAGTATTGTTTTGTCGCTAAAATCTTGAGGATGAAGACTTGGGTCGCCAGTTTGATGAGGATGAAGTCCTGGAAAAGGAGGAGCCATTTGGGCGTCCTCGTGAGGGCATATTGCGTGAGAACATGGCGATGCTGGTAGATGATGAAGAGGTACTGGGAACTACAGTGCGGCGCATCTCATATTCCTCAAGGATTGAAGGGATAAGAATGGGCAATGTGAGGTTAGGAACATTGGTTTTGGTAGTAATGAAGGGTTGCCAACTGGGAGGCAAGGCAGCGAGCAGCAATACAGCTTGAAAGTCATCAGGGAGGACAAGACCAGAGATGATGAGGTCATCCATAGCCAAACGCCAAAGGCGAATGAATTTATCGGCCTCACCATCTTCCTCCATATGCAATGAATTTAATTTTTTATACAAATTTACCTGAGAGGCTTTGTTCTTCCGTTCGTATGTAGCAATCAAATAATCCCAGATTGACTTTGCTGTGGTGAGGGTTCGTACCGCCTGGGTCTGCGCATCTTCCATGTGGAGTAACATTTCGAGCCTTGCCTTGAGGTCCTTCGCCTTCCAATCCGCGTGTGTAGGGTCAGCAGGAGCGGGGCACACAGAGGTGCCATCAACAATAGCCATCAGATCCTGTGTTTGTAGGATCATAATCATTTTCGTCTTCCAGGGTTGAAAATTGGTATCCGTCAGCCTGTCAATCTTGTAGGAGCGGTTCCCTTGCGCCATCGGATGAGGCTGTCCGGATCAGCAACACCAGAGGGAAGGGAGCGCTGTGGCAATTCGTGGAGGGTCTGCGCACCTCTCAGCGAGATACCATGTAGAATTTTGAATTACACAGAGAGTTAAGAGAACAGCGCTGTGAAGCGCGTACACAGACAGAGAACTGAATCGGTGCATTTTATTAGGCGTGGCTATTTGCTTTATACATGTTCGATGCGCCTTTTGGCTTGCATCGCTTAGTTAATTAAAAACATATTTAAAATAGAAATATTTGATGCCAGTTGTCACACGTATTTCTTCACCTCTCTCTCAGAACCTTGAGCAGCATCAACTGGCTGCTGTTCGCCCTTGTAGGCACAGTTTGCAGAACTGAGAAAAGAGAACAGGAACCGGTGGCCGGGTCATACAGCGCCGCCTTGCAAGTGCAATTCTCCACGCACAAGGAACCGCAAACCTCAGATGAGTGAGCTGGAAGAGCAGAGAGCTGAGGTTGAAAGGAGCCATTTACAGGAACAAAGGTGTAAAGGCTGGAATCGACCATGGTTTGTGTGCAATTTGATGCATAAGAGGGCAGAGCTTTGAGAGGCTGGCAATCAGGGCCACTTTGTTGGAAACCTTGTGGGCAGCTGCACGATCCCGTGGCCATGTCGCAAACACTAAAATCCCCACACTGTTCGGGATACTCGCAAGCACTTATGGAGGAGTTGTAAAATATTTCCCATTGATGTTCAGTCCGGTAATATGCTAGCAAGTTTGCTGAGAGAGGATCTATCAAAGCAACTCTCAAAGTGCGATTAGATGGTGGGACAAGAGTAGGAGTAACAGACCCAAGAACTGTTGCATGCTTATCATAGAACGTTAATCCATCCTCAACAGTCACATAGGCAACGGCCTCTGTATTAGCCGCTAGGCTGTAGCTCCAGTACACAAACCTTGAAGTGGAATCATTACGGTTAGTGAAAAGAATCAGAGTGCTCTTGTTGTTGAGCTCCATACCATAGCTGCCTGGGACACTGAAGTCGGCGTTGCCGCCCGGGACAGAGGACTCACTGTAGAGAGTGGTGTTAACTGTAAAATTCATTCCTGAGTAGAATTGAAACACTGGGCTCTGGTCGAAGCTTTGCCATACAGTGGCGCCTTGCTTGTTTTGCAAAACAAGGTTCCCAGAGTCTTGGAGGGTAAGGTTGTGGACACCCATTCGTGCTGTGTGGGTTTGCCAGGCCGTGTTGTTGCCATCGTGTTGGAACAGTAAATCTCCGTCTGCAGACAAGTAGAGCCGACAAGTGGTTGCCGCAAGAGGCTGGGCGTTATGGGCGGCCCATAGCATGGAACCAGGGTTAATCTTAACGTTGCTTACACCAGCCATACAGTAAGAGCCGGGGGAACCCCGCCAGGTTTCAACATTCAGATGAAACATGCCATTGGGAGAGACAAGAACTACGTGGTTGGAGTCCTCCACAGGAGGGAGATAAGTGCCCAGAGGGATACTAGAGGGTACTGAGGACTCGGAATCATCACTAATAACAGCAGGCAGCATCGAGGAAAGGAGTAAATCTAACAGAAGCCAGTGCCAGAATGGCGAAGCCATGTTGGCGAAGCAAGCAGAGATTAATCAAACTACAGACACACAGACATATATATATATCTGACTGTAGACCTACCCTAACGTAAGGCCATAGACCAGCTTGACTTTGAGAAAAGTAATCTAAATAAATATATCAAAACTAGCTTGACCTTCGAGAATCAGCTAACACATACTCTCTCTAAGATGTTGACTAGTTCCAACGTCCGGCTTTGAAATACATTATTGTGCCTAAAGGTCCAGGAGACAACAATCAATTTATTCATAGCCGAACGGTCCAGGAGTCAGCAATCAAGACAGACTGAAATTGACGCACCACCTAGACTTTTGCAAGTGGCAACAATGCTTAAGAAAATAGACTCTATTTTGCACTAGTGGGTAGACCCGCGCTTTGCACGTCTTTTGAGACCTTCAAACTCAAATTTTACCCAAACCTCCTCCTCCCTTTCCGGAACCTCCAAATTCTTGCTACGTGGTAACTCTGTGAAACTCTTCTTTTTTTGACGGGTCGGTTATTGCGACCGATGTAAAGCACTCTACACGTGTTTGCATCTATGACACATGCATATGCACATAGAACACACACACACGCATATAAAACATGCACACATACATAGAACATGCACACATACATAGAACACACACATATACATAGAATACACATCCACATAGCATATCATGCACACACATGTGCGTACACATACATAGAATACACATCCACATAGCATATGCATGCACACACATGTAATGAACACACATGACTCGTACACATGCCTCCCTTAATGCAAATATATATATGCTTTTTTAAAGGTTTAAGAGAGACCAACATCTCATCAACTACAGCTTTTGGACCATGGTTAGTTTAGAAGAAATGGTGTGTATAGTACGTGCGTGCTAGCCTTTGGTAGGGTTGCTTCTCAAAAATACACTCAAATCCCATCATGTTATCCTATCACCTCTATACCCCATGAAGTATCACAACAGCTCACCCATGACATCCTTTATTTTGAAATTCCTCGTGAGGAGCATCTTCACCTCATGAATCCCACCATCATTGTCCCCTGTGACAATCAAGTCATTATTATTGATGGCAACTACAATAATGCCCATGACGTATCGTAGCTCACCCAAATCCTTTATTTCAAACTTTCTCTTCGGGACCATCTTCACCTCATGAATGCCACTATCATTTGTTGAGATGTCAAGCTCAACATTAGCTGACACTCACAAAGCACCTAGGTGACCATTCGACATTCACATCTGGTGGGTTTGGTAGCTGGCATCGACATATCTT
Organism: Cibotium barometz; assembly: GCF_041138505.1. Lineage (NCBI taxonomy): Eukaryota > Viridiplantae > Streptophyta > Polypodiopsida > Cyatheales > Cibotiaceae > Cibotium > Cibotium barometz. The sequence goes on along the minus strand of NC_141094.1, from coordinate 10,992,866 downwards.
TGCCAGAGATTCTACAACTGGACTACACCCACTAGTCCACATCTACCCACTCCACTTTAGTGTGTTCACATTATGGACCGCTTGTATATAGTCTAGTATGTGTGTTAGTCACTTTATCTCCTTTGTAGACCTCTTTTGTTGAAGAAGAAGAATAACAATTTTCATCCTCTCATCTTGTGTGTTCTCTTCTAGAGTTTGTGTGAGTGTGTGTGCTTGTAAGCGATCAAGCTCTCTTCCTCCCTACATCTTTTCATGGTATTAGATCTTTGTTCATGCTAAGACGCTGAGTGTGATAAGTAAGAGAAGCATAGGAGGCGGTACGAGGGTAAGAGCTTCATCTAAAAAAGACTTAAAATTTTTCCCATTACAAAAAAAATACAAACCTTTTTTAACTAATGCTACGCTCTCTCTCCCCTCTCTCCCCTCTTCCCTCTCTCTCTCTCTCTCTCTCTATTTTATACACACACACAACATCAGCACAACAACCATCGTATTAGGTTCTCTCTCTCTCTCTCTCTCTCTCTCTCTCCCCCCTCTCTTTCCCCTTAAAAAAAGGGGAAAGAGAGGGGGGAGAGAGAACCATCGTATTAGGTTCTCTCTCTCTCTCTCTCTCTCTCTCTCTCTCTCTCTCTCTCTAAGGGGAAAGAGAGGGGGGGAGAGAGAACCATTGTATTAGGTTCTCTCTCTCTCTCTCTCTCTCTCTCTCTCTCTCTCCCCTTAAAAAAGGCTCTTTTTTTATTTTTTCCATTTTAAAGATAACAAAATACCTTTAAAAAAACTAATT